>NC_132863.1:619821-929732 GCF_048164855.1 Canis lupus baileyi | reverse complement strand
GCCGCTCACAAAGCTTGCGTCCCGTATCGAACGAAGTCCTTTGGAAGCGAAGCATACAGGCGGTCAACGTGGGGGCGGTACAAACCATAAGCTCAATCCAAAGGAGCGTGCATGCCTTGGAGGCAGCCGTCTGCTGGGCGCGAAACTGACAAGGCAGACACTTGGTTCTCACTTCGCTACTGTCCCGCATACAACGAAATGCTGTGGAAGCAGACCGTACAGGCAGTCAGGATGGCCGAGGCAGAGGCCATGAGCTCAACTCTCAAACTGTGTATGCTTTGCAGGCCGATGTCTGCTAGGCACTTATTCAGGGGAGCTAGAACCGAGCTACACTCAAACTGAACAAGGACGTTGGCAATCGCTCTATTGAACTCAGATACACGAGAGTGCGGGCCTGTCACTTCCACAAGAGTTTCACAAAACCCCTTCCGGCACCTAACGTAACTATGCTACGACCTCCGTCTACAGGCAGTCAGGATGCGGGAGGGTCCTGCCCTGACCTCAGCTCTCACAAGGAAGCATGCCTAGAAGCCAGCTTTCAACCAGCTGCCTTCTTATGGCAGTGAGAACGCAGCAGTATTCTGAGTCAGGAGGTTCCACGATTACCACTCTCCTGCACCTGGACATACCCCCCAGGTCTGCATTGTTCCACTTGTGTCTCAGAAGCCTCTGACAAACGTCTATGGTGAAGATGTTGGAAACTCATTCTGCAGGCAGTGTGGAACTGTGAGGGACTGAGTGTGAGCTCAACTCTCAGAAGTAAGTTGCCTTTGGACAGGGCGTTCAGCTAGCTTCTCACCTATGGAACTTAGTATGTAGCACCAGTCTCAGACGGGAATTACTAGGAAATCGCTGGATTGAGCTTGGAGGCACTTGTCTTGTGTGCCGGGACATTCCGCTTACCTCTCACAACACTTCAGTCACGCATCGAGCCTAGGCCTGTCTGCAGCGAAGTGTACCTGCAGGCAGGATGTGGGAAGTACAGGCCATAAGCTCAACACTCAAAAGTGTGTACGCCTGGGAGGCAGATGTCTGCTATCCCCTCGTGCATGGGAGGTAGAAACTAGCTACACTCTGATAGCAGAAGGCCGTTGGAAATCGCTGTATTCAACTCAGATACGCGTGAGTTCAGGCCCAACGCTTCCACATGCTTTCCTCACCACGTCTCCCAGCACCTAACATAAGGATGTTAGCCTCCACGTCTACAGTCTGGCAGGATGCGGGAGGGGTCCTGCCCTGAGCTCTGCTCTCCAAAGGAAGCATGCCTGCAAGCTAGCTTTCCACTAGCTGAGTTGTTATGGCCGTGAAAAAGAAGCAGCATTGTAAGTCAGGACGTTCCGTCAATACCGCTCTACCACCCCCGGAGACACAAACATTGAAGACTGCACCTTGGCCCTTGCGTCCCACGAGCTTCCGACAAACAAGTCTAGTGAGGATATTCGTAACTCCATGTGCAGGCAGGGTGGAACTGGGAAGTACCGCGTGTCAGCTCACCTCACAGGAGGAAGTTCCCCAGAGAGATAGCTTTCAACAAGGTACTCGGGTTTGGAAGTTAGTATGCAGCTCCCTTCTGAGGGAGGAATTGCTCAGAAGTCGCTGGATTGAGCTAAGAGTCACTTGCCGCTCACAAAGCTTGCGTCCCGTATCGAACGAAATCCTTTGGAAGCGAAGCATACAGGCGGTCAACGTGGGGGCGGTACAAACCATAAGCTCAATCCAAAGGAGCGTGCATGCCTTGGAGGCAGCCGTCTGCTGGGCGCGAAACTGACAAGGCAGACACTTGGTTCTCACTTCGCTACTGTCCCGCATACAACGAAATGCTGTGGAAGCAGACCGTACAGGCAGTCAGGATGGCCGAGGCAGAGGCCATGAGCTCAACTCTCAAACTGTGTATGCTTTGCAGGCCGATGTCTGCTAGGCACTTATTCAGGGGAGCTAGAACCGAGCTACACTCAAACTGAACAAGGACGTTGGCAATCGCTCTATTGAACTCAGATACACGAGAGTGCGGGCCTGTCACTTCCACAAGAGTTTCACAAAACCCCTTCCGGCACCTAACGTAACTATGCTACGACCTCCGTCTACAGGCAGTCAGGATGCGGGAGGGTCCTGCCCTGACCTCAGCTCTCACAAGGAAGCATGCCTAGAAGCCAGCTTTCAACCAGCTGCCTTCTTATGGCAGTGAGAACGCAGCAGTATTCTGAGTCAGGAGGTTCCACGATTACCACTCTCCTGCACCTGGACATACCCCCCAGGTCTGCATTGTTCCACTTGTGTCTCAGAAGCCTCTGACAAACGTCTATGGTGAAGATGTTGGAAACTCATTCTGCAGGCAGTGTGGAACTGTGAGGGACTGAGTGTGAGCTCAACTCTCAGAAGTAAGTTGCCTTTGGACAGGGCGTTCAGCTAGCTTCTCACCTATGGAACTTAGTATGTAGCACCAGTCTCAGACAGGAATTACTAGGAAATCGCTGGATTGAGCTTGGAGGCACTTGTCTTGTGTGCCGGGACATTCCGCTTACCTCTCACAACACTTCAGTCACGCATCGAGCCTAGGCCTGTCTGCAGCGAAGTGTACCTGCAGGCAGGATGTGGGAAGTACAGGCCATAAGCTCAACACTCAAAAGTGTGTACGCCTGGGAGGCAGATGTCTGCTATCCCCTCGTGCATGGGAGGTAGAAACTAGCTACACTCTGATAGCAGAAGGCCGTTGGAAATCGCTGTATTCAACTCAGATACGCGTGAGTTCAGGCCCAACGCTTCCACATGCTTTCCTCACCACGTCTCCCAGCACCTAACATAAGGATGTTAGCCTCCACGTCTACAGTCTGGCAGGATGCGGGAGGGGTCCTGCCCTGAGCTCTGCTCTCCAAAGGAAGCATGCCTGCAAGCTAGCTTTCCACTAGCTGAGTTGTTATGGCCGTGAAAAAGAAGCAGCATTGTAAGTCAGGACGTTCCGTCAATACCGCTCTACCACCCCCGGAGACACAAACATTGAAGACTGCACCTTGGCCCTTGCGTCCCACGAGCTTCCGACAAACAAGTCTAGTGAGGATATTCGTAACTCCATGTGCAGGCAGGGTGGAACTGGGAAGTACCGCGTGTCAGCTCACCTCACAGGAGGAAGTTCCCCAGAGAGATAGCTTTCAACAAGGTACTCGGGTTTGGAAGTTAGTATGCAGCTCCCTTCTGAGGGAGGAATTGCTCAGAAGTCGCTGGATTGAGCTAAGAGTCACTTGCCGCTCACAAAGCTTGCGTCCCGTATCGAACGAAGTCCTTTGGAAGCGAAGCATACAGGCGGTCAACGTGGGGGCGGTACAAACCATAAGCTCAATCCAAAGGAGCGTACATGCCTTGGAGGCAGCCGTCTGCTGGGCGCGAAACTGACAAGGCAGACACTTGGTTCTCACTTCGCTACTGTCCCGCATACAACGAAATGCTGTGGAAGCAGACCGTACAGGCAGTCAGGATGGCCGAGGCAGAGGCCATGAGCTCAACTCTCAAACTGTGTATGCTTTGCAGGCCGATGTCTGCTAGGCACTTATTCAGGGGAGCTAGAACCGAGCTACACTCAAACTGAACAAGGACGTTGGCAATCGCTCTATTGAACTCAGATACACGAGAGTGCGGGCCTGTCACTTCCACAAGAGTTTCACAAAACCCCTTCCGGCACCTAACGTAACTATGCTACGACCTCCGTCTACAGGCAGTCAGGATGCGGGAGGGTCCTGCCCTGACCTCAGCTCTCACAAGGAAGCATGCCTAGAAGCCAGCTTTCAACCAGCTGCCTTCTTATGGCAGTGAGAACGCAGCAGTATTCTGAGTCAGGAGGTTCCACGATTACCACTCTCCTGCACCTGGACATACCCCCCAGGTCTGCATTGTTCCACTTGTGTCTCAGAAGCCTCTGACAAACGTCTATGGTGAAGATGTTGGAAACTCATTCTGCAGGCAGTGTGGAACTGTGAGGGACTGAGTGTGAGCTCAACTCTCAGAAGTAAGTTGCCTTTGGACAGGGCGTTCAGCTAGCTTCTCACCTATGGAACTTAGTATGTAGCACCAGTCTCAGACAGGAATTACTAGGAAATCGCTGGATTGAGCTTGGAGGCACTTGTCTTGTGTGCCGGGACATTCCGCTTACCTCTCACAACACTTCAGTCACGCATCGAGCCTAGGCCTGTCTGCAGCGAAGTGTACCTGCAGGCAGGATGTGGGAAGTACAGGCCATAAGCTCAACACTCAAAAGTGTGTACGCCTGGGAGGCAGATGTCTGCTATCCCCTCGTGCATGGGAGGTAGAAACTAGCTACACTCTGATAGCAGAAGGCCGTTGGAAATCGCTGTATTCAACTCAGATACGCGTGAGTTCAGGCCCAACGCTTCCACATGCTTTCCTCACCACGTCTCCCAGCACCTAACATAAGGATGTTAGCCTCCACGTCTACAGTCTGGCAGGATGCGGGAGGGGTCCTGCCCTGAGCTCTGCTCTCCAAAGGAAGCATGCCTGCAAGCTAGCTTTCCACTAGCTGAGTTGTTATGGCCGTGAAAAAGAAGCAGCATTGTAAGTCAGGACGTTCCGTCAATACCGCTCTACCACCCCCGGAGACACAAACATTGAAGACTGCACCTTGGCCCTTGCGTCCCACGAGCTTCCGACAAACAAGTCTAGTGAGGATATTCGTAACTCCATGTGCAGGCAGGGTGGAACTGGGAAGTACCGCGTGTCAGCTCACCTCACAGGAGGAAGTTCCCCAGAGAGATAGCTTTCAACAAGGTACTCGGGTTTGGAAGTTAGTATGCAGCTCCCTTCTGAGGGAGGAATTGCTCAGAAGTCGCTGGATTGAGCTAAGAGTCACTTGCCGCTCACAAAGCTTGCGTCCCGTATCGAACGAAATCCTTTGGAAGCGAAGCATACAGGCGGTCAACGTGGGGGCGGTACAAACCATAAGCTCAATCCAAAGGAGCGTGCATGCCTTGGAGGCAGCCGTCTGCTGGGCGCGAAACTGACAAGGCAGACACTTGGTTCTCACTTCGCTACTGTCCCGCATACAACGAAATGCTGTGGAAGCAGACCGTACAGGCAGTCAGGATGGCCGAGGCAGAGGCCATGAGCTCAACTCTCAAACTGTGTATGCTTTGCAGGCCGATGTCTGCTAGGCACTTATTCAGGGGAGCTAGAACCGAGCTACACTCAAACTGAACAAGGACGTTGGCAATCGCTCTATTGAACTCAGATACACGAGAGTGCGGGCCTGTCACTTCCACAAGAGTTTCACAAAACCCCTTCCGGCACCTAACGTAACTATGCTACGACCTCCGTCTACAGGCAGTCAGGATGCGGGAGGGTCCTGCCCTGACCTCAGCTCTCACAAGGAAGCATGCCTAGAAGCCAGCTTTCAACCAGCTGCCTTCTTATGGCAGTGAGAACGCAGCAGTATTCTGAGTCAGGAGGTTCCACGATTACCACTCTCCTGCACCTGGACATACCCCCCAGGTCTACATTGTTCCACTTGTGTCTCAGAAGCCTCTGACAAACGTCTATGGTGAAGATGTTGGAAACTCATTCTGCAGGCAGTGTGGAACTGTGAGGGACTGAGTGTGAGCTCAACTCTCAGAAGTAAGTTGCCTTTGGACAGGGCGTTCAGCTAGCTTCTCACCTATGGAACTTAGTATGTAGCACCAGTCTCAGACAGGAATTACTAGGAAATCGCTGGATTGAGCTTGGAGGCACTTGTCTTGTGTGCCGGGACATTCCGCTTTCCTCTCACAACACTTCAGTCACGCATCGAGCCTAGGCCTGTCTGCAGCGAAGTGTACCTGCAGGCAGGATGTGGGAAGTACAGGCCATAAGCTCAACACTCAAAAGTGTGTACGCCTGGGAGGCAGATGTCTGCTATCCCCTCGTGCATGGGAGGTAGAAACTAGCTACACTCTGATAGCAGAAGGCCGTTGGAAATCGCTGTATTCAACTCAGATACGCGTGAGTTCAGGCCCAACGCTTCCACATGCTTTCCTCACCACGTCTCCCAGCACCTAACATAAGGATGTTAGCCTCCACGTCTACAGTCTGGCAGGATGCGGGAGGGGTCCTGCCCTGAGCTCTGCTCTCCAAAGGAAGCATGCCTGCAAGCTAGCTTTCCACTAGCTGAGTTGTTATGGCCGTGAAAAAGAAGCAGCATTGTAAGTCAGGACGTTCCGTCAATACCGCTCTACCACCCCCGGAGACACAAACATTGAAGACTGCACCTTGGCCCTTGCGTCCCACGAGCTTCCGACAAACAAGTCTAGTGAGGATATTCGTAACTCCATGTGCAGGCAGGGTGGAACTGGGAAGTACCGCGTGTCAGCTCACCTCACAGGAGGAAGTTCCCCAGAGAGATAGCTTTCAACAAGGTACTCGGGTTTGGAAGTTAGTATGCAGCTCCCTTCTGAGGGAGGAATTGCTCAGAAGTCGCTGGATTGAGCTAAGAGTCACTTGCCGCTCACAAAGCTTGCGTCCCGTATCGAACGAAATCCTTTGGAAGCGAAGCATACAGGCGGTCAACGTGGGGGCGGTACAAACCATAAGCTCAATCCAAAGGAGCGTGCATGCCTTGGAGGCAGCCGTCTGCTGGGCGCGAAACTGACAAGGCAGACACTTGGTTCTCACTTCGCTACTGTCCCGCATACAACGAAATGCTGTGGAAGCAGACCGTACAGGCAGTCAGGATGGCCGAGGCAGAGGCCATGAGCTCAACTCTCAAACTGTGTATGCTTTGCAGGCCGATGTCTGCTAGGCACTTATTCAGGGGAGCTAGAACCGAGCTACACTCAAACTGAACAAGGACGTTGGCAATCGCTCTATTGAACTCAGATACACGAGAGTGCGGGCCTGTCACTTCCACAAGAGTTTCACAAAACCCCTTCCGGCACCTAACGTAACTATGCTACGACCTCCGTCTACAGGCAGTCAGGATGCGGGAGGGTCCTGCCCTGACCTCAGCTCTCACAAGGAAGCATGCCTAGAAGCCAGCTTTCAACCAGCTGCCTTCTTATGGCAGTGAGAACGCAGCAGTATTCTGAGTCAGGAGGTTCCACGATTACCACTCTCCTGCACCTGGACATACCCCCCAGGTCTGCATTGTTCCACTTGTGTCTCAGAAGCCTCTGACAAACGTCTATGGTGAAGATGTTGGAAACTCATTCTGCAGGCAGTGTGGAACTGTGAGGGACTGAGTGTGAGCTCAACTCTCAGAAGTAAGTTGCCTTTGGACAGGGCGTTCAGCTAGCTTCTCACCTATGGAACTTAGTATGTAGCACCAGTCTCAGACAGGAATTACTAGGAAATCGCTGGATTGAGCTTGGAGGCACTTGTCTTGTGTGCCGGGACATTCCGCTTTCCTCTCACAACACTTCAGTCACGCATCGAGCCTAGGCCTGTCTGCAGCGAAGTGTACCTGCAGGCAGGATGTGGGAAGTACAGGCCATAAGCTCAACACTCAAAAGTGTGTACGCCTGGGAGGCAGATGTCTGCTATCCCCTCGTGCATGGGAGGTAGAAACTAGCTACACTCTGATAGCAGAAGGCCGTTGGAAATCGCTGTATTCAACTCAGATACGCGTGAGTTCAGGCCCAACGCTTCCACATGCTTTCCTCACCACGTCTCCCAGCACCTAACATAAGGATGTTAGCCTCCACGTCTACAGTCTGGCAGGATGCGGGAGGGGTCCTGCCCTGAGCTCTGCTCTCCAAAGGAAGCATGCCTGCAAGCTAGCTTTCCACTAGCTGAGTTGTTATGGCCGTGAAAAAGAAGCAGCATTGTAAGTCAGGACGTTCCGTCAATACCGCTCTACCACCCCCGGAGACACAAACATTGAAGACTGCACCTTGGCCCTTGCGTCCCACGAGCTTCCGACAAACAAGTCTAGTGAGGATATTCGTAACTCCATGTGCAGGCAGGGTGGAACTGGGAAGTACCGCGTGTCAGCTCACCTCACAGGAGGAAGTTCCCCAGAGAGATAGCTTTCAACAAGGTACTCGGGTTTGGAAGTTAGTATGCAGCTCCCTTCTGAGGGAGGAATTGCTCAGAAGTCGCTGGATTGAGCTAAGAGTCACTTGCCGCTCACAAAGCTTGCGTCCCGTATCGAACGAAATCCTTTGGAAGCGAAGCATACAGGCGGTCAACGTGGGGGCGGTACAAACCATAAGCTCAATCCAAAGGAGCGTGCATGCCTTGGAGGCAGCCGTCTGCTGGGCGCGAAACTGACAAGGCAGACACTTGGTTCTCACTTCGCTACTGTCCCGCATACAACGAAATGCTGTGGAAGCAGACCGTACAGGCAGTCAGGATGGCCGAGGCAGAGGCCATGAGCTCAACTCTCAAACTGTGTATGCTTTGCAGGCCGATGTCTGCTAGGCACTTATTCAGGGGAGCTAGAACCGAGCTACACTCAAACTGAACAAGGACGTTGGCAATCGCTCTATTGAACTCAGATACACGAGAGTGCGGGCCTGTCACTTCCACAAGAGTTTCACAAAACCCCTTCCGGCACCTAACGTAACTATGCTACGACCTCCGTCTACAGGCAGTCAGGATGCGGGAGGGTCCTGCCCTGACCTCAGCTCTCACAAGGAAGCATGCCTAGAAGCCAGCTTTCAACCAGCTGCCTTCTTATGGCAGTGAGAACGCAGCAGTATTCTGAGTCAGGAGGTTCCACGATTACCACTCTCCTGCACCTGGACATACCCCCCAGGTCTACATTGTTCCACTTGTGTCTCAGAAGCCTCTGACAAACGTCTATGGTGAAGATGTTGGAAACTCATTCTGCAGGCAGTGTGGAACTGTGAGGGACTGAGTGTGAGCTCAACTCTCAGAAGTAAGTTGCCTTTGGACAGGGCGTTCAGCTAGCTTCTCACCTATGGAACTTAGTATGTAGCACCAGTCTCAGACAGGAATTACTAGGAAATCGCTGGATTGAGCTTGGAGGCACTTGTCTTGTGTGCCGGGACATTCCGCTTTCCTCTCACAACACTTCAGTCACGCATCGAGCCTAGGCCTGTCTGCAGCGAAGTGTACCTGCAGGCAGGATGTGGGAAGTACAGGCCATAAGCTCAACACTCAAAAGTGTGTACGCCTGGGAGGCAGATGTCTGCTATCCCCTCGTGCATGGGAGGTAGAAACTAGCTACACTCTGATAGCAGAAGGCCGTTGGAAATCGCTGTATTCAACTCAGATACGCGTGAGTTCAGGCCCAACGCTTCCACATGCTTTCCTCACCACGTCTCCCAGCACCTAACATAAGGATGTTAGCCTCCACGTCTACAGTCTGGCAGGATGCGGGAGGGGTCCTGCCCTGAGCTCTGCTCTCCAAAGGAAGCATGCCTGCAAGCTAGCTTTCCACTAGCTGAGTTGTTATGGCCGTGAAAAAGAAGCAGCATTGTAAGTCAGGACGTTCCGTCAATACCGCTCTACCACCCCCGGAGACACAAACATTGAAGACTGCACCTTGGCCCTTGCGTCCCACGAGCTTCCGACAAACAAGTCTAGTGAGGATATTCGTAACTCCATGTGCAGGCAGGGTGGAACTGGGAAGTACCGCGTGTCAGCTCACCTCACAGGAGGAAGTTCCCCAGAGAGATAGCTTTCAACAAGGTACTCGGGTTTGGAAGTTAGTATGCAGCTCCCTTCTGAGGGAGGAATTGCTCAGAAGTCGCTGGATTGAGCTAAGAGTCACTTGCCGCTCACAAAGCTTGCGTCCCGTATCGAACGAAATCCTTTGGAAGCGAAGCATACAGGCGGTCAACGTGGGGGCGGTACAAACCATAAGCTCAATCCAAAGGAGCGTGCATGCCTTGGAGGCAGCCGTCTGCTGGGCGCGAAACTGACAAGGCAGACACTTGGTTCTCACTTCGCTACTGTCCCGCATACAACGAAATGCTGTGGAAGCAGACCGTACAGGCAGTCAGGATGGCCGAGGCAGAGGCCATGAGCTCAACTCTCAAACTGTGTATGCTTTGCAGGCCGATGTCTGCTAGGCACTTATTCAGGGGAGCTAGAACCGAGCTACACTCAAACTGAACAAGGACGTTGGCAATCGCTCTATTGAACTCAGATACACGAGAGTGCGGGCCTGTCACTTCCACAAGAGTTTCACAAAACCCCTTCCGGCACCTAACGTAACTATGCTACGACCTCCGTCTACAGGCAGTCAGGATGCGGGAGGGTCCTGCCCTGACCTCAGCTCTCACAAGGAAGCATGCCTAGAAGCCAGCTTTCAACCAGCTGCCTTCTTATGGCAGTGAGAACGCAGCAGTATTCTGAGTCAGGAGGTTCCACGATTACCACTCTCCTGCACCTGGACATACCCCCCAGGTCTGCATTGTTCCACTTGTGTCTCAGAAGCCTCTGACAAACGTCTATGGTGAAGATGTTGGAAACTCATTCTGCAGGCAGTGTGGAACTGTGAGGGACTGAGTGTGAGCTCAACTCTCAGAAGTAAGTTGCCTTTGGACAGGGCGTTCAGCTAGCTTCTCACCTATGGAACTTAGTATGTAGCACCAGTCTCAGACGGGAATTACTAGGAAATCGCTGGATTGAGCTTGGAGGCACTTGTCTTGTGTGCCGGGACATTCCGCTTACCTCTCACAACACTTCAGTCACGCATCGAGCCTAGGCCTGTCTGCAGCGAAGTGTACCTGCAGGCAGGATGTGGGAAGTACAGGCCATAAGCTCAACACTCAAAAGTGTGTACGCCTGGGAGGCAGATGTCTGCTATCCACTCGTACATGGGAGGTAGAAACTAGCTACACTCTGATAGCAGAAGGCCGTTGGAAATCGCTGTATTCAACTCAGATACGCGTGAGTTCAGGCCCAACGCTTCCACATGCTTTCCTCACCACGTCTCCCAGCACCTAACATAAGGATGTTAGCCTCCACGTCTACAGTCTGGCAGGATGCGGGAGGGGTCCTGCCCTGAGCTCTGCTCTCCAAAGGAAGCATGCCTGCAAGCTAGCTTTCCACTAGCTGAGTTGTTATGGCCGTGAAAAAGAAGCAGCATTGTAAGTCAGGACGTTCCGTCAATACCGCTCTACCACCCCCGGAGACACAAACATTGAAGACTGCACCTTGGCCCTTGCGTCCCACGAGCTTCCGACAAACAAGTCTAGTGAGGATATTCGTAACTCCATGTGCAGGCAGGGTGGAACTGGGAAGTACCGCGTGTCAGCTCACCTCACAGGAGGAAGTTCCCCAGAGAGATAGCTTTCAACAAGGTACTCGGGTTTGGAAGTTAGTATGCAGCTCCCTTCTGAGGGAGGAATTGCTCAGAAGTCGCTGGATTGAGCTAAGAGTCACTTGCCGCTCACAAAGCTTGCGTCCCGTATCGAACGAAGTCCTTTGGAAGCGAAGCATACAGGCGGTCAACGTGGGGGCGGTACAAACCATAAGCTCAATCCAAAGGAGCGTACATGCCTTGGAGGCAGCCGTCTGCTGGGCGCGAAACTGACAAGGCAGACACTTGGTTCTCACTTCGCTACTGTCCCGCATACAACGAAATGCTGTGGAAGCAGACCGTACAGGCAGTCAGGATGGCCGAGGCAGAGGCCATGAGCTCAACTCTCAAACTGTGTATGCTTTGCAGGCCGATGTCTGCTAGGCACTTATTCAGGGGAGCTAGAACCGAGCTACACTCAAACTGAACAAGGACGTTGGCAATCGCTCTATTGAACTCAGATACACGAGAGTGCGGGCCTGTCACTTCCACAAGAGTTTCACAAAACCCCTTCCGGCACCTAACGTAACTATGCTACGACCTCCGTCTACAGGCAGTCAGGATGCGGGAGGGTCCTGCCCTGACCTCAGCTCTCACAAGGAAGCATGCCTAGAAGCCAGCTTTCAACCAGCTGCCTTCTTATGGCAGTGAGAACGCAGCAGTATTCTGAGTCAGGAGGTTCCACGATTACCACTCTCCTGCACCTGGACATACCCCCCAGGTCTGCATTGTTCCACTTGTGTCTCAGAAGCCTCTGACAAACGTCTATGGTGAAGATGTTGGAAACTCATTCTGCAGGCAGTGTGGAACTGTGAGGGACTGAGTGTGAGCTCAACTCTCAGAAGTAAGTTGCCTTTGGACAGGGCGTTCAGCTAGCTTCTCACCTATGGAACTTAGTATGTAGCACCAGTCTCAGACAGGAATTACTAGGAAATCGCTGGATTGAGCTTGGAGGCACTTGTCTTGTGTGCCGGGACATTCCGCTTACCTCTCACAACACTTCAGTCACGCATCGAGCCTAGGCCTGTCTGCAGCGAAGTGTACCTGCAGGCAGGATGTGGGAAGTACAGGCCATAAGCTCAACACTCAAAAGTGTGTACGCCTGGGAGGCAGATGTCTGCTATCCCCTCGTGCATGGGAGGTAGAAACTAGCTACACTCTGATAGCAGAAGGCCGTTGGAAATCGCTGTATTCAACTCAGATACGCGTGAGTTCAGGCCCAACGCTTCCACATGCTTTCCTCACCACGTCTCCCAGCACCTAACATAAGGATGTTAGCCTCCACGTCTACAGTCTGGCAGGATGCGGGAGGGGTCCTGCCCTGAGCTCTGCTCTCCAAAGGAAGCATGCCTGCAAGCTAGCTTTCCACTAGCTGAGTTGTTATGGCCGTGAAAAAGAAGCAGCATTGTAAGTCAGGACGTTCCGTCAATACCGCTCTACCACCCCCGGAGACACAAACATTGAAGACTGCACCTTGGCCCTTGCGTCCCACGAGCTTCCGACAAACAAGTCTAGTGAGGATATTCGTAACTCCATGTGCAGGCAGGGTGGAACTGGGAAGTACCGCGTGTCAGCTCACCTCACAGGAGGAAGTTCCCCAGAGAGATAGCTTTCAACAAGGTACTCGGGTTTGGAAGTTAGTATGCAGCTCCCTTCTGAGGGAGGAATTGCTCAGAAGTCGCTGGATTGAGCTAAGAGTCACTTGCCGCTCACAAAGCTTGCGTCCCGTATCGAACGAAGTCCTTTGGAAGCGAAGCATACAGGCGGTCAACGTGGGGGCGGTACAAACCATAAGCTCAATCCAAAGGAGCGTGCATGCCTTGGAGGCAGCCGTCTGCTGGGCGCGAAACTGACAAGGCAGACACTTGGTTCTCACTTCGCTACTGTCCCGCATACAACGAAATGCTGTGGAAGCAGACCGTACAGGCAGTCAGGATGGCCGAGGCAGAGGCCATGAGCTCAACTCTCAAACTGTGTATGCTTTGCAGGCCGATGTCTGCTAGGCACTTATTCAGGGGAGCTAGAACCGAGCTACACTCAAACTGAACAAGGACGTTGGCAATCGCTCTATTGAACTCAGATACACGAGAGTGCGGGCCTGTCACTTCCACAAGAGTTTCACAAAACCCCTTCCGGCACCTAACGTAACTATGCTACGACCTCCGTCTACAGGCAGTCAGGATGCGGGAGGGTCCTGCCCTGACCTCAGCTCTCACAAGGAAGCATGCCTAGAAGCCAGCTTTCAACCAGCTGCCTTCTTATGGCAGTGAGAACGCAGCAGTATTCTGAGTCAGGAGGTTCCACGATTACCACTCTCCTGCACCTGGACATACCCCCCAGGTCTGCATTGTTCCACTTGTGTCTCAGAAGCCTCTGACAAACGTCTATGGTGAAGATGTTGGAAACTCATTCTGCAGGCAGTGTGGAACTGTGAGGGACTGAGTGTGAGCTCAACTCTCAGAAGTAAGTTGCCTTTGGACAGGGCGTTCAGCTAGCTTCTCACCTATGGAACTTAGTATGTAGCACCAGTCTCAGACGGGAATTACTAGGAAATCGCTGGATTGAGCTTGGAGGCACTTGTCTTGTGTGCCGGGACATTCCGCTTACCTCTCACAACACTTCAGTCACGCATCGAGCCTAGGCCTGTCTGCAGCGAAGTGTACCTGCAGGCAGGATGTGGGAAGTACAGGCCATAAGCTCAACACTCAAAAGTGTGTACGCCTGGGAGGCAGATGTCTGCTATCCCCTCGTGCATGGGAGGTAGAAACTAGCTACACTCTGATAGCAGAAGGCCGTTGGAAATCGCTGTATTCAACTCAGATACGCGTGAGTTCAGGCCCAACGCTTCCACATGCTTTCCTCACCACGTCTCCCAGCACCTAACATAAGGATGTTAGCCTCCACGTCTACAGTCTGGCAGGATGCGGGAGGGGTCCTGCCCTGAGCTCTGCTCTCCAAAGGAAGCATGCCTGCAAGCTAGCTTTCCACTAGCTGAGTTGTTATGGCCGTGAAAAAGAAGCAGCATTGTAAGTCAGGACGTTCCGTCAATACCGCTCTACCACCCCCGGAGACACAAACATTGAAGACTGCACCTTGGCCCTTGCGTCCCACGAGCTTCCGACAAACAAGTCTAGTGAGGATATTCGTAACTCCATGTGCAGGCAGGGTGGAACTGGGAAGTACCGCGTGTCAGCTCACCTCACAGGAGGAAGTTCCCCAGAGAGATAGCTTTCAACAAGGTACTCGGGTTTGGAAGTTAGTATGCAGCTCCCTTCTGAGGGAGGAATTGCTCAGAAGTCGCTGGATTGAGCTAAGAGTCACTTGCCGCTCACAAAGCTTGCGTCCCGTATCGAACGAAATCCTTTGGAAGCGAAGCATACAGGCGGTCAACGTGGGGGCGGTACAAACCATAAGCTCAATCCAAAGGAGCGTGCATGCCTTGGAGGCAGCCGTCTGCTGGGCGCGAAACTGACAAGGCAGACACTTGGTTCTCACTTCGCTACTGTCCCGCATACAACGAAATGCTGTGGAAGCAGACCGTACAGGCAGTCAGGATGGCCGAGGCAGAGGCCATGAGCTCAACTCTCAAACTGTGTATGCTTTGCAGGCCGATGTCTGCTAGGCACTTATTCAGGGGAGCTAGAACCGAGCTACACTCAAACTGAACAAGGACGTTGGCAATCGCTCTATTGAACTCAGATACACGAGAGTGCGGGCCTGTCACTTCCACAAGAGTTTCACAAAACCCCTTCCGGCACCTAACGTAACTATGCTACGACCTCCGTCTACAGGCAGTCAGGATGCGGGAGGGTCCTGCCCTGACCTCAGCTCTCACAAGGAAGCATGCCTAGAAGCCAGCTTTCAACCAGCTGCCTTCTTATGGCAGTGAGAACGCAGCAGTATTCTGAGTCAGGAGGTTCCACGATTACCACTCTCCTGCACCTGGACATACCCCCCAGGTCTGCATTGTTCCACTTGTGTCTCAGAAGCCTCTGACAAACGTCTATGGTGAAGATGTTGGAAACTCATTCTGCAGGCAGTGTGGAACTGTGAGGGACTGAGTGTGAGCTCAACTCTCAGAAGTAAGTTGCCTTTGGACAGGGCGTTCAGCTAGCTTCTCACCTATGGAACTTAGTATGTAGCACCAGTCTCAGACAGGAATTACTAGGAAATCGCTGGATTGAGCTTGGAGGCACTTGTCTTGTGTGCCGGGACATTCCGCTTACCTCTCACAACACTTCAGTCACGCATCGAGCCTAGGCCTGTCTGCAGCGAAGTGTACCTGCAGGCAGGATGTGGGAAGTACAGGCCATAAGCTCAACACTCAAAAGTGTGTACGCCTGGGAGGCAGATGTCTGCTATCCCCTCGTGCATGGGAGGTAGAAACTAGCTACACTCTGATAGCAGAAGGCCGTTGGAAATCGCTGTATTCAACTCAGATACGCGTGAGTTCAGGCCCAACGCTTCCACATGCTTTCCTCACCACGTCTCCCAGCACCTAACATAAGGATGTTAGCCTCCACGTCTACAGTCTGGCAGGATGCGGGAGGGGTCCTGCCCTGAGCTCTGCTCTCCAAAGGAAGCATGCCTGCAAGCTAGCTTTCCACTAGCTGAGTTGTTATGGCCGTGAAAAAGAAGCAGCATTGTAAGTCAGGACGTTCCGTCAATACCGCTCTACCACCCCCGGAGACACAAACATTGAAGACTGCACCTTGGCCCTTGCGTCCCACGAGCTTCCGACAAACAAGTCTAGTGAGGATATTCGTAACTCCATGTGCAGGCAGGGTGGAACTGGGAAGTACCGCGTGTCAGCTCACCTCACAGGAGGAAGTTCCCCAGAGAGATAGCTTTCAACAAGGTACTCGGGTTTGGAAGTTAGTATGCAGCTCCCTTCTGAGGGAGGAATTGCTCAGAAGTCGCTGGATTGAGCTAAGAGTCACTTGCCGCTCACAAAGCTTGCGTCCCGTATCGAACGAAGTCCTTTGGAAGCGAAGCATACAGGCGGTCAACGTGGGGGCGGTACAAACCATAAGCTCAATCCAAAGGAGCGTACATGCCTTGGAGGCAGCCGTCTGCTGGGCGCGAAACTGACAAGGCAGACACTTGGTTCTCACTTCGCTACTGTCCCGCATACAACGAAATGCTGTGGAAGCAGACCGTACAGGCAGTCAGGATGGCCGAGGCAGAGGCCATGAGCTCAACTCTCAAACTGTGTATGCTTTGCAGGCCGATGTCTGCTAGGCACTTATTCAGGGGAGCTAGAACCGAGCTACACTCAAACTGAACAAGGACGTTGGCAATCGCTCTATTGAACTCAGATACACGAGAGTGCGGGCCTGTCACTTCCACAAGAGTTTCACAAAACCCCTTCCGGCACCTAACGTAACTATGCTACGACCTCCGTCTACAGGCAGTCAGGATGCGGGAGGGTCCTGCCCTGACCTCAGCTCTCACAAGGAAGCATGCCTAGAAGCCAGCTTTCAACCAGCTGCCTTCTTATGGCAGTGAGAACGCAGCAGTATTCTGAGTCAGGAGGTTCCACGATTACCACTCTCCTGCACCTGGACATACCCCCCAGGTCTGCATTGTTCCACTTGTGTCTCAGAAGCCTCTGACAAACGTCTATGGTGAAGATGTTGGAAACTCATTCTGCAGGCAGTGTGGAACTGTGAGGGACTGAGTGTGAGCTCAACTCTCAGAAGTAAGTTGCCTTTGGACAGGGCGTTCAGCTAGCTTCTCACCTATGGAACTTAGTATGTAGCACCAGTCTCAGACAGGAATTACTAGGAAATCGCTGGATTGAGCTTGGAGGCACTTGTCTTGTGTGCCGGGACATTCCGCTTACCTCTCACAACACTTCAGTCACGCATCGAGCCTAGGCCTGTCTGCAGCGAAGTGTACCTGCAGGCAGGATGTGGGAAGTACAGGCCATAAGCTCAACACTCAAAAGTGTGTACGCCTGGGAGGCAGATGTCTGCTATCCCCTCGTGCATGGGAGGTAGAAACTAGCTACACTCTGATAGCAGAAGGCCGTTGGAAATCGCTGTATTCAACTCAGATACGCGTGAGTTCAGGCCCAACGCTTCCACATGCTTTCCTCACCACGTCTCCCAGCACCTAACATAAGGATGTTAGCCTCCACGTCTACAGTCTGGCAGGATGCGGGAGGGGTCCTGCCCTGAGCTCTGCTCTCCAAAGGAAGCATGCCTGCAAGCTAGCTTTCCACTAGCTGAGTTGTTATGGCCGTGAAAAAGAAGCAGCATTGTAAGTCAGGACGTTCCGTCAATACCGCTCTACCACCCCCGGAGACACAAACATTGAAGACTGCACCTTGGCCCTTGCGTCCCACGAGCTTCCGACAAACAAGTCTAGTGAGGATATTCGTAACTCCATGTGCAGGCAGGGTGGAACTGGGAAGTACCGCGTGTCAGCTCACCTCACAGGAGGAAGTTCCCCAGAGAGATAGCTTTCAACAAGGTACTCGGGTTTGGAAGTTAGTATGCAGCTCCCTTCTGAGGGAGGAATTGCTCAGAAGTCGCTGGATTGAGCTAAGAGTCACTTGCCGCTCACAAAGCTTGCGTCCCGTATCGAACGAAATCCTTTGGAAGCGAAGCATACAGGCGGTCAACGTGGGGGCGGTACAAACCATAAGCTCAATCCAAAGGAGCGTGCATGCCTTGGAGGCAGCCGTCTGCTGGGCGCGAAACTGACAAGGCAGACACTTGGTTCTCACTTCGCTACTGTCCCGCATACAACGAAATGCTGTGGAAGCAGACCGTACAGGCAGTCAGGATGGCCGAGGCAGAGGCCATGAGCTCAACTCTCAAACTGTGTATGCTTTGCAGGCCGATGTCTGCTAGGCACTTATTCAGGGGAGCTAGAACCGAGCTACACTCAAACTGAACAAGGACGTTGGCAATCGCTCTATTGAACTCAGATACACGAGAGTGCGGGCCTGTCACTTCCACAAGAGTTTCACAAAACCCCTTCCGGCACCTAACGTAACTATGCTACGACCTCCGTCTACAGGCAGTCAGGATGCGGGAGGGTCCTGCCCTGACCTCAGCTCTCACAAGGAAGCATGCCTAGAAGCCAGCTTTCAACCAGCTGCCTTCTTATGGCAGTGAGAACGCAGCAGTATTCTGAGTCAGGAGGTTCCACGATTACCACTCTCCTGCACCTGGACATACCCCCCAGGTCTACATTGTTCCACTTGTGTCTCAGAAGCCTCTGACAAACGTCTATGGTGAAGATGTTGGAAACTCATTCTGCAGGCAGTGTGGAACTGTGAGGGACTGAGTGTGAGCTCAACTCTCAGAAGTAAGTTGCCTTTGGACAGGGCGTTCAGCTAGCTTCTCACCTATGGAACTTAGTATGTAGCACCAGTCTCAGACAGGAATTACTAGGAAATCGCTGGATTGAGCTTGGAGGCACTTGTCTTGTGTGCCGGGACATTCCGCTTTCCTCTCACAACACTTCAGTCACGCATCGAGCCTAGGCCTGTCTGCAGCGAAGTGTACCTGCAGGCAGGATGTGGGAAGTACAGGCCATAAGCTCAACACTCAAAAGTGTGTACGCCTGGGAGGCAGATGTCTGCTATCCCCTCGTGCATGGGAGGTAGAAACTAGCTACACTCTGATAGCAGAAGGCCGTTGGAAATCGCTGTATTCAACTCAGATACGCGTGAGTTCAGGCCCAACGCTTCCACATGCTTTCCTCACCACGTCTCCCAGCACCTAACATAAGGATGTTAGCCTCCACGTCTACAGTCTGGCAGGATGCGGGAGGGGTCCTGCCCTGAGCTCTGCTCTCCAAAGGAAGCATGCCTGCAAGCTAGCTTTCCACTAGCTGAGTTGTTATGGCCGTGAAAAAGAAGCAGCATTGTAAGTCAGGACGTTCCGTCAATACCGCTCTACCACCCCCGGAGACACAAACATTGAAGACTGCACCTTGGCCCTTGCGTCCCACGAGCTTCCGACAAACAAGTCTAGTGAGGATATTCGTAACTCCATGTGCAGGCAGGGTGGAACTGGGAAGTACCGCGTGTCAGCTCACCTCACAGGAGGAAGTTCCCCAGAGAGATAGCTTTCAACAAGGTACTCGGGTTTGGAAGTTAGTATGCAGCTCCCTTCTGAGGGAGGAATTGCTCAGAAGTCGCTGGATTGAGCTAAGAGTCACTTGCCGCTCACAAAGCTTGCGTCCCGTATCGAACGAAGTCCTTTGGAAGCGAAGCATACAGGCGGTCAACGTGGGGGCGGTACAAACCATAAGCTCAATCCAAAGGAGCGTACATGCCTTGGAGGCAGCCGTCTGCTGGGCGCGAAACTGACAAGGCAGACACTTGGTTCTCACTTCGCTACTGTCCCGCATACAACGAAATGCTGTGGAAGCAGACCGTACAGGCAGTCAGGATGGCCGAGGCAGAGGCCATGAGCTCAACTCTCAAACTGTGTATGCTTTGCAGGCCGATGTCTGCTAGGCACTTATTCAGGGGAGCTAGAACCGAGCTACACTCAAACTGAACAAGGACGTTGGCAATCGCTCTATTGAACTCAGATACACGAGAGTGCGGGCCTGTCACTTCCACAAGAGTTTCACAAAACCCCTTCCGGCACCTAACGTAACTATGCTACGACCTCCGTCTACAGGCAGTCAGGATGCGGGAGGGTCCTGCCCTGACCTCAGCTCTCACAAGGAAGCATGCCTAGAAGCCAGCTTTCAACCAGCTGCCTTCTTATGGCAGTGAGAACGCAGCAGTATTCTGAGTCAGGAGGTTCCACGATTACCACTCTCCTGCACCTGGACATACCCCCCAGGTCTGCATTGTTCCACTTGTGTCTCAGAAGCCTCTGACAAACGTCTATGGTGAAGATGTTGGAAACTCATTCTGCAGGCAGTGTGGAACTGTGAGGGACTGAGTGTGAGCTCAACTCTCAGAAGTAAGTTGCCTTTGGACAGGGCGTTCAGCTAGCTTCTCACCTATGGAACTTAGTATGTAGCACCAGTCTCAGACGGGAATTACTAGGAAATCGCTGGATTGAGCTTGGAGGCACTTGTCTTGTGTGCCGGGACATTCCGCTTACCTCTCACAACACTTCAGTCACGCATCGAGCCTAGGCCTGTCTGCAGCGAAGTGTACCTGCAGGCAGGATGTGGGAAGTACAGGCCATAAGCTCAACACTCAAAAGTGTGTACGCCTGGGAGGCAGATGTCTGCTATCCCCTCGTGCATGGGAGGTAGAAACTAGCTACACTCTGATAGCAGAAGGCCGTTGGAAATCGCTGTATTCAACTCAGATACGCGTGAGTTCAGGCCCAACGCTTCCACATGCTTTCCTCACCACGTCTCCCAGCACCTAACATAAGGATGTTAGCCTCCACGTCTACAGTCTGGCAGGATGCGGGAGGGGTCCTGCCCTGAGCTCTGCTCTCCAAAGGAAGCATGCCTGCAAGCTAGCTTTCCACTAGCTGAGTTGTTATGGCCGTGAAAAAGAAGCAGCATTGTAAGTCAGGACGTTCCGTCAATACCGCTCTACCACCCCCGGAGACACAAACATTGAAGACTGCACCTTGGCCCTTGCGTCCCACGAGCTTCCGACAAACAAGTCTAGTGAGGATATTCGTAACTCCATGTGCAGGCAGGGTGGAACTGGGAAGTACCGCGTGTCAGCTCACCTCACAGGAGGAAGTTCCCCAGAGAGATAGCTTTCAACAAGGTACTCGGGTTTGGAAGTTAGTATGCAGCTCCCTTCTGAGGGAGGAATTGCTCAGAAGTCGCTGGATTGAGCTAAGAGTCACTTGCCGCTCACAAAGCTTGCGTCCCGTATCGAACGAAGTCCTTTGGAAGCGAAGCATACAGGCGGTCAACGTGGGGGCGGTACAAACCATAAGCTCAATCCAAAGGAGCGTGCATGCCTTGGAGGCAGCCGTCTGCTGGGCGCGAAACTGACAAGGCAGACACTTGGTTCTCACTTCGCTACTGTCCCGCATACAACGAAATGCTGTGGAAGCAGACCGTACAGGCAGTCAGGATGGCCGAGGCAGAGGCCATGAGCTCAACTCTCAAACTGTGTATGCTTTGCAGGCCGATGTCTGCTAGGCACTTATTCAGGGGAGCTAGAACCGAGCTACACTCAAACTGAACAAGGACGTTGGCAATCGCTCTATTGAACTCAGATACACGAGAGTGCGGGCCTGTCACTTCCACAAGAGTTTCACAAAACCCCTTCCGGCACCTAACGTAACTATGCTACGACCTCCGTCTACAGGCAGTCAGGATGCGGGAGGGTCCTGCCCTGACCTCAGCTCTCACAAGGAAGCATGCCTAGAAGCCAGCTTTCAACCAGCTGCCTTCTTATGGCAGTGAGAACGCAGCAGTATTCTGAGTCAGGAGGTTCCACGATTACCACTCTCCTGCACCTGGACATACCCCCCAGGTCTGCATTGTTCCACTTGTGTCTCAGAAGCCTCTGACAAACGTCTATGGTGAAGATGTTGGAAACTCATTCTGCAGGCAGTGTGGAACTGTGAGGGACTGAGTGTGAGCTCAACTCTCAGAAGTAAGTTGCCTTTGGACAGGGCGTTCAGCTAGCTTCTCACCTATGGAACTTAGTATGTAGCACCAGTCTCAGACAGGAATTACTAGGAAATCGCTGGATTGAGCTTGGAGGCACTTGTCTTGTGTGCCGGGACATTCCGCTTACCTCTCACAACACTTCAGTCACGCATCGAGCCTAGGCCTGTCTGCAGCGAAGTGTACCTGCAGGCAGGATGTGGGAAGTACAGGCCATAAGCTCAACACTCAAAAGTGTGTACGCCTGGGAGGCAGATGTCTGCTATCCCCTCGTGCATGGGAGGTAGAAACTAGCTACACTCTGATAGCAGAAGGCCGTTGGAAATCGCTGTATTCAACTCAGATACGCGTGAGTTCAGGCCCAACGCTTCCACATGCTTTCCTCACCACGTCTCCCAGCACCTAACATAAGGATGTTAGCCTCCACGTCTACAGTCTGGCAGGATGCGGGAGGGGTCCTGCCCTGAGCTCTGCTCTCCAAAGGAAGCATGCCTGCAAGCTAGCTTTCCACTAGCTGAGTTGTTATGGCCGTGAAAAAGAAGCAGCATTGTAAGTCAGGACGTTCCGTCAATACCGCTCTACCACCCCCGGAGACACAAACATTGAAGACTGCACCTTGGCCCTTGCGTCCCACGAGCTTCCGACAAACAAGTCTAGTGAGGATATTCGTAACTCCATGTGCAGGCAGGGTGGAACTGGGAAGTACCGCGTGTCAGCTCACCTCACAGGAGGAAGTTCCCCAGAGAGATAGCTTTCAACAAGGTACTCGGGTTTGGAAGTTAGTATGCAGCTCCCTTCTGAGGGAGGAATTGCTCAGAAGTCGCTGGATTGAGCTAAGAGTCACTTGCCGCTCACAAAGCTTGCGTCCCGTATCGAACGAAGTCCTTTGGAAGCGAAGCATACAGGCGGTCAACGTGGGGGCGGTACAAACCATAAGCTCAATCCAAAGGAGCGTGCATGCCTTGGAGGCAGCCGTCTGCTGGGCGCGAAACTGACAAGGCAGACACTTGGTTCTCACTTCGCTACTGTCCCGCATACAACGAAATGCTGTGGAAGCAGACCGTACAGGCAGTCAGGATGGCCGAGGCAGAGGCCATGAGCTCAACTCTCAAACTGTGTATGCTTTGCAGGCCGATGTCTGCTAGGCACTTATTCAGGGGAGCTAGAACCGAGCTACACTCAAACTGAACAAGGACGTTGGCAATCGCTCTATTGAACTCAGATACACGAGAGTGCGGGCCTGTCACTTCCACAAGAGTTTCACAAAACCCCTTCCGGCACCTAACGTAACTATGCTACGACCTCCGTCTACAGGCAGTCAGGATGCGGGAGGGTCCTGCCCTGACCTCAGCTCTCACAAGGAAGCATGCCTAGAAGCCAGCTTTCAACCAGCTGCCTTCTTATGGCAGTGAGAACGCAGCAGTATTCTGAGTCAGGAGGTTCCACGATTACCACTCTCCTGCACCTGGACATACCCCCCAGGTCTGCATTGTTCCACTTGTGTCTCAGAAGCCTCTGACAAACGTCTATGGTGAAGATGTTGGAAACTCATTCTGCAGGCAGTGTGGAACTGTGAGGGACTGAGTGTGAGCTCAACTCTCAGAAGTAAGTTGCCTTTGGACAGGGCGTTCAGCTAGCTTCTCACCTATGGAACTTAGTATGTAGCACCAGTCTCAGACAGGAATTACTAGGAAATCGCTGGATTGAGCTTGGAGGCACTTGTCTTGTGTGCCGGGACATTCCGCTTACCTCTCACAACACTTCAGTCACGCATCGAGCCTAGGCCTGTCTGCAGCGAAGTGTACCTGCAGGCAGGATGTGGGAAGTACAGGCCATAAGCTCAACACTCAAAAGTGTGTACGCCTGGGAGGCAGATGTCTGCTATCCCCTCGTGCATGGGAGGTAGAAACTAGCTACACTCTGATAGCAGAAGGCCGTTGGAAATCGCTGTATTCAACTCAGATACGCGTGAGTTCAGGCCCAACGCTTCCACATGCTTTCCTCACCACGTCTCCCAGCACCTAACATAAGGATGTTAGCCTCCACGTCTACAGTCTGGCAGGATGCGGGAGGGGTCCTGCCCTGAGCTCTGCTCTCCAAAGGAAGCATGCCTGCAAGCTAGCTTTCCACTAGCTGAGTTGTTATGGCCGTGAAAAAGAAGCAGCATTGTAAGTCAGGACGTTCCGTCAATACCGCTCTACCACCCCCGGAGACACAAACATTGAAGACTGCACCTTGGCCCTTGCGTCCCACGAGCTTCCGACAAACAAGTCTAGTGAGGATATTCGTAACTCCATGTGCAGGCAGGGTGGAACTGGGAAGTACCGCGTGTCAGCTCACCTCACAGGAGGAAGTTCCCCAGAGAGATAGCTTTCAACAAGGTACTCGGGTTTGGAAGTTAGTATGCAGCTCCCTTCTGAGGGAGGAATTGCTCAGAAGTCGCTGGATTGAGCTAAGAGTCACTTGCCGCTCACAAAGCTTGCGTCCCGTATCGAACGAAGTCCTTTGGAAGCGAAGCATACAGGCGGTCAACGTGGGGGCGGTACAAACCATAAGCTCAATCCAAAGGAGCGTGCATGCCTTGGAGGCAGCCGTCTGCTGGGCGCGAAACTGACAAGGCAGACACTTGGTTCTCACTTCGCTACTGTCCTGCATACAACGAAATGCTGTGGAAGCAGACCGTACAGGCAGTCAGGATGGCCGAGGCAGAGGCCATGAGCTCAACTCTCAAACTGTGTATGCTTTGCAGGCCGATGTCTGCTAGGCACTTATTCAGGGGAGCTAGAACCGAGCTACACTCAAACTGAACAAGGACGTTGGCAATCGCTCTATTGAACTCAGATACACGAGAGTGCGGGCCTGTCACTTCCACAAGAGTTTCACAAAACCCCTTCCGGCACCTAACGTAACTATGCTACGACCTCCGTCTACAGGCAGTCAGGATGCGGGAGGGTCCTGCCCTGACCTCAGCTCTCACAAGGAAGCATGCCTAGAAGCCAGCTTTCAACCAGCTGCCTTCTTATGGCAGTGAGAACGCAGCAGTATTCTGAGTCAGGAGGTTCCACGATTACCACTCTCCTGCACCTGGACATACCCCCCAGGTCTGCATTGTTCCACTTGTGTCTCAGAAGCCTCTGACAAACGTCTATGGTGAAGATGTTGGAAACTCATTCTGCAGGCAGTGTGGAACTGTGAGGGACTGAGTGTGAGCTCAACTCTCAGAAGTAAGTTGCCTTTGGACAGGGCGTTCAGCTAGCTTCTCACCTATGGAACTTAGTATGTAGCACCAGTCTCAGACAGGAATTACTAGGAAATCGCTGGATTGAGCTTGGAGGCACTTGTCTTGTGTGCCGGGACATTCCGCTTACCTCTCACAACACTTCAGTCACGCATCGAGCCTAGGCCTGTCTGCAGCGAAGTGTACCTGCAGGCAGGATGTGGGAAGTACAGGCCATAAGCTCAACACTCAAAAGTGTGTACGCCTGGGAGGCAGATGTCTGCTATCCACTCGTACATGGGAGGTAGAAACTAGCTACACTCTGATAGCAGAAGGCCGTTGGAAATCGCTGTATTCAACTCAGATACGCGTGAGTTCAGGCCCAACGCTTCCACATGCTTTCCTCACCACGTCTCCCAGCACCTAACATAAGGATGTTAGCCTCCACGTCTACAGTCTGGCAGGATGCGGGAGGGGTCCTGCCCTGAGCTCTGCTCTCCAAAGGAAGCATGCCTGCAAGCTAGCTTTCCACTAGCTGAGTTGTTATGGCCGTGAAAAAGAAGCAGCATTGTAAGTCAGGACGTTCCG
The DNA here is from genome assembly GCF_048164855.1 of Canis lupus baileyi. Taxonomy (NCBI): domain Eukaryota; kingdom Metazoa; phylum Chordata; class Mammalia; order Carnivora; family Canidae; genus Canis; species Canis lupus. The sequence continues at coordinate 904,107 of NC_132863.1, read as the reverse complement.
TCAATACCGCTCTACCACCCCCGGAGACACAAACATTGAAGACTGCACCTTGGCCCTTGCGTCCCACGAGCTTCCGACAAACAAGTCTAGTGAGGATATTCGTAACTCCATGTGCAGGCAGGGTGGAACTGGGAAGTACCGCGTGTCAGCTCACCTCACAGGAGGAAGTTCCCCAGAGAGATAGCTTTCAACAAGGTACTCGGGTTTGGAAGTTAGTATGCAGCTCCCTTCTGAGGGAGGAATTGCTCAGAAGTCGCTGGATTGAGCTAAGAGTCACTTGCCGCTCACAAAGCTTGCGTCCCGTATCGAACGAAGTCCTTTGGAAGCGAAGCATACAGGCGGTCAACGTGGGGGCGGTACAAACCATAAGCTCAATCCAAAGGAGCGTGCATGCCTTGGAGGCAGCCGTCTGCTGGGCGCGAAACTGACAAGGCAGACACTTGGTTCTCACTTCGCTACTGTCCCGCATACAACGAAATGCTGTGGAAGCAGACCGTACAGGCAGTCAGGATGGCCGAGGCAGAGGCCATGAGCTCAACTCTCAGAAGTGTGTATGCTTTGCAGGCTGATGTCTGCCAGGCACTTATTGAGGCGAGGTATTCCCCAGCTGCACTGTAATTGAACAAGGGCACTGGCAATCGCTGTATTGAACTCAGATCCACGTGAGTAGAGTCCTGACACTTCCACTCGCGTTTCTCCAATCTCTCCCAGCACCTCACTTAAGGATGTTCACAGCTATGACTATGGGCAGGCAGGATAGGGGAGAGTCTTGCCCTGAGCTCCGCTCTCACAAGAGAGTATGCCTAGAAGCCAGCTTTCAACCAGCGGCGTTGTAATGGCTGTGAGACTAAAGCAGTCTTCTACCTAGGAGGTTTGAAGAATACCACTCTACTGCACCTGGACACACCTTCCAGGCCTGCCTTATTCCACTTGTGTCTCACAAGCTTTTGACAAACGTCTCAGGTGTAGATTTTTAAAACTCATTCTGCAGGCAGTGTGGAACTGTGAGGGACTGAGTGTGAGCTCAACTCTCAGAACAGAGATTCTTTTGGACTCGGGGTTCAGCTAGCTTCTCTCGTATGGAACTTAGTATGTAGCACTTGTCTAAGACAGGAATTACTGGGAATCACTGGTTTGAGCTTGGAGGCACTAGTTTTGTGTGCCGAGACTTTCCACTTACCTCTCACAGCACTTCAGTCACGCATCGAGCCTAGGCCTGTTTGCAGCGAAGTGTACCTGCAGGCAGGATGTGGGAAGTACAGGCCATAAGCTCAACTCTCAAAAGTGTGTACGCCTGGGAGGCAGATGTCTGCTACCCACTCGTATTTGGGAGTTAGAAACTAGCTACACTCTTTGAAGAAGGCTGTTTGAAATCCCTGTATTCAACTCAGATAATCGTGAGTACAGGCCTGACACTTTCACATGCATTTCGCCACCCTGTCCCAGCACCTAATATAAGGATATTAGCAGTTACGTCTAGGGGCAGGCAGGATGCAAGATGGTCCTGCCCTGAACTCAGCCTCAGAAGGAAGCATGCCTAGAAGCCAATTTTCTACTAGCTCGTTCTGATGGCCGTGAGAACGTAGCATTGTAAGGTGGGATGTTCCATGACTACCGCTCTACTGCACCTGGAGACACAACCATTGAATCCTGCCACTGGCCCTTGCACCCCATGAGCTTCTGACAAACATGTCTAGTGAGGATATTTGTAACTGTATCTGCAGGCAGTGTGGAACTGGGAAGGACCATGTTTCAGCTTATCTCCAAGTGGGAAGTTCCCCAAGAGAGAGCTTTCAGCTACGTTCCCAGGTTGGAAGTTAATATGTAGCTCCCATCTTAGGGAGGAATTCCTCAGAAGTCGCTGGATTGAACTAAGAGGCACTTGGCTCTTGCAAAAATTGCATCCCGAATTGAACGAAATCCTTTGGAAGTGAAGCGTATACGCGGTCACTATGTGGAAGGTACAAGCCATAAGCTCAAGCCAAAGGAGTGTGCATGCCTAGTAGGCAGCTGTCCGCTAGGCGCGATTCTGACAAGGGAGACACTTGGTTTATACTCCGCTTCTCTCCCATATACAACGAAATGCTGTGGAAGCCGTACTTTCAGGTAGTCAGGATTGGGGAGGTACATGCCATAAGCTCAACTCTCAGCAATGTGTATGCTTTGCAGGCTGATGTCTGCTAAACACTTATCGAAGCGTGGTATAGCCAAGCTACACTCTAATTGAAGAAGGACGTTGGCAATCGCTGTATTGAAGTCAGATGCATGTGAGTACAGTCCTGGCACTTCCACTTGCATTTCTCCAACCTCTCCCATCATCTCACTTAAGGATGTTAGCGGGTATGACTATGGGCAGGCAGGATGCGGGAGGGTCCTGCCCTGAGCTCAACTCTCACAAGAGAGCATGCCTAGAAGCCAGCTTTCAACTGGCTGCGTTCTAATGGCCGTAAGATCATAGCAATCTTCTAACTCAGGAGGTTCGAAGAATACCACTCTACCGCACTTGGAGACACCTTCCAGGCCTGCATTATTCCACTTGCTTCTCACAAGCTTTTGACAAACGTCTCTGGTGAAGATGTTCAAAACTCATTCTGCAGGCAATGTGGAACTGTGAGGGTTTGGGTGTGAACTCAACTCTTGGAAGAGAGATGCTTTTGGACTTGAGGTTCAGCTAGCTCTCACATATGGAACTTAGTATGTAGCACCTGTCTAAGACATGAATTACTAGGAAATCGCAGGATTGAGCTTCGAGGCCCTAGTCTTGTGTGCCGGGACTTTCGTCTTATCTCTCACAACACTTCAGTCACGCATCGAGCCTAGGCCTGTTACCAGTGCAGTGTACCTGGAGGAGGATGTGGGAAGTACAGGCCATAAGCTCAACTCTCAAAATGTGTACGCCTGGGAGGCTGATGTCTGCTACCCACTCGTACATTGGAGTTAGAAACTAACTACACTCTGATTGAAGAAGGCCGTTTGAAATCGCTCTATTCAACTCTGATAATGGTGAGTACGGGCCTGATACTTCCACATGCAAATGGAATCGAAACAAATAGAATCACATCGAATAGAATCGAAAAGAAAGAATCGGAAACTATCGTACTGATATGAAAAAAAATGGAATTGAATCGAATCGAATCCAAAAGGATCGAATCGCATCGAATTGAAAAGAATCGAATCGAATCGAAAATAATTGAAACAAATCAAATAAAAAGGAATTGAATAGAAAAAATCGAATTGAAATGAATTGAATCGAATCGAAAAGAATCGAATTGAAAAGAATTCAATCGAAGAGTTTCCATTCGAATCAAATTGAATCGAAAAGAATCTAATCGAACCAAAAAGATTAGAATGGAATCAAAAAGAAACGAATCAAAAAGAATCTAATCGGGGATCCCTGGGTTGCACAGCGGTTTGGTGCCTGCCTTTGGCCCAGGGCACGATCCTGGAGACCCGGGATCGAATCCCACGTCGGGCTCCCGGTGCATGGAGCCTGCTTCACCCTCTGCCTCTGTCTCTGCCTCTCTCTCTCTCTCTGTATGACTATCATAAATAAATTAAAAAATTTTAAAAAAAGAATCTAATCGAATCGATTCATAAGAATCGAATCTAATCGAATTGAAAAGTTTCGAATCCAAATGAATCTAACCGAAAAGAATGGAATCAAAAAGAATAGAATTTTTTCAGAAAAAACGAATCGAAGTGAATCGAATCGAAAAGAATTGAATTGAATTGATTTTAAAAGAAAGGAATTCGAATTGAAAAGACTCGAATCGAAAGATTCGAATCAAATCGAATCGAAACCAAAAGAATCGAATCGAATAGAATCGAAAAGAAATTAATCGAAAACTATCATATCGAAAAGAAAAAAATCGTATCGAATCAAAAAAATCGAATCGAATTATATTGAAAAGGATCTAATCAATTCTAAACGAATCAAAAAGAATCGAATCGAATCAAAAAGAATCGAATCGAATAGGAAATAATCGAAATAAATCAAATAAAAAAGAATCGCATAGAAAAAATCGATTCGAATCGAAAAGAATCAAATCTAATCGAAAAGAATGGAATCAAATCGAATCGAAAACAATCGAATCCAATCGAATCGAAAACTATCGAATCCAAATGAATCTAATCGAAAAAAAGTGGAATCAAAAAGAATCGAATTGTTTCAGAAAAAACGAATCGAATTGAATCAAATCGAATAGAATTAAATGGAATCGATTTTAAAAGAAAGGAATTCGACTCGAAAAGACTCGAATCAAGATTTGAATCAAATCTAATCGAAACAAAAAGAATCGAATCGAATCTAATAGAATCGAAAAGAAACTAATCGAAAACTATCATATCGAAAAGAAAAAAAATCGTATCGAATCAAAGAAATCGAATTGAATCGAATCGAAAAGGATCTAATCAATTCTAAATGAATCAAAAAGAATCGAAACGAATCGAAAAGAATCAAATCGAATCGAAAAGAATTGAATTGAATGGAATCAAAAACAATTGAATCCAATCGAAAACAATCGAATCATAGAGTTTCAAATCGAATCGAATTCAATCAAAAAGAATCTAATCGAACCAAAAACATTCAAATGGAATCAAAAAGAAATGAATTAAAAAGAATCAAATCGAATTGAATCGAAAAGAATCGAATCGAATCGAATCAAAAATAATCGAATCCAAATGAATCGAGTCGAAAGGAGTGGAATCGAAAAGAATCGAATCGTTTAGAAAGAAACAAATCGAATTGAATTGAATCAAATAGAAAATAATCGAATCGAATCGCACCAAATCAAAAGAATTGAATCGAATGGAAGTGAAAATAATCGAATCAAATCGAATCGAATCAAAATAATCGAATCGAATCGAATTGAAAAGAATCGAATCGATTCGAAAAGAAAGGAATTCAAATCAAAAACATTCGATTAGAAAGATTCGAATCGAATCGAATTGAATAGAAAAGAATAGAATCAATTCAAATAAAAAAGAAACGAATAGAAAACTGTCGAATGGAAATGAAAAAAATCGAATCGAATCGTATCGAAGAGAATCGAATCGAATCGAAAAAGATCGAATGGAATCGATATAAGAATCTAATCGAATCGAATCAAAAAGAATCGAATCGAATCGAAAAGGATCGAATCGAATTTTATCGAATGGAAAAGAATCAAATCAAATCGAAAAGAATTGAATTGAATCGAAAAGGATTGAATCGAATCAAATCGAATAGAAAAGAATCAAATCGAATCGAAAAGAATCGAATCGAATTGAATCGAAAAGAATCAAATCAAATCGAAAAGAATCGAATCAAATTGATTCAAAAAGAAAGAAATTCATATAGAAGAGGCTAGAATCGAAAAGAATCGAAACGAATCGAATCGAAAAATATCGAATTGAATCGCACCGTATCAAAAGAATCAAATCGAATGGAAGTGAAAATAATCGAATTGAATCGAATCGAATAAAAAAGAATCGAATCGAATCAAAAAGAATTGAATCGAATCGAATCGAAAAGAATCAAATCGAATCGATTCGAAAAGAAAGGAATTCAAATAAAAAACACTCGAATAGAAAGATTCGAATCGAATCGAAAAGAATCGAATCGAATAGAAAAGAAACGAATAGAAAACTATCGAATGGAAACGAAAAAAATCGAATCGAATCGTAGAGAATCGAATTGAATCGAAAAAGATCAAATCGAATCGAATATAAGAATCGAATCGAATCGAATTGAAAAGAATCGAATCGAATCGAAAAGGATTGAATCGAATTGTATCGAATAGAAAAGAATCAAATCAAATCGAAAAGAATCGAATCGAATAGAAAAGAATCGAAAAAATCTAATAAAAAAGAATCGAATCGAATCGAATCGAAAAGAATCAAATCGAATGGAAAAGAATCGAATAGAAAAGAATCAAATCGAATCGAAAAGAAGTGAATCAAAAAGAATCGAATCGAATCAAATCGATTGAAAAGATCGAATCAAAAAAATCAAAGAGAATCGAAACGAATCAAAACGAATCAAATCTAATCGAATTGAAAAGAATCATTGAATCAAATCGAAAAGAATCTAATTGAATCGTATCGAATCAAAAAAAATCAAATAGAATCAAATCGAAAAGAATAGAATCGTATTTAATTGAATCAAAATAATCGAATCGAATTGAATCGAAAAGAATCGAATCGAATCAAAACGAATCAAATCAAATCGAAAAGAATCGTATTGAATCGAATTGAATCGTAAAGAATCCAATCGACCGTAATCGATTCGAATTGAAAAGAATCGAATCGAAAAGAATCAAATCGAACCGAAAAGAAAGGAATCGAATCGAATAGAATCTAATCGAATGGTATCATTGAATCGAAAAGAATCGAATCATATCGAATTGAATTGAAAAGAATCAAATCGAATAGAATCGAAAAGATTCGAATCGAATCAAAAAGAATCGAATCGTATCGAATCAAATCGAATAGAATCGAGTCGAATACAACGAAAAGAATCAAAATGAATCGAAAAGAATCGAATCAAATCGAATCAAATATTATAGAATCGAATCGAAAAGAATCGAATTGAATAGCATCGAGACGAATCGAATCGAAAAGAATCAAATTGAATAGCATCGAAACGAATCGAATCAAAATGAAAAGAATCGAATAGAAAAGAATCTAATCGTATCGAATGGAATCGAAAAGAATCGAATCATATCGAATTGAATCGAAAAGAATCGAATCGAATCATATCGAATTGAAAAGAATCGAATTGAATCGAATTGAATTGAAAAGAATCGAATCGAACTGAATCGAAAAGAATCGAATCGAAATGTAACAAATTGAATCCAAATGATCGAATCGAATCAAATCGAAACGAATCGAATCGAAACGAAAAGAATCGAATAGAATCGAACTGAAAATAACTGAATCTAATCGAATCGAATAGAATAGAATCGAACAGAATTGAATCGAATGAAAAGAATCTTATCGAATCGAATCAAAAAGAATCGAATCGAATCGAATGGAAAAGAATCAAATCGAATCGAATCGAAAAGAATTGAATTGAAAAGAATCGAATCGAAGAGAATCTAATCAAAACGAAAAGAATCAAATCGAATCGAAAAGAATAGAATCAAAACGAAAAGAGACGAATTGAATTAAATCGAAAAGAATCGAATAGAAAAAATTGAATCGAATCGAATCGAAAAGAATCGAATTGAAAAGAATAGAATCAAAAAATTCGAATCGAATCGAATCAAAATGAATCGAATCGAATCAAATTGATTGAAAAGATCAAGTCAAAAAACATCAAAGAGAATCGAAACGAATCGAAACTAATCGAATCGAATTGAAAAGAATCGTATCAAATCAAATCTAAAAGAATCGAATCGAATCGAAAAGAATCGAATCGAATTTAATTGAAAAGAATCGAATCCAATTGAATTGAGTTGAAAAGAATTGAATCGAACAGTATCAAATCGAATTGAAAAGAATTCAATCAAACGGAAAAGAATCGAATCGAAACGAAAAGAATCGAATCGAATCGAATCGAATTCGAAAGAATCGAATTGAATTGAAATGAGAAGAATCGAATCGAATTGCATCGAAACGAAAATAATTGAATCGAGTTGAATAAAAAATAATCGAATCAAATCAAATTGAAAATAATTGGAATTGAATCGAATCGATAATCGAATCGAATCAAATCGAGTCAAATCGAAAATAATCGAATCGAATCAAATGGATTCAAAAACAATTGAATTGAATCGAATCGAAAAGAATCGAAAAGAATCAAACCGAATCAAAAAGAATCGAAAAGAATTGAATCGAGTAGAATCGAATCAAAGCTAGGGGAAAAGAATTGAATCAAATCAAAAATTATCTAAACGAATCCAATGAAATCCAAAAGAATTGAATCGAATCGAATCGAAAAGTATCGAATCGAAATGTAACAAATCGAATCCAAATGATCGAATCGAATCAAATCAAAAAGAATCGAATCGAAAAGAATCGAATTGAATTGAATCGATTCAAGAAGAATCGAATTGAATGGTATCAAATCGAAAAGAATTGAATTGTATCAAATCGAATCGAATCGAAAAGAATCGAAGAGAATCTAATCGAAACGAAAAGAATCGAATCGAATCGAATTGAAAAGAATCGAATTGAAGAGAATCTAATCGAAACGAAAAGAATCGAATCGAATCGAATTGAAAAGAATCGAATCGAATTGAAACGAAAAGAATCAAATCGAAAAGAATGGAATTGAAAAGAATGGAATCGAAAAAATCGAATCGAAAAGAATCGAATCGAATCGTATCGAATTGAAAAGAATCGAATCGAATCGAAAAGAATCGAATCAAATGGAATCGAATCGAAAAGAATCGAATCGAATCGAATTGAATAGAAAAGAATCGAATAGGGGATCCCTGGGTGGCGCAGCGGTTTAGTGCCTGCCTTTGGCCCGGGGCACAATCCTGGAGACCCGGGATCGAATCCCACATCGGGCTCCCGGTGCATGGAGCCTGCCCTTCCTCTGCCTGTGTCTCTGCCTGTCTCTCTCTCTCTCTGATGACTATCATAAATAAATAAAAATCTTTTAAAAATGTTTTAAAAAAAAGAATCGAATAGATTCGAATTGAAATGAATCGAAAAAATCGAAACGAATGGAATCATATCGAATGGAAAAGAATCCAATCGAATTGAAAAGAATCGAATCGAACGTAATCGAAAAGAATCGAATAGAAATGTAACAAATTGAATCCAAATGATCGAATCGAATCAAATCGAAAAGAATCGAATCGAAACGAAAAGAATCGAATAAAATAGAATTGAAAACAATCGAATCGAATCGAATCGAATGGAATAGAATCGAACAGAATTGAATCGAACGAAAAGAACCTTATCGAATCGAATCGAAAAGAATCTAATCGAATCGAATGGAGAAGAATCAAATCGAATCGAATCGAAAAGAATCGAATAGAAAAGAATCTAATCTAAACGAAAAGAATCAAATCGAATCGAAAAGAATCGAATCGAAATGAAGAGTCGAGTCGAATCGAAAAAAATCGAATCGAATCGAATCGAAAAGAATCGAATTGAAAAGAATAGAATCGAAAAATTCGAATCGAATCGAACCGAAATGAATCGAATCGAATTAAATCGATTAAAAAGATCGAATCAAAAAACATCAAAGAGAATCGAAACGAATCGAAACGAATCGAATCGAATCAAATCGAATTGAAAAGAATCGTATCAAATCAAATCTAAAAGAATTGAATCAATCGAATCAAAAAGAATGGAATCGAATTGATTCGCATCGAAAAGAATCGATCGAATCGTATTGAATCGAAAAGAATCTAATCAAATCGAAAAGAATCGAATCGAATGGAATCGAATCGAATCGAAATTAATCGAAAAGAATCGAATCGAATCAAATTGAATCGAAAAGAATTGAATCAAAGAATATCAAATCGAATTGAAAAGAATTGAATCAAATCGAAAAAAATCGAATCGAAACGAAAAGAATCGAATCGAATCAAATTCGAAAGAATCGAATTGAATTGAAATGAGAAGAATCGAATCAAATTGCATCGAATCGAAAATAATTCAATCGAATTGAATAAAAAATAATCAAATCGAATCGAATCGAAAATAATTGGAATTGAATCGGATCGATAATCGAATCGAATCAAATCAAGTCGAATCGAAAATAATCGAATCGAATCAAATGGATTCAAAAACAATTAAATCGAATCGAATTGAATCGAAAAGAATCGAATTGAATCAAAAAGAATCAAACCGAATCAAAAAGAACCGAAAAGAATTGGATCAAGAAGAATCGAAATGAATTTAATCGAGTAGAATCAAATCGAAGCTAGGGTAAAAGAATCGAATAGAATCAAAAATTATCTAAATGAATCCAATTAAATCCAAAAGAATTGAATCGAATCGAATCGAAAAGAACCGAATCAAAATGTAACAAATCTAATCCAAATGATCGAATCGAATCAAATCGAAAAGAATCGAATTGAATCGAAAAGGATCAAACCGAATCAAAAAGAATCGAAAAGAATTGAATCAAGAAGAATCGAAATGAAATGAATCGAGTAGAATCAAATCCAAGCTAGGGTAAAAGGATCGAATCAAATAAAAAATTATCTAAACGAATCCAATTAAATCCAAAAGAATTGAATTGAATCGAATCGAAAAGAATCGAATCAAAATGTAACAAATCGAATCCAAATGATCGAATCGAATCAAATTGAAAAGAATCGAATCGAATCGAAAAGAATCGAATTGAATCGATTCGAGAAGAATCAAATCGAATGGTATCGAATCGAAAAGAATCGAATCGTATCGAATCAAATCGAAAAGAATCGAATCGAAGAGAATATAATCGAAACGAAAAGAGTCGAATCGAATCGAATCAAAAAGAATCGAATTGAAGCGACAAGAGGCGAAGTGAATCGAATCGAAAAGAATCAAATTTAAAAGAATCGAATCGGGGATCCCTGGGTGGCGCAGCGGTTTGGTGCCTGCCTTTGGCCCAGGGCGCGATCCTGGAAATCCAGGATCGAATCCCACATCAGGCTCCCTCTGCCTATGTCTCTGCCTCTCTCTCTCTCTGTGACTATCATAAATAAATAAAAAAATAAAAGAATCGAATCGAATTGAAAAGAATCGAATCGAAAAATTGAATCAAAAAGAATCGAATCGAATCATATCGAATCGAAAAGAATCGAATCGAATCGAATTGAATCGAAAAGAATCGAATCGAATTGAATAGAAAAGAATCGAATAGATTCGAATCAACATGAATCGAAAAAAATCGAAACGAATCGAATCATATCAAATTGAAAAGAATCGAACCAAATCAAAAAGAATCGAATCGAAAAGAATCGAATCGAACAGACCGAAAAGAATCGAATCGAAAAGAATCGTATCGAATCGAATCAAATAGAATCAAAAGAATCGAATCGATTCAAATCGACTTGAATCGAAAGGAATCGAATCGAACAGTATCGAATCTAATTGAAATGAATCGAATCAAATAAAATAGAAAAGAATCAAATCGAAACGAAAGGAATCGAATCGAATCGAATCGAATTGAAAAGAATTGAATCGAATCGAAAAGAATCGAATCGAAATGAAAAGAATCGAATTGAATCGAAATGATCGAATTGAAAAGTATCGAATTGAATCGTATCGAATCAAAAAGAATCAAATCAAATCGAATCGAAAAGAAGAGAATCGTATTTAATTGAATCGAAAAGAATTGAATCGAAAAGAACCGAGTCGAATCAAAATGAATCGAATCAAATCGAATAGAATCGTATCGAATCGAATCGAATTGAATCGAAAAGAATCGGATCGAATCTTATATACTTGAATCAAAAAGATTCGAGTCGATTCGAATCGAAAATATCAAACCGAATAGAAAAGAATCGAGTCGAAAAGAAAAGAATCGATTCAAATCGAAAATAATTGAATTGAATCAAAATGATTCGAATCGATACGAAACGAATCGAATCGAAAATAATAGAATCGAATTGAACCGAATCGAAATGAAAATAATCAAATTGAATCGAATTGAAAATAATCGAATCAAATCAAATCGAAAATAATTGAATCGAATCTAATAGAAAATAATCGATTCGCATTGAATTGAATCGAAAATAATCGAATTGAACTGAATTGAAAATAATGAAATCGAATCGAAAATAATCGAATCGAAAGTAATCTTATCGAATTGAAAATAATCGAATCGAATCTAATCGAAAATAATTGAACCGAATCAATCGAATTGAGTTGAAAATAATCGAATCGAACCGAATTGAATCGAAAATAATCGAATTGAATCGAATCGAAAAGAATCGAAACGAAACAAAAAGAATCGATCGAATCAAAAATAATCGGATCAAGTCGAAAATAATCGAATCAAATCCAATCAAATCGAATTGAAAATAATCAAATTGAATTCAAATGAATCGAAAATAATCGAATCGAACCGAAATGAATCGAATCAAATAAAAAATTATCGAATCGAATTGAATAAAAAATAATCGAATCTAATGCAATCGAATCGAATCAAAAATATTCTAATAGCATCGCATTGAATTGAAAATAATCGAATCGAATCGATAAGAATCGAATCAAATCGAATCGAAAATAATCGAATCAAACCATCGAATTGAGTCGAATCAAAAATAATCGAATCGCATCAAAAAGAATCAAATTGAATCGAATCGAATCGAATTGAAAAGAATCAATCAAATCAAAAAGAATCGAATCGAATCGAAAAGAATCGAATCGAAAAGTATCGAATCGAATTGAATCAAATCAAATCGAACAGAATTGAATCGAATCAAATCAAAAAGAATCAAATCGAATCGAAAAGAATAGAATCGAAAAGAATAGAATTGAATCGAATTGAAAAGAATAGAATTGATTCGAAAACATTCGAATCGAATTGAATCAAACCGAAAAGAATCAAATCGAAATCGAAATCAATCAAATCAAATCGAATCGAAAAAAATTGAATCGAATCGAAAAGAATCAAATCAAAACAAAAGATTTGAATCGAATTGAATCGAATCAAAAGGAATCGAATCGAAAAAATCGAATCGAATTGAAAAGAATAGAATCGAATTGAATCGAAGAGAATCAAATCGAAAAGAATAGAATTGAATTGTATCGAAAAGAATCGAATCAAATTGAATGGAAAAGAATCGAATCGAATCGAAAAAAAATTGAGTCGAATTGAAAAGAATCGAATCGAATTGTAAAGAATCGAATTGAATCGCATCAAAAAGATTTGAATCGAATCGAACTGAAAAGAATCGAATTGAAATGAATCGAATCAAAAAGACTAGAATCGAATCGAATCAAAAAGAATCGAATCGAATAAAATTGAATCGAATAGAAAAGAATCTATCTAATCGAAAAGAATCAAATCGATAAGAATCGAATTGAAAGAATTGAATCGAATCGATTCGAATCGAAAAGAATTGAATCATATCGAATCGAATCGAATCGAAAAGAATCGAATCGAATCAAATCTCTAACCTTAACCCCTAACCCCTAACACTAAACCTATCCTAACCCTAAGCCTTAACCCTAACACTTAACCCTAACCCTAACCGTAATGCTAACCCTAACCCTAACCCCTAACCCTACCCCGAACACTAACCCTAAACTTAACCCGTACCCTAACCAAACCCATACCCTAACCCTAACAGGTACACTAACACTAACCTGTACCCCAACCCTAATCCAGACCCTAACCCGTATCCTAACCCTAAGCCCGACCCTAACCCGTACACTAACCCGTCCCCTAAACCTAACCTAACCAGTACTCTAACACTAACCCATATCCTAACCCGTACCCTAACCCGTATCCTAACCCTAACACTAACACGTACCTAACCATAACCCTAACCCTAACCCTAACCCCTAACCCTAACCCTAACACCTAACCGCTAACCCTAACCCTAAACCAAAACCTAACCCTAACCCCTAACCCTAACCTTAACCCCTACCCCTACCCCTAACCCTAACCTGAACCCCTAACCACTAACCCTAAACCTAACACTAACCTTTAACCCGAACCCTTAACCCTAACACTAACCCTAACCCTAATCCTAACACTAACCCAAACCCAACCCTAAACACTAACCCTAAACTTAACCCCTAACCTTAACCCTAACACTAACACTAACCCTAACACCTAAACACTAACCCTAGCCCTAACCCCTAACCGCTAACCCTAACCCTACCCCTAACCCTTAACCCTAACCCTTAACCCGAACCCTAATCCAAAACCTAACCCCTAACCCTAACCAAAACCCGTAATCCCTAACCCTAACCCTTAACCCTACCCTTAACCCTAACCCTAACCCAAACCCTAACCCTAACCCCAAACCCTATCAGTAACCCCAAACCTTAACCCTAACCCTAACGCAAACACTACCCCTAACCCTAACCCCTAACCCTAACCTCTAATGATCTCCGTAACCCTTAAACTCAACACTTAACCCTAAACCTAAACCTAAACCTTACCCTAACCTGTACCCTAACCCTAACCGAACCCTAACCGTAACCCGTATCCTAACCCTAACCCGTACCCTAACCCTGAACCATACCCTAACCCCAACCTTAACCCGTACACTAACCCTAACCCGTATCCTAACACTAACCCATACCCTAACCCTAACACGTAACCTAAATCTAACCCTGACCCTAACCCAAACAATAACCTAACCTAACCCTAACCCGTGCCCTAACCCTTACGCTAACCCCAACCCTAATGCTAACCCGTACACTAACCCTAAATGGTACCCTAACACTAACCCTAACCCGTACCCTAAACCTAACCCTAAAATTAACCCTAACCCGTACCCTAACCCTATACCATACCCTACCCTAACCCTAAACATAACCCGTACCCTAACACTAAAACTACCCCTAAACCAAACACTAACTCTAATCATAACCCTAACCCTATCTCTAAACCTAACCCTAAACCTAACCTAACTGTAACCCTCACACTAACCGTATCCCTAACACATAAACTAACCCTAACCCTAACCCTAACCCTAACCCATAAACTAAACCTAACCCTAACCCTAACCCTAAACAGTGCCCTAACCCTAACATGTACCTTAACCCTAACCCTAACCCTAAACCTAACCCTAAGCCGTACCCTAACCCTAACCCTAATCCGTACCCTAACCCACACCGTGACCCTAAACCTAACCCGTACCCTAAACCTAACCCTAACTCTAACCTGAACCCTAACTCTAACCTGTACCCTAACCCTAAACCATAACGTAACCTGTACCCTAACCTGTACCCTAACCCGTACCCAAACCCTAATCCTATCCCATTCCCTAACCCAAACCCTAACACTAACCCGTACACTAACCCGTAACCGTAGCCATACCCTAACCCATAAACAAACCTATACCCTACCCCTAACCCTAACCTGAACCCGTACCCTAAGCCTAAGCCTAACCCCAACCCTAACCCTAACCCGTTCCCTAACCCTAACCCAAAACATATCCCATACCCTAACCCTAAACCTAACCCTAACCCATAACCTAACCCTAACCCGTAACCTAAACCTAACACTATACCTAACCCTAAACAGTACCCTAACCCTAGCCCTAACCCTAAAGACTAACCCTACCCCTAACCCTAACCGAAACCTAACCCTAACACTAACCCTAACCGTAACCTACCCTAACCCTAACCCTAACCCGTACCCTAACCCAAACCCTAACACCGTAAACCTAACCCTATCCTGTACCCTAACCCTAACCCTAACCCAAACCCTAACCGTTACCAGTACACTAACCCATACCTTAACCCGTACCGTAATCCATACCATATCTCTAAACCGTACCCTAACCCTAACCCTAACCCGTACCCTAACCCTAATCTGTACCCTAACCTAAGCCTAAACCGAACCCTAATCATAACCCTAACACTAACCCTAACCCGTAGCCTAACCCGAACCCGAACCCTAAACATAACCGAAACTCTAACTCTAACCCTAACCCTAACGCTGAACAGTACCCTAAACCTAACCCTATCCCATACACTAACCCTAAACCTAACCCTAAACCTAACCTTAACCCATACCCTAATCCTAACCCGTACCCTAACGCTTACCCTAAGCCTCACCCGTACCCTAACCCAAACTCTAACCCATACCCTAACCCTAATCTTACCCCAACCCTAAACCTAACGAAACCCAATCCCTAATCCTAACCTTAACCCTAACCTAATCCTAACCTTAACCCTTACCCTATCCCTAACCCTAACTCGTAACCTAACCCTAACCCTAACCCTGAACAGTACCCTAACTTTAACCCTAACCCGTACCCTAACCCTAACCCTAACCGTAAACCTAAACCGAACCCTAACCCGTACCCTAACACTAACACTAACCCATACCCTAACCCGTAACCTAACCCGTAACCTAACTCTAACCCTAAACCTAATCCTAACCCGTAGCCTACCCCTAACCCTAACCTGAACCCTAACCCTAACCCTAACTCTAAGCTTAAACAGGACCCTAACCCTAACCCGTAACCTAACTCAAACTTTACAGCGTTGGAAGTCAGGTCGTTCCATGAATAAAGCTCTACTGCACCTGGAGACACAACCTTGAAGCCTGCAGCTTGCCCCTTGCGTCCCATGAGCGTCTCACAAACATGTCTAGTGAGGATGTTCGTAACTCCATCTGCAGGCAGTATGGAACTGGGAAGGACCGCGTGTCAGCTCATCTTGCAGAAGGAAGTTCCCCAGAGAGACAGCTTTCAACTAGGTACTCAGGTTTGGAAGTTAGTATGTAGCTCCCTTCTGAGGGAGGAATTACTCAGAAGTTGGATTGGGCTAGGAGACACTTGCCTCTCACAAAAATTGTGTCCCGTATCGAACGACGTCCTTTCGAAGTGAAAGGTACAGGCGGTCAGCATGTGGGAGGAACAAGGCATAAGCTCATCCAAAGGAGTGTGCATCACTTGGAGGCAGGTGTCCGGTAGTCGCGAATTGACAATGCAGACACTTGGTTCTCACTCCGCTACTGTCCCGCATAGAAGGGAATGCTGTGGAAGCGATCCGTACAGGCCGTCAGATTGTGGGAGGTACAGGCCATAAGCTCAACTCTGAGAAGCGTGTATGCCTTGCAGGCTCTGCTAGCCACTCTTTTATGGGAGTTAGAACCTAGCTACACTTTAATTGAACAAGGCTGTTGGAAATCGCTGTATTGAACTCAGTTACAAGTGACTACAAGCCCGAAACGTCTACATGCTTTTCACAACCTCTTCCAGCACCTAACATAAGGATGTTAGGACCTATGTCTACAGGCAGTCAGGTTGCGGGAGGGTCCTGCCCTCACCTCAACTCTCACAAGGAAGCATGCCTAGAAGCCAGCTTTCAACTAGCTGCATTTTTCTGGCCCTGAGAACGCAGCAGTATTCTAACTCAGGAGGTTCCAAGAATACCACTCTACTCCACCTGGAGACACCTTCCAGGCCTGCATTATTCCACTTGCGTCTCACAAGCTTCTGAGAAGGGTCTCTGGTGAAGACGTTGGAAAGACATTCTGCAGGCAGTGTGGAACTGTGAGGGACTGCGTGTGAGCCCAACTCTCGGATGTAAGTTGCCGTTGGATGCAGGGTTCAATTAGCTAGTATGGAACTTAGTATGTAGCACCAGTCTAAGACAGGAATTATTAGGAAGTCGCGGGATTGAGCTTGGAGGCACTACTCTTGTGGGCCTCACCTGGATGAGGTGACTGGTTCTCACCTGGGACTCAACTGGACCTGATAACTTCACTCCACACTTTGGCCTCACCTGGCCCTGATGACTCTGGGCCCCACCTAGGCCTCAATCTGGACTTGATGACTGTGGTCCCCACCTGGGTCTCACCAGGACCTGGTGACTCTTGTTCCCACATGACCCACACCTGGACCTGGTGACTGTGGTGTTCTTGTAGACTCACATTTACCTGGTGATTCTAGTCCCCACCAGGGCCTCACCTGGATCTGGTGACTCTGGCCTGCAGGTTGGCCTCACCTGGACCTGGTGAGTGGGGTTGCCACCTGGGCCTCACCCATACCTGGTGACACAGGTCCCCACGTGGGCCTCACTTGGACCTGGTGAATCTGGTCCTTACCTGGTCCTCACCCGGAACTGGTAACTCTGGTCACCACCTGGGCCTCACCTGGACCTGGTGAATCTGGTCCCCATCTGGGCCTCATGCAGTCCTGGTGACTTTGTTCCCCACCTGGACCTGATTGCTGTGGACTCCTTGGCCTCACCTGGAACTGGTGACTCTGATCCTAACTGGGCCTCACCCAGATCTGGTGACTCTGGTCCTCACCTGTGGACCATTATGACCTGGATACTCTGTTCCACACCTGAGCCTCACCTGGACATGATGACTCTGGATCCCCTCTGGGCCTCACCCTGACATGGTGACTCTGGTCCCCATGTAGGGGGGTGATGTCACATGGACCAGGTGAATCTGGTACCCCTCTAGGCCTCAACTAGACCTGGTGACTCTGGTCCTCAACTGGGCCTCACCAAGACCTAGTGAATATGCTCCCCACCTGTGCCTCATCTGGACCTGGTGACTCTGGTTCTACCTGGACATCATCGGGACATGGTTACTCTATTCCCCACTGGGACTGACCTGATCCTGGTAACTCTGGTCCTGACTTTGGCCTCTTCTGTACCAGGTGACTCTGGCTCCACCTGGGCCTCACCTGGAACTGGTGACTCTGATCCTCAGCATGGCCTCACCTGACCTGGTGACTGTGGTTCCCATCGGGACCTCACCTGGACCTCATGTCTCTGGTCCCACCTGGGCCTCACCAGGACCTGGTGTCTCTGGTACCCACCTGGATAGCATCAGGATATGGTTACACTGTTCACTAACAGTGACCCAGCTGGACCTATTAACTCTGGTCTTCACCTGGGCCACACCTGGACATGGTGACACTGGTTCCCACCTGGGTCTCACCTGGACCTGGAGAGTCGGATCCCCACCTGGTCCTCACCTGTAACTGGTGATTCTCATTCCCACATGGACATCATGTGGACCTGGTGTCTGCAGTGTTTCTAGCTTCTCATGTACCTCGTGACTCTGGTCCCCACCAGGGCCTCACTGGGACCTGGTGAGTGTGGTTGCCACCTGCACCTCACCTGGACCTGGTGATTCTGGTCTGCACCTGAGACTACCCTGGATCTGGTGACTGTGGTCCCCACCTGGGCTTCACCTGGATTTGGAGACTCCGATCCCCATCTGGGCCTCACCTGGCCCTGTTGACCATGGTCCTCAACTGGGCATAATTGGGACCCGGTAACTGTGTTCCACAACTGGACCTCACCTGGACCAGGTGACTTTGGTCCCCCTCTGGGTCTCACTGTGCCCTAGTGACTGTGAACCCCACTTTGGCCTGACTTGGACCTGCTGACCCTGGTTGCCACCTGCGCCTGACCTCGAACTGTTGACTCTCGTTCTTTCAAGGGCCTCCCCTGTACCTGGTGATCCTGGTCCCCACCTGGGCCTCACCTGGATGTGGTGACTTGTCACCACCGGGGACTCACCTGGACCTGGTTACTGTGTTCCACACCTGGGCCTCAAGTAGACCTGTTGACCATGGTCCCCAAGCCGGCCTCACATGGACCTGTTGCCTCTGATCCCCACCGGGGCCTCACGTGTACCTGGTAACTCTGGTCCTCACCTGGGCCTCATCTGGACCTAGTGACTCTGGTCCCCACCTGGGCTTCACCTGGATCTGGTGACTCTGGTCCCCACCTGGACTTCACCTGGATCTGGTGACTCTGGTCCCCACCTGGACTTCACCTGGATCTGGTGACTCTGGTCCCCACCTGGACCTCTCCTGGACCTGGTGACTCTCTTTCCAATATGGACCTCACCTGGATCTGGTGACTCTGGTCCTCAGTTTGGCCTCACCTGGACCTGGTGTCTCTCGTCCCCACTTTGACCTAACTCAGAACTGCTGAATCTTGCCCCACCTAGGCCTCACCCAGACCTGGTGACTCTTGTCCCCAGCTATGCCTCAATTCGACCTGATGAATCTGGTCCTCACGTGGGCCTCACATGGACCTGGGACTCAGCTGGATAGATGGCTCTTGTTCCCACAAGGGGCTCACCTGATACTGGTGACTGTGGTCTTATTCTATGCCTCACCAGGACCTAGTGATTCTGATCCCCATCTGGGCCCGGCATGGCCCTAGTGACTCTGGTCCTCACCCAGGCATCACTGGGACCTGGATACTCTATTCCACACCTGGGCCTCACTTTGACCAGGGACCTCTGGTCCCATTCTGGGCCTCAAACTAAAATGGTTACTCTGGTTCCCCCTCTGGGCCTCACCCTTACCTGGTGACTCTGGTCACCCCTTGGGCTTCACTTGGACCTGGTGAATCTGGTCCTTAGCTGGTCCTCACCTGGATCTGGTGACTGGTCACCACCTGGGCCTCACCTGGACTTGGTGAATCCTGTTGCCACCTGGGCCTCACCTGGACCTTGTGACTGTGGTCCCACCTAGACCTCACCTGGATCTGGTGGCTCTGGTTCCCATATGGGGCTCTCCTGGACCTGGTTCCTGTGGTCTCCATCTGGCCTCACCTGGAACAAAATGACTCTGATCCATATTTGGGCCTCACCTGGACCTGTTGACTCTGGTCCTTACATGGGCATCATTGGGACATGGTTACTCTCTTATATACCTGGGCCTCACCTGGACCTGGTGACTCTGGTCCCCCTCTGGACCTCACCCTGACCTGGTGACTGTGGTCTCACCTGGGCTTCACCTGGATGAGGTGACTGGTTCCCACAGGGACCTCACCTGGACCTGGTGACTCAGGTCCTCATATGGGCATCATGGGACCTGGTTTCTCAGTTCCACATCGGGGCCTCACCTGGACCTAGTGATTCTCGTCCCCCTCTGGGCCTCACCCTGATGTGGTGACTCTGGTCCCCACCTGGATATCACCAGAACCAGGTGACTCTGGTCCCCCTCTGGGACTCACCCGGAGCTGGGGACACTGGTCCTCAACTGGGCCTCAACAGAACCTGGTGAATCTACTCCTCACTTAGGCCTCGTCTGGACCTTGTGACTCTTGTCCCGCCTGGCATCAATGGGACATGGTTACTCTGTTCCCCACATGGGCTTCACCTGGACATGATAACTTTGCTCCACACTTTGGCCTCACCTGGCCCTGATGACTCTGGGCCCCCCACCTAGGCCTCAATCTGGACCTGGTGACTGTGGTCCCCACCTGGGTCTCACCTGGACCTGGTGACTCTCGTTCCCACATGAACCACACCTGGACCTGGTGACTGTGGTGTTCTTGTAGACTCACATTTACCTGGTGACTCCAGTCCCCACCAGGGCCTCAACTGGATCTGGTGACTCTGGCCTGCAGATTGGCCTCACCTGGACCTGGTGAGTGGGGTTGCCACCTGGGCCTCACCCATACCTGGTGACTCAGGTCCCCACGTGGGCCTCTTGGACCTGGTGAATCTGGTCCTCACCTGGGCATCATAGGTACCTGGTTACTCTGTTCCACACCTGAGCCTCACCTGGACATGATGACTCTGGAAACTCTCTGGGCCTCACCCTGACCTGGTGACTCTGGTCCCCATCTGGATGTCACCTGGACCAGGTGATTCTGGTACCCCTCTAGGCCTCGACCAGACCTGGTGACTCTGGTCCTCAACTGGGCCTCACCTGGACCTAGTGAATATGCTCCCCATCTGGGCCTCATCTGGACCTGGTGACTCTGGTCCCTACCTGGGCATCATCGGGACATGGTTCCACTGCATGGCCTGCAGGTTGGCCTCACCTGGACCTGGTAACTCTGGTCCGTACCTGGGCATCATCGGGATACGGTTCCTCTGCATGGCCTGCTGGTTGGCCTCACCTGGACCTGGTAACTCTTGTCCTCACTTTGGCCTCTTCTGTACCAGGTGACTCTGGCCCCACCTGGGCCTCACCTGGAACGGGTGACTCTGATCCTCAGCAGCATGCCTCAAATGCACCTTTCCACTAGCTGCGTTCATATGGCCGTGAGAATGTAGCTACATTGTAAGTCAGGAGGTTCCATGTATACCACTCTACTGCACCTAGAGACACAAACATTGAAGCCTGCAGCTAGCTCCTTTTGTCCTATGAGCTTCTGACCAACACATCTAGTGAAGATGTTCGAAATTTCATCTGAAGGCCATGAAGGTGAGCTCAAGTCTCAGAAGAAAGTACCCTTTGGACACTGCGTTCCACTAGCTTCTCATGTACTTACTATGTAGCACCAATCGTAGAGTGCAGTTCCTCACATATCTCTGGATTGGGCTTGGAGACACTAGGCGTGTGGGCCGGCACCTTCCACTAACCTCTCACAACCCTTCTGTCACGATTCAAGCCTAGGCCTGATAGGAGCGAAGTGTACCTGCAGTCAGCATGTGGGAGGTACAGGGCATAATTTCAACTCTCAGAAGTGTGTATGTTTTACAGGCAGATGTCTGCTAGACACTTATTTATGGGAGGTAGAACCGAGGTACACTCTAATTAAATAAGGACGTTGGCAATCGCTGCATTTAACTCAGATATACGTGAGTCAGGCCTGTCACTTCCACATGCTTTTCACACAACCTCTTCCAGCACCTAACATAAAGATTCTAGGACTTATGTCTACAAGCAGTCAGGATGCGGGACGGTCCTGCCCTGACCTCAGCTTGTACAAAGAAGCATGCCTAGAAGCCAGCTTTCAACTAGCTGCGTTCTTATGGCAGTGAGAATGTAGCAGTATTCTAATTCAGGAGGTTCCAAGATTACCACTCTACTGCACCTGGAGACACCTTCCAGGCCTGCATTATTCCACTTGTGTCTCACAAGCTTCTGACAAACGGCTCTGGTGAAGATGATCAAAACTCATTCTGCAGGCAGTGTGGAACTGTGAGGGACTCGGTGTGAATTCAACTCTCAGAAGAGAGACTCTTTTGGACTCGGGGTTCAGATAGCTTCTCACCTATGGAAATTAGTATGTAGCACCTGTCTAAGACAGGAATTACTAGGAAGTCGCTGGATTGAGCTTGGAGGCACTAGTCTTGTGTGCCGGGACTTTCCACTTACCTCCCACAACACTTCAGTCATGCATCGAGCCTAGGCCTTTTAGCAGCGAAGTGTACCTGCAGGCAGGATGTGGGAAATACAGGCCATAAGCTCAACTCTCAAAAGTGTGTACGCCTGGGAGGCAGATGTCTGCTACCCACTCGTCCATGGGAGTTAGAAACTAGCTACACTCTTTGAAGAAGGTCGTTTGAAATAGCTGTATTCAATTCAGATAATCAGGAGTACGGGCCTGAAACTTCCACATGCATTTCACCGACCTCTCCCAGCCCCTAACATAAGCATATTAGCAGGTACGTGTATGGGCAGGCAGGATGCGGGAGGGTCCTTCCATGAGCTCAGCTCTCAGAAGGAAGCATGCCTAGAAGCCAGCTTTTTACTAGCTCGTTCGGATGGCCGTGAGAACGTAGCAGCATTGTAAGGCAGGACGTTCCATGAATACTGCTCTACTGCACCTGGAGACACAACCATTGAAGCCTGCAGCTGGCCCTTGCATCCCATGAGCTTCAGACAAACATGTTTAGTGAGGATTTTCGTAACTGCATGTGCAGGCAGTGTGGAACTGGGAAGGACCGCGTGTCAGCTCATCTCCGAAAGGGAAGTTCCCCAGAGAGAGAGCTTTCAGCCAGGTACTCAGGTTTCGAAGTTAGTATGGAGATCCCATTTGAGGGAGGAATTCCTCAGAATTCGCTGGATGGAGCTAAGAGACACTTGCTTCTCACAAAACTTGCATCCCATATCGAACGAAATCCTTTAGAAGCATAGCGTACAGGCGGTCAACCTGTGGGAGGTTCAAGTCCTAAGCTCAATCCAAAGGAGTGTGCATTCCTGGGAGGCAGCTGTCCCTAGGCGCGAAATTGACAAGGCAGACACTTGGTTCTCACTCCGCTCCTCTCCCGCATACACCGAAATGCTGTGGAAGTGGAACGTCCATGTAGTCAGGATGGGGGAGGTACAGGCCATAAGTTCAACTCTCAGAAGTGTGTACGCTTTGCAGGCCGATGTCTGCTAGACACTTATCGAGGCGAGGTATATCCGAGCTACACTCTAATTGAACAAGGACATTGGCAATCCCTGTATTGAACTCAGATACACGTGAGTAGAGTCCTTACACTTCCACTGGCATTTCTCCAAACTCTCCCAGCACCTCACTTAAGGATGTTAACAGCTATGACAATGGGCAGCCAGGATTCGGGAGGGTCCTGCCCTGAGCTCAGATCTCACAAGTGAGCAAGGCTAGAAGCCAGTTTTCCACTAGCTTCATTCTAATGGCCGTGAGACCATAGCAGTCTTCTAACACAGAAGGTTCGAAGAATACCAGTCTCCTGCACCTGGAGATACCTTCCAGGCCAGCATTATTCCACTTGCGTCTCATAAGCTTCTGACAAACGTCTCAGGTGAAGATGTTCAAAACTCATTCTGCAGGCAGAGTGGAACTGTGAGGGACTGGGTGTGAATTCAACTCTCAGAAGAGAGATGCTTTTGGACTCAGGGTTCAGCCAGCTTCTCACGTATTGAACTAAGTAAGTAACACCTGTCTAAGACAGGAATTACTAATAAATCGCTGGATTGTGCTTGGAGGCACTAGTCTTGTGTGCCAGGACTTTCCACTTACCTCTCACAACACTTCAGTCACGCCTCGAGCCTAGGCCTGTTTGCAGCGAAGGGTACCTGCAGGCAGGATGTGAGAAATACAGGCCATAAGCTCAACTCTCAAAAGTGTGTACGCCTGGGAGGCAGATGACTGCTACCCAGTCGTACGTGGGAGTTAGAAACTGGCTACACTCTTTGAAGAAGCCCGTTTGAAATCGCTGTATTCAACTCAGATAATCGAGAGTATAGGCCTGACACTTCCACAAGCATTTCGCCACCCTCTCCCAGCACCTAACATAAGCATATTAGCAGTTACGTCTACAGGCTGAAGGATGAGGGAGGGTCCTGACCTGAGCTTAGCTCTCAAAAGGAAGCATGCCTAGAAGCCAGCTTTCTACTAGCTTGTTCTGATGGCCATGAGAATGTGACAGCATTGTAAGGCGGTACACTTACAATGAATACCGCTTTACTGCACCTGGAGACACAACCTTGAAGCCTGCAGCTGGCCCTTGCGTCCCATGAGCTTCTGAAAACCTGTCTAGTGAGGATGTTCATAACTGCATCTGCAGGAAGTGTGGAACTGGGAAGGACTGCGTGTAAGCTCATCTCGCAGAAGGAAATTCCGCAGAGAGAGAGCTTTCAGCTAGTTACTCAGGTTTGGAAGTTAGTATGTAGCACCCCTCTGAGGGAGGAATTCCTCAGAAGTCGCTGGATGGAACTAAGAGACACTTGCCTCTTGCAAAACTTGCGTCCCGTATCGGACGAAATCCTTTGGAAGTGAAGCATACAGGCCGTCAGCATGTGGGAGGTACAAGCCATAAGCTCAATCCAAAGGAGCGTGCATGCCTTGATGGCAGCTGTCCGCTACGCACAAAATTGACAAGGGAGACACGTGGTTTTCACTCCGCTACTCTCCCGGATACAACGAAATGCTGTGGACGTGGAACATACAGGCAGTCAGGATGGGGGAGGTACAGGCCATAAGTTGAACTCGCAGAAGTGTGTTTGCTTTGCAGGCCGATGTCTGCTAGACACTTATCGAGACGAGGTATACAGGGGCTACACTCTAATTGAACATGGATGTTGGAAATCGCTCTATTGAACTCAGATACATATGAGTACAGTCCTGACACTTCCACTGACATTTCTCCAACCTCTCCGAACACCTAATATAAGGATGTTAGCAGCTACGACTACGGGCAGGCAGGATGCGGGAGGCTCCTGCCCTGAGCTCAGCTTTCAAAGGAGGCATGCCTGGAGGCCAGCTTTCTACTAACTGCGTTCTGATGGGTATGAGAACGTGGCCGCATTGTAATTCAGGATGTTCCATGAATACCGCTTTACTGCACCTGGAGACACAACCTTGAAGCCTGCAGCTTGCCCCTTGCATCCCATGAGCTTCTAACAAACATGTCTAGTGAGGATGTTTATAAGTGTATCTGCAGGCAGTGTGGAACTGGGAAGGACCACGTTTCAGCTCATCTCCGAGAGGGAAGTTCCCCAGAGTGAGCTTTCAGGTAGGTTCTCAGGTTTGGAAGTTAGTATGTAGCTCCCATCTGAGGGAGGAATTCCTTAGATGTTGCTGTATTGAAAAGAAAGAAAAGAAAGAAAGAAAAAGAAAGAAAGAAAGAAAGAAAGAAAGAAAGAAAGAAAGAGAAGAAAGAAAGAAAAGAAGGAAGGAAGGAAGGAAGGAAGGAAGGAAGGAAGGAAGGAAGGAAGGAAGGAAGGAAGGAAGGAAGAAAGAGTGGCACCTGTGTGGCTCTGTCAGTTAAGCTTCTGCCTTAGGCTCAGATCATGATCCAGGTCCCAAGGCAGGCTCCCTGTTCAACAGAGAACCTGCTTCTCCCTCTCCCTCTTCCCCTCTCGCTCATGCTTTATCTCTACTCTCTCTCTCAAATAAATAAAAAACATCTTTGAAAAAGAAACAAACAAATCCACAAGAAAGAGAAATTGCCCATGTAGAATAATTTCAAACAATTTGTGAAGACATTCCACCCTCAAGTTCATGAGCATAGCTTCCCACTCTTAAGTGTGGAATACACATAGTAACTTCCTTCTACAAAATATAATATGAAAACCTTAAAATAATAATGATAATATAATACTAATACTAATAATAATAATAAAGAATAATAATAAAGAATCAGTTTACTACTGAGAAAGCTGACAAACACTACATCAGCAAGATGATCAGATCGATACCAAGACTGATAAATCATGTTGATAGTATCTATCCTTTATATGATATAATGAAAATGGCAGTATATCTCTGTATATAATCCACAAAAACAGTTCAGTCATGAGATAAACAACAGACATGTCCCAACTGAGGGAAATTTTACAAAATACTCTACTTGTCAAAGTGTTCCAGTTCAACAACAAGAAAAGGCTGAAAGACTGTCACAATCCAGATGAGCCTAAGGAAAGAGGACAAATGGAATGTGATTTGAGGATTGGTAACTTAGCAAAAACTAAGGAAATCTGAATAAACTATGGTCTTTGTTTTTTTTTTGTCTTTGTTTAATGCGAATTTTTTTTTAAATTTATTTATGATAGTCACACAGAGAGAGAGAGAGAGGTGGAGACATAGGCAGAGGGAGAAGCAGGCTCCATGCACCAGGAGTCCGATGTGGGATTCGATCCCGAGTCTCCAGGATCACGCCCTGAGCCAAAGGCAGGCGCTAAACCGCTGCGCCACCCAGGGATCCCTAATGCGAATTTTTTAATATTGATTCATTAGCTCATATTTGTACCGTACTAATATATCAATAATTGGAGAAATTGAGTGCAAGTGCATGCGAATGCTCTGTACTATCTTCTCAGTTTCCCTATAAATCTTTGTTTTTTTCCTAATAAATAAGATTTATTTTGAAAATTGACAAATGAATCAGGCTCCAAGTGTGAAGACATTTTAAGAATTGTTGAATTGACTTTTGCCTTATTCTTAAAGAGTTCCTTTGATGGAAACAATTAAGAATTTTAGATCAAAGGAAAGAAAAACACTTATGAACACGTATAATGCCTCCTCAACCTGAAAAGCAGGAAAGGATAATAAATAGCAAAAATCAGATAAAAATACTTCTAGTACAATAGACACCATATTGCAAGTGCATTTAAAATTAGCGATGCATAACATTTATTTCCTTGACATTTGACTTCCAAAGAGTTCAAAGTGTTTCAGTGTCAGTTGAAACAGGGGAAGAATCTCAGGGAAGGATCCTTCACATAAATAATAGGACCACGGTAATAATGTCTCTCAGTTCTTTCCAAATCCATAAAGATGCATTTCCTGATGAGTGACTGAGCTGTGAAGAAAGAGATGAGAAACCCTCATCCCTCTGAATTACTTGTGTCAGAATATTTTGACCATAGTACCACGGATAGTAAATTATCCTTATTAACAGGAAATATGTCTCAGATTGGAATCTGAGCAATCAGATGGGCAGAGAAAAAATGCTTTGACTGGCTCTTCATCTTTTAAAGACAAAGGAGAGCTTTTTTATGTACAAAGTCTATTGTCAAAATAGCCTTAGGGAATAAAAGTCTGCAGCATGGAATCCCCCTGCACATCTGGGAAGCCCGTGCCCCAGGTCTTCCTGATTCGAAATCCCTGGGCCTGTCCCCCAACACAGGCTGCCACGCTGAGGTCATTTTCAATTGCTCTCTTAGGAGCTCTGGGGAAGGGGGAAGGAGCTAGATAGGATGTGACTGGAAGCCTGGAGGCCTAGAAAATTAAGGCCATACCAATTTAAATTCATTGTTAGCACAAGTCCAGCCATCCCAGGTCCCTGTGAAGAACAGCTGAAATTAACATTATTTCAGTTACTGGAAAAAGCAAAAGTTTACAGCTTAATGTCCTAGAAAGCCCCACAATAGAAACAAAACTGAGTCAAGGCCAAGGACAGGAAGCCTCTATTAGAATGAGAACAGAGCTCAATGCCCTTGAATGTCCCATATCAAAATGTAAACAGAACTTGAGGAATTGCTCCACCCCTTCTGGAGGTCCCTGAGACCAGCCCTTAAAACTAAGCTAAAACCCACCTCGGGGTCCAAGTCCCTGCTCCACTCTGTCATGTATACTTGCACACAAGCTCTAGCTTGTAAATAAACCCTCATGTGTTTGCATCAGTGTCAGCTTCTTGGTGGTTTCTCGGATTCACAATCTTGGGCACAACACTCTGAGATAAAAAAACAAAGCCAAAAGAAGCTCAGACGCAGGTAGAATAAAAGCAGGGTTCTGAGAGAATCGGTGGAGACCCAGGGGCTTGGGAGCTCTTCTGTGGAGGCCCATGCAGACTGGGGGGCAGGATGCTCAGCCCCAGAGCCAGAGGACCCAGAAACCCCACCCGCATCCGGCCAATCAGGGGGGGTCTCAAGGAGCAGCACTGTGCCGCTCACTGGAGGCCAGAGGTGCTGATGCCCACCCCACCTCTGACTCCGCAGGTGCATCTACCACACAGATGTGCACCTGATAATCAGCGCCAGAACCCATCCCCAGACCCTGCACAGACCACTCACTGCCACCATGTTGTCGGACCACAGAGGATGCAGAGATTCAGCTCTGCCTGGAAAGTAGGATATACCTTCCTTTGTACTTTGTGCTTTACTGTCATTTATTTTCCTTGATTTTTTTATTAATTTCTTATTTTAATTTTATGTATGTACCTTATATATTTCTTAATTTTACTTTCATGGTACTTTAATTGTGTTTCATATTTGGGGTTTAGAATCTTTTGAAATGCAGGCCAAAATAATCTGGTGGTTTTTTTTTTTTTTTTTTTGGAGAGCAGTTATTATTGTTTTCCTTGGTTTTTCTTTTTCTTCCCTCTCTCTTTTCTGGAAAAGGTAATGAGATGGAGAAATTCACCTCCATAAAATAACATGAGATAGTACTCACAGCCAGGAAGTCCATCAATACACATATATGATGTCTAACTACATTTTAAAACAATGATTATAAAGATAGCAGCTGGGCTGGATAAAGAGCACAGAGGAAAACTAGAGAATCCCTTACTGTAGAAGTAAAACAACTAAAATCTAGTCAGGCCAAGTTAAAAATGCTATAACTGAGATGCAGTCCCACGTGGAAGCCATAAAAACAAGAAAAGTTATGGACCACAGAGACAGACGTAGGGAAGTCAGCCACTTATTAAAAAATAACATTCATATCTTAGGAGACTCAGAAGCTGAAGAGAGAGAACAGGTGGGCCTTGCTCAGACATTAGAAACGACAAATAACCACCATTTGCTTCAACGTGGATGTAACTGGAAGGTATTATGCTGAGTGAAGTAAGTCAATCAGAGAAGGACAAACATTGTATGTTCTCATTCATTTGGGGAATATAGATAATAGTGAAAGGGAATATAAGGGAACGGAGAAGAAATGTGTGGGAAATATCAGAAAGGGAGACAGAACATAAAGACTCCTAACTCAGGGGATCCCTGGGTGGCGCAGCGGTTTAGTGCCTGTCTTTGGTCCAGGGTGCGATCCTGGAGACCCGGGATCGAATCCCACATCGGGTTGCCGATGCATGGAGCCTGCTTCTCCCTCTGCCTATGTCTCTGCCTCTCTTTCTCTCTCTCTGTGTGTGTGACTATCATAAATAAAATTTAAAAAAAAGACTCCTAACTCAAGGAATGAACTAGGGGTGATGGAAGGGGAGGAGGGCGGGTGGTGGGGGTGAATGTGTGATGGGCACTGAGGGGGGCACTTGACGGGATTAGCACTGGGTGTTATTCTGTATGCTGGCAAATTGAACACCAATAAAAAATAAAATTATTATTAAAATAAAAGAAAGAAATAAATAAAGAAGAAAGAAATAGAATGAAAGAAAGAAAGAAAGGTAAAAGAAAGAAAGAAAGAAAGAAAGAAAGAAAGAAAGAAAGAAAGGAAGGAAGGAAGGAAGGAAGGAAGGAAGGAAGGAAGGAAGGAAGGAAGGAGTGGCACCTGGGTGGCTCAGTCAGTTAAGCTTCTGCATTAGGCTCAGATCATGATCCAGGTCCCAAGGCAGGCTCCCTGTTTAGCAGGGAACCTGCTTCTCCCTCTCCCTCTGCCCCTCTCGCTCATGCTTTTTCTCCTCTCTCTCTCTCTCATATAAATAAATAACATCTTTGAAAAAGAAACAAACAAACTCAGAAGGAAGAGAAATCTCCCATGTAGAAGAATTTCAAACAATTCGTGCAGACATACCACACTCAAGTTCATGAGCATAGCTTCCCACTCTTATGTGTGGAAAACACATAGTAACTTCCTTCTGCAAAACATATTATGAAAAACCTAAAATAATAATGATAATAATAATAATAACAATAATAATAATAATAATAATAATAATAATAATAATAATAAAAGAATCACTTTACTACGGAGAAAGCTGACAAACACTACCTCAGCAAGATGATCAGATCGATACCAAGACTGATAAATCATGTTGATAGTATCTATCCTTTATATGATATAATGAAAATGGCAGTATATATCTGTATATAATCCACAAAAACAGTTCAGTCATGAGATAAACAACAGACATGTCCCAACTGAGGGAAATTTTACAAAATACTCTACTTCTCAAAGTGTTCCAGTTCAACAACAACAAGGAAAGGCTGAAAGACTGTTACAATCCAGAGGAGCCTAAGAAAACAGGAGGACAAATGGAATGTGATATGAGGGATGGTAACTTAGCAAAAGCTAAGGAAAACTGAATAAAGTATGGTCTTTGGTTAATGCGAATATTTTAATATTGATTCATTAGCTCATATTTGTACCGTACTAATATAAGATATCAATAATTGGAGAAATTGAGTGCCAATGCATGCGAATGCTCTGTACTATCTTCTCAATTTCCTTATAAATTCCCTCAATTCCCTATAAATCTTTGTTTTTTTCCTAACAAATAAGATTTATTTTGAAAATTGACTCATTTCTTGAGTGACTGAGCTGTGAATAAAGAGATGAGAAACCCTCATCCCTTTGAATTACTGTGTCAGAATATTTTAACCATAGTACTACGGATAGTAAATTATTCTTAGTAACAGGAAATACATCTCAGATTGGAATCTGAGCAATTAGATGGGCAGAGAAAAAAAACTTTGACTTGCTCCTCATCTTTTAAAGATAAAGGACAGCTTTTCTATGTACAAAGTCAGTTGTCAAGATAGCCTTAGGGAATAAGAGTCTGCAGCATGGAATCCCACTGCACAGCTGGGACGCCCATACCCCAGGTCTTCCTGATCCCAAATCCCTGGGCCTGTCTCCCAACACAGGCTGCCAAGCTGGGGTCATTTGCAATTGCTCTCTTAGGAGCTCCAGGGAAGGGGAAAGAGCTAGATAGGATGGGACTGGATGCAAGGAGGCTGAGAAAATGAAGGCCTTTCTACTTTAAATTCAGTGTTCGAACAAGACCAGCCATCCCAGGCCCCTGTGAAGAAGAGCTGAAATTTACATTACTTCAGTTACAGGAAAAACAAACAAACAAACAAAAGTTTACAGCTTAATGTCCTAGAAAGCCCCACAATAGAATGAAACTGAGCCCATGCCAAGGGCTGGAAGCACCTATTAGAATGAGAGCAGAGTTCAATACCCTTGAAGGCCTCATAACAAAATGTAAACAGAACTTGAGGAATTGCTCCAGCCCTTCTGGAGGACCCCGAGACAAGCCCTTAAAACTAAGCTAAAACCCAGCTCAGGGTCCAAGTCCCTGCTCCGCAGTGTTGGGTGTACTTGGACGCAAGCTCGAGTTTGGAAATCAACCCTTGTGTGTTTGCATTGGTGTCAGCTCCTTAGTGGTTTCTCGGATTCGCAATCTTGGGCACAACACCCCCATGTTCCCTCCCACCTTGGTTGAACCGCTATCCCCTCCCACCCAGGGTGACACTCAGTCACCTCTCTCCCTACAACAGCTGGGCACAGGCCGTCACACAGGTCCCATGGGCACAGTGTGCACTCTCACCATCCCTGGCCTCCCAGAGGAAGGAAGGAGGTTTTGGCAGTACCCACTCCATGGTGGCCCCAGGGCTCCCTGCCCAGGACAGACAGGTTATGGTCTGTGTCCCTGACGCCAGCTCCTCCTCCCCAGTTTTCCCACAGGAAATGAAGGAGAGGCCCTGGTCTCCTCTAGGGACATCACGCTGGGGGACCTGGACGTCAACAGGATATTCAGCAGTCACGTCATGTTTTGGGACTACTATGGGTTAGGGTGAAGGTGAGGGGCCAGGGGGATCGGGACCCGGGAGGACCTGGGGCTTCTGGGTAGGGAACATGGGGCACCAGAGCCTGGAAGAAGAACAGCAGCCAACAACACATGGCTGCATGGTAGGTTGTTGGGGATGAACACCGTGCCCCCACCCTCGGGGTCTCAGAGATGAGGAGGCCACTAGGACGCGGCCTCCAGGGATTGCCATGTTAGCTGAACCCCAAAAGGGTGAGGGACAGCCCCCTGAAAAGCAGGGGGCTGGGGTGGGGGCCGTCGGGCCAGTAAGGGGACCTGGGGGCAGGGTGCATGGCTGTGACTGGAGGAAGACACACATCGATCTGATGAGGGTCGGACGGGTCAGGGTGATACCCACCCTCAGGACTTCATATATTTCTAAATTCTATGTATTAAATTTGAGACAATTTGAAATTTGTAAACATACATTGTATGATGACCCCCAGATAATGTCCCTGGTCCAGCCAGGGCCCTGTACTCGCCACACGGGGCCCCAGGGGCAGGTGTCACAGCATACCCCAGACTGGGGTTGCTTTTATCTGTGGACGTCTCAGTGTGCATCTTAGAGAAAGAGGATGCCCTGTGTCCACCGGCCCCCCACACCATCCTCCCATTCCCCAGACCCACACCATCCCCTAACATCATCATCCCCCATGGCATAGCCCCTACACCATCCCCCTCACACACACACAGCCTCACACAATCCCCACCCACACTATACCCCAACACCATCCCCCCTACACCATCCCCCACACCCCACCACCATCATACCCATGCCCCCACACCATCCACCCCCACACCATCGGCCCCGAGCAAGGACCCAGTGCAGCTGCACCCTGTGGGACATGCTCAGACTCCCCAGGGTTTTCTGGATACACTGCCCCATCAGAAGCCTTGGTGTCCCATTGAGTACCAGGGGTTGCAGGGAGGAGGGAAGGCAGGGAGCCCCGGACAGTGTGTGTGCAGGAGAGTGGTGCAGAGGACACACTGTGCCCTGCCTCCACCCTCTGTCCCTCCTGGAGGGTGGGACACCCTGCACAGGACACCAGGCCCTAACCCAGAGGGACCTGGGCTGACTTGGGCCCAGGCTCTGTGGGGGCTGGGTTGATTTGAGCCCACACCAGTCCCAACTCAAAGACTAATGGAATCAGGCCCCCATGGCCCTTGACAACCCTGGATTCTGGCGCCGGGCTCAGCGAGCCCTCTCAAAGCTGGATGTGGCCTACTGGGCCCTGGGCATGTCACACAGATACAGGTCGCTTATCTAGGGCAGCCCTGGGGATACCAGGACACACCAGTGTGGGGAGTGGAGGGGTAAGCCGGTGGGCCACACCCACACCCACACCATGAGGCAGGCTCCTCCAGGTGCTGGGACCCTAGAGGGCCCAAGGCCGGGGTCCAGCTGCCCTGCGGGGACCCAGAACAGGAGCCCATGAGCTACAGGTCCAGGTCAGCTCTGCTGTCCGCAGAACCGTCACTCAGGATGAAACCTAAGGAAACACGTCCCCACCCGGAGTCCACACATGCTCCCAGGTGAGGGACTCCATCACCAGCCCCCCCACCCCGTGTGATTCTTGCCCCCACTTAAAG
The DNA here is from genome assembly GCF_048164855.1 of Canis lupus baileyi. NCBI lineage: Eukaryota > Metazoa > Chordata > Mammalia > Carnivora > Canidae > Canis > Canis lupus. The sequence continues at coordinate 870,059 of NC_132863.1, read as the reverse complement.
GACAGAAAAGTCTCCTTCCCAGGGGAAGGCACGCACCCACGGCTCTGAGCCCGTTTGCTGTAGAAAGTCAATAAAGTGATGTGGTGCGAAAATGCACAGCCAGCCCATTTTTGTGTCTCATAGAACTCTGTGCACGGGGCGTGAAGAGACCCCCAGAGAGGAGGAGGGGGCACCACCTAGGCCCCAACCAGCCCCTGCAGGGGTACCGCCAGACAAACACAGCTGACGTCCCCACGTGCCTTCCAGGGAAGGCCTGACCCACTGCCGGACATGGGAATGTGGCCGAGCCGGAACTTCCGCTCAGCTGGCCCTCCAGCTGAAAGTTCCTGCACGAGTTAGCCCTGGCATAGCCAGGAGAGCTCAGCTAGCCGCCAAGCGCCAGCATCAGAAATGATATTCTGCCAACCATTTTGGGGTTTTGGGTGACCCAGACAGAGGATCCGATAGCTGCATGGGATAGCTGCATGTGATAGACACACACGCACCTCAAAACCATCAAAAGTCAGAATCCCCCCAATGTTGTCAAACAGCAGCCAGATGGTTACATACACTAAGCTGTGGTCCCCAATAGGATACATGGAAAACGCTATAAGCCATGACTGCAGAGGTGCTGGAGGCACGTAGATGTGCCTGCTTGTGTTCCAACAAGGAGGGCAGAGGGGCAGGAAGCATCCTCCGGATTGGGGGCACTCCTAGGAAAGGACACCAGGTCCCTATGAAGGCTACGGAGGGTGAAATCTGTCCTCCTCTCTTTCTGCTTCTGGTTTTCCTCCTAAATGCCATTTTCCTCAATCATATTAGCAAGAATTTTTTTTTGTTTTTAAATTTCTTTTTATTGGAGTCTAATTTGTATGAATTCTTTCTTCAGCAAGTGTGTCATTCAGGAGGGAAAGAGAGATAAAGATTTTCCCAGACAGGCAACATATAAAGGAGTTCAGGACCACTTAACCAGTCCAGTAAGGAATTTTAAGACGGACTCTTCTAGTGGGGGAAAAAAAGAGACCAAAAGCAACAAAGACTAGAAAGGCCGAGAGAACGTCACCAGAAACACCAACTCTTCTGGTAACACAAATGCACAAAGTTCATATCTTTGAATAATCACTCTGAATGCTGATAGACTAAATGCTTCAATCAAAAGATATAGGGTATCAGAGTGGCTTAAAAAGCAGGATCTGGGATGCCTGGGTGGCTCAGGGTTTGACCCTCTGCCTTTGACTCAGGGTGTGATCCTGGAGTCTGGGATCGAGTCTCATATTGGGCTCCTGGTGGGGACCCTGTTTCTCTCTCTGCCTAATTTTCTGCCTCTCTCTCTCTCTCTCTCTCTCTCTCTCACACACACACACACACACACACACTATCATAAATAACATTATTATTAAAAAACAACATCCATCTGTACGCTGCCTACTAGATGCTCACTTTAGACCTATAGACACCAACAGATTGAAAGTCAGGGGATAGAAAATCATTTATGATGCTAATAGATATCAAAAGAAAGATGGAGGACCCATACTTATATCAGACAAATGAGATTTGAAACCAAACCCTGGGGGACACCTGGTGGCTCAGTGGTTGAGCATGTGCCTTCAGCTCAGGGTGTGATCCTGGGATCCCAGGATCGAGTCCCACATCAGGCTCCCTTTGGGGAGCCTGCCTCTCACTCTATGTTCCTTCCTCTGCTTCTCTGTGTAATTCTCATGAATAAATAAATAAAGATTTTAAATTTCAAAAAAGAACAAATACTGTAAGAAGAGATGAAGAAGGGCATTATTTCATAATTAAAAAGACTCTCTATCAAGATCAAACAACTAAATATTTATGCTGCCAACATGGGAGTATCTACTTATAGAAACCACTGTTGGTGGGAATGTGAACTGGTGCAGCCACTCTGGAAAACTCTGTGGCGGTCCATCAATGAGAAAAAAATAGACCTGCACAACGACCCAGAAATTGCACTGTTGGGTATTTACCCCAAAGATTCAGATGCAATGAAACGCCGGGACACCTGCACCCTGATGTTTATATTAGGAATGTCCACAATAGACAAACTGTGGAAGGAGCCTCGCTGTGCATCAAAAGATAAATAGTTACAGAAGATGTGGTTTATGTATACAATGGAATATTACTCAGCCATTAGAAATGACAGATACCCACCATTTGCTTCAATGTGGATGGAACTGGAAGGTATTATACTGAGTGAAGTAAGTCAATCGGAGAAGGACAAACAGTGTGTGTTCTCATTCATTTGGTGAATATAAATAATACTGAAAGGGAATATAAGGGAATGGAGAAGAATTGTGTAGGAATTATCAGAAAGGGAGACAGAACATAAAGACTCCTAACTCTGGGAAACGAACTAGGGGGGGCTGGGAGGGGAGGAGGGTGGAAGTGTGGGTGAATGGGTGATGGGCACTGAGGGGGACATATTATGGGATGAGCACTAGGTGTTATTCGGAATGTTGGTCAATTCAACATCAATACAAAATAAATTTATTTAAAAAAAAAAAGATCCAACAACTAAATATTTATGCTGCAACATGGGAGTACCTAAATATAGAAATGAATTAACAACAAACATACAGGAACTCACTGATAATAATACAATGACAGGGGTTTTAACACCCACTTATGGCAATGGACCGATCGTCTATGCAGAAAATCAACAGGGGAACAATAGCCTTGACACACTGGACCACACGGACTCAACAGATATAGTCTGAACATTTCTTCCTAAAGCAAAATACACATTCCTTTCAAGTGCACATGGGACATTCTCCAGAAAAGATCATATCATGGGCCACAAATCAGCCCTCAACAGGTACAACAGGTACAAGAAGGTTGATATAACATGCTGTACATTTTTGGAACACGATGCTATGAAACTCGAAGTCGACAGTAAGAAAAAAAAATTTGGACAGACAAAAAATACGTGGAGATTATGAACATCCTACTAGAGAATGAATGGATCAACCAGGAAATTAAACAGGAAATTTAAAACAAATGAAAATGAAAATATGTTTTTCCAAAACTCTGGGATGTAGCAAAGGCAGTCCTAAGAGGTAAGTACATAGCAATACAGGACTACCTCAAGAAACAAGAAGACTCCAATACACAACCTAACCCTACACCTAAAGGAGCTGGAAAAGAAATAGCAAACAAAGACTAAAGCCTACAGAAGAGGGAAAAAATAATGATGAGAGCAGAAATAAACAATACAGAAACAACAAAACAGTAGAATGGAATAGCGAAACTAAGAGCTGGTTCTTCAAAATAATTAATAAAATGGATCAAGCCCTAGCCAGCTTTATCAATGAGAAAAGAGAAAAGACCTAAATAAATAAAATCACAAATGAGAGAAGAGAGATCTCAATCAACAGCAGAAAAATTAGACAATTATAAGGGAATACTATGAAATTGTACGCAAACAAACTGGAAGACCTGGAAGAAATGGACAAATCCCTAGAAATGTGCAAACGAGCAGAACTGAAATAGAAAGAAATAGAAAATGTGAACAGACCTATAATGAGCAAAGGAATTGAATCAGCAAGGTATCTGGGTGCATCAGGGGTTGAGCATCTGCTTTGGCTCAGATCATGACCCCGGGGTCTGGGGGAATCATGTCCAACATCAGGGCCCACTGGAGGCTCATTTTCCCTCTGCCTTTACATCTGCCTTTCTGTGTCTCACATGAATACATAAATAAAATATTTAAAAAAGAAAAAAGATAAAAAGTGAGAAAGGACCCAAATAAAATCACAAATGGGAAAAGAGAAATAACAACCAACACTAGAGAAATACAAACGATTATAAGAGAACATTATGAAAAATTATATGCCAGCAACCTAGAACCTGGAAGAAATAGATCAATTCCTGGAAATATATAACATAGCAAAAATGAAAAAGGAAGAAGTAAGAAACTTGAACAGACATATAACCAGCAACGAAATTGAATCAGCAATCAAGGATCTCCCAACAGGAGATGCTTAGATCAACAGAACAGAATGGAAAGCCGAAACAAGATACAAACCTGTAACTCTATGATCCATTAATCGACAACAAGGCAGCAAGGAATATCCAATGGCACAAAGACAGTCTCTTCAACAAACCCTAACCCTGATCCCAGGAAAAGAACAAATAGTGTTGGGAAAACCAGGCAGCCACATGCAGAAGAATCAAACTGGACCACTTTCTTACACCATATATATAAAAAATAAATTCAAAATGGATGAAAGACCTAAATGTGAGACCTGAAACCATATACAAAGAAGAAAAGGTAGGCAGCAACGTCTTTGATATTGTTCATTGGATCTTCTTTCTAGATATGCCTCTGACGTGAGGGAAACAAAAGCAAAAATACTATTGGGACTTCATCAAATGTAAAAGCTTCTGCAAAGTGAAGGAAACAACCAAAGCTAAAAGGCAACATACAAAATGAGAGGAGATATTTATAAACAACCCATCCAATAAAGAGTTAGTATGCAAAATACATAAAGCATATATAAATCTCAGCATCCTAAACACAAATTATCCAACTACAGATGGGCAGAAGAGATGAATGGACTTTGTCTCTGACAAGACATCCAGATGGCCACCAGACACACGGAGAGACACTCAGCATCACCCATCATCAGGGAAATGCAATCCACAATGAGATGTCACCTGACAGCCATCAGATTGGCTAAAATTAACAGCACAAGAAACAACAGGTGTTGGTGAGGCTATGGAGAAGGAGAGCCCCCTTACACTCCTGGTGGGCATGCGAAAATGTACAACCACTGTGGAAAACAGTGTGGAGGGTCCTCGAAATTTTAAAAATAGGGGATCCCTGGGTGGCGCAGCAGATTGGCACCTGCCTTTGGCCCATGGCGCAATCCTGGACACCTGGGATTGAATCGTACTTCGGACTCTTGGTGCATGGAGCCAGCTTCTCCCTCTGCCTGTGTCTCTGCCTCTCTCTCTGTGACTATCATAAAAAAATAAAATAAAAAGAAGTTAAAAATAGAGCTAACCTATGATTCCAAAATTGCACAGCTAGGTATTTACCACAAGGATACAAAAGTAGTTTAGTAGATTGGAAGAGGGACACGCAGCCCAGTGTTTGCAGCAGCGTTATCAACAAAAGCCAATCTGTGGATACAGCCCAGATGTCCATCGACAGAAGAATGGGCAGAGACGATGTGCTAAATATACACACTGTGACATCACTGGGTCATCAGAAGGGATGAAATGAAGCCATTTAAAATGACGTGAGAGAAGTGGAAAGGACTTATGCCAAATGAACTCAGTCAGTCAGAGAAAGACAGATACCAAATACCATACAATGGCATTCACATGTGAATTTTAAAAAACCAAACAAACTGGCAAAGGGGCAGAGGGGGGTTGAGAGAAGCAAACCAAGATACACACTATTAACCACAGAGAATAAACTAATCAACACCAGATGATGGTGGGGGAAAGGGGAATCAGGGGATGGGGATGCTGGAGGGCACCTGTGACCAGTACCAGGAGTTGTATCCAAGGATTAAATCACTATGTGGTAAACCTGAAAGTATATCATACTGTGTTTACAAACAGGAATTCAAGTAAAATTTTAAAATGATAATTGGTATGATTGATGAAACATGTGCACACAAGAGATAAAATCAGAAAGGCAACTGAAAATCCAAATAGAGTATTTAGAGGCACAAATCCCCTCCTTAGCTCAGCTCGGGAGAAGCCTGCCCTGTCTATTCTGACCCCAGCAGAAGCCTGGATTTTGATTCTCTGGGGAGGCCACTGACTTGGTGGAGTCAGGCTATCTTTGAACCCAAAACCTAAATAGAGTGCATAAAACTAAACTGCCCAAGATACTAGGAGTCCCAGTGAGGCACATGCCAAGACCCAAACTCTAACCATATACAGACATAACCCTAACCCTACACTTAATCCTAATGTTAACCTAAACCTTAAACAAGACCCATCACTAATCAAAAACCAAACACAAACCCCAAGACCGAAACAATTCACTAAACCTTCCTGCCAACCCTCACCCTAACTCCTAAACCTATTCTAAACCCTTAAGCCTGACCCCTACCTTAAATCTAAACCTAAGCCTACCCTCTAACCCTAACCTTAACTTAATATACTCAAATAGTATTCCTAACCTTAACCAGTACTCTAACCCTAACACTCTAATACTAATCCTATCTCATACCCCAAACTGTACCCTAACCCGTACCCTAAAACTAACCCCTAACCCACTCTCTAACCATATCTCTTACCCTTTTCCAAATCCGTACCCTGACCCTGACCTGAACCTAAACCTAACACCTAACCAAACACTAACCCTAACCCTAGCCCTAATCCCTATCCTAACCCTAACCCTCGCCCTAACCCTAAACCTAGCCCTTCTTTAACTCTAACTCCTAACCCTTAACCCTAGCTCACACCCTAACCCCTAACCTTAAATGCAAACCTAAGCCCAACCCTAACTCTAACCATAACCCTAACCCCAACTCCAAACCTCCTGCCCTAATCCCTAGAGCCTAAACCCTAACCCTAACCCCCATCCTAACTCTTAACTACTGACCCTTACACTTATGCCTCACCTAACCTCTAATCTGTAACCATAAGCATAATCATAACTCCTAACATCTAACCTAAGCCTAACCACCAACTGCCTCCCCTCCCCTGACCCTACCATTTATTCTACCCATTCACTTACCCTATGCTTGTGAGTAGTCCCTTCTGATATGGACGTGGCCCCCAATGACGCCTCCAGAGTCCTCCACGGGGTCCTGAGTAATCCAGGATCATGTGAGTGTGGACGTGGCCCCACATGTTCCTGAGTCATAGTCAGCAGGTCCTGAGGACGCTGGGTCTCCTATCACTGTGGACTATGCCTCACATCCTCTGGAAACCTCACAGCAGCTCCTTAGGAGGCCGGGGGGTTCTGTCAGCCTGGGCATGGCCCCACGTCTCCCAGAAAACTCACCGCAAGTCCTGAGGAAGGGCCCCTATCAGCATAGACACATCCCCATACGTCCCAAAGCCAAAGTGCAGGTGCTGAGGATGATGGGGGTCCTGTCACTGTGAATGGGGCACCCAGCTTCCAGAAGCCTCAACTTATGTCCGGAGGGGGCCTGGAGCTCCTGCCAGAGTGGAAGTGGTGCCACATCTTCCTGAAGTGTCCCCGTGGGTCCTGAAGCAGCTCAGGGGCTCCTGTCAGCGTAGATGCGGGCCCACAATTTCCTGAAGCCTCCCCGCAGGACCTGAGGCGGCTCAGGGCTCCTGGCAGCGTGATGCCGGCCCACATCTTCCTGAACCTCACTGCTGGTCCTGAGGAGACCAGGGCTCCTGTCAGCGTGAACGTGGCCCAATTTCCCCATGAGACTTCCCGCGGGTCCTGAGGAGGCTGGGATTCATCAGCGTGGACTCGTCCCCATGTCCTCCTCAGGCCTCCCCAGCACAGGCTGGCTCCTGTTAGTGAAGGCAGAGGAGGCCTACTGCACATGCACACCCCTGGGTGGGGCCTGGGGTCGGGCGCCCCCTGCGGGACGCTCAGGCGCTGCAGGAGGCCATGCAGGAAGAGTCGGGTGCTCCACAGGCCACACCTGCCTCATCCAGGTTCCAGCTGTGGCCTGTTAGCTTTGGAACCATCTCGCTGAAATGGAGCCCAACACCCGGATTCCCCAAAAATACTTAAGGACAAGGAATTGCAGCCACAGGACACGAAATGAAATGTGGACCAGACTTTTACCACGTCCTGCAAAACTCACTCAACCCTCTTCCACTGTGGGTGGGACTGCGGGCTAGTGTAGCCGCCCTGGACAGTGTGGAGGCTCCTCAGGAAGTTACAAATAGAGCTGACCTGCCACCAGCAGGTGAACGGCCTGGAGCTCACTCCGGAGATACAGATGTGGTGAGACTCAGGACACCTGCACCCCAATTTCCACTGCAGCCGGGTCCACAGTAGCCACACTGTGGGAGGAGCCTTGGTGCCCTCAGGCAGATGGATAAAGAGGACGGGAGATAGATGATGGTCATAGAGAGAGGAATGGTACTCAGCTATCAAAGAGAAGGAAATCTTGCCATTTGCAATGATGTGGATAGAACTAGAAGGATCATGTTAAGTGAAATAAATCAGTCGGGAAAGAGAATGACCGTGTGGTGTCATTCATAGGTGGAATTAAAGAAGCAAAGCAGATAACAACTGTAAAGGGAAGGAAAAACAAATATGATAAAAACAGATGCAGGAAATACAGACTCTTAATGATAGGAAACAAACTGAGGGCCGCTGGAGGTTGGGGATAACAGGGTACCGGCATGAAGGAGGGCACGTGATGTCACGTGCACTGCTGTTATCTCCAACTGGTGAATCCCTGAATTCTTCCTCTGAAAGTATAATACACTATACATTAATTAATTGGGTTTAAATTAAATTAAGTTAAAAAACCATTTGTATCAGAGCACATTTCCTTCTAGACTCTCAGTTTTGCTCATTCAGCTTATACCGGGACTATCCACCGTGGGTCTGGTTTGTCTAAATAGGCTCCATGCCTCATCCATGGCCCAGCCCAGGGCTAGAACTCATGACCCCTGAGATCAGGACCGGAGGTGAGGTCAGGAGTCAGATGCTTAACCAACAGAGCCAGCTGGGGGCCCGAGAACCACACTGCTTTATCCTGTGTCTCTGTGACATCATTTGAAATAGGAAAGTGCTGCGTCCCGCTCTCTCCTGCTTCTCCAATACTGATTTGCTGTCCGGGGTCATTTGTGGGGGCGGATGGATGTTATGGGTTTTTTTTTTCCTATTTCGAAGATCTGCCACCATGATTTTGATAGGAATGACATTGAATCTGAGGGTGGATTCAGGAACTGTGGACATTTTCACAAGATGAGGCTCTCACCCCACAAGCCCAGGACGGCCTCCCAGAGCCTGGTATGGCTCAGTGCAGAAGTCTTGTGCTCCTTTGGTTCAGTCTCATTATTAATTCTCCTTGATGCTCCTGAGAAGGGAGTCACATCATTTTTTTCCTGAGTGCTCATTGTCGGGACATAGCAAGGTTACTCTGCTCTGTAGGGTCAGTTTGTGTCCGTGACTTTACTGAACTCACTCCTTAGTTCTAACAGGTTTTGGTGGAGGCTCTCGGGTTTCCTTCTTCTAGCACCGCATCTTCAGCATATAGGGACAGTGTACGTCCCCCTTCCAGGTGTGGAACCTTTGCTGATTACAGTTTAATGTCCTAGAAGGACCCACAATAGAATCAAAACTGAGCCCAGGACAAGGACAGGAAGGCCCTATTAGAATGAGAACAGAGCCCAATGCCCTTGAAGGCCCCATATCAAAATGTAAACAGAACTTGAGGAATTGCTCCAGCCCTTCTGGAGGTCCCCAAGACCAGCCCTTAAAACTAAGCAAAAACCTACATCGGGGTCCAAGTCCCTGCTCCACTCTGTCGGGTATACTAGGACACTAGCTTGATCTTGTAAATAAACCCTCATGTGTTTGCATTCGTGTCGGCTTCTCAGTGGTTTCTCGAATTCGCAATCTTGGGCACAACAGACTGAGATAAAAAACAAAACCAAAAGAAACTCGGATGAGAGCAGAGTGAAAGCAGGATTCTGAGAAGAGCAGCAGAGACCCGGGGGCTTGGCGGCTCTTCTGTGGTGGGCCTGCAGACTAGGGGGCGGGATGCTCAGCCCCAGAGCTAGAGGACCCAGTGTCCCCACCCGCATCCCTCACATTAGAAACGGAGTCTCAGGGAGCAGCACAGTGCCACCCGCTGGAGGCCAGAGGCGCTGAAGCCCACCCCACCTCTCACCCCACAGGTGCATCTCCCAGGCAGATGTGCACCTGACAATCAGCGCCACGGGCCATTCCCAGACCCCACACAGACCACTCGCTGCCACCAAGTTGTTGGACCGCAGAGGCTGCAGAGCTTCAGCTCTGCCTGGAAAGTAGGGTCTAGCTTCCTTTGTACTTTGTGCTTTATTTTCATGTATTTTCTTTGATTCTAGTTTATAAATTGCCTTATTTTAAATTTTATGTATGTACCTTATATATTTCTTATCTTTAGTTTCATGGTACTTTGTGTTTCTTATTTGGGAATTAGAATCTTTTAACAAGCAGGCCAAAATAATCTAGTGTTCTTTTAGGAGGGCAAATTTATTGTTTTAATTGGTTTTTCTTTTTCTTCCTTCTTTCTTTTTTGGAAAAAATAATGAGATGGAGAAATTCACCTTCATAAAATAACATGAGGTAGTACTCACAGCCAGGAAGTTCATCCATTCACATATATGATGTCTAAATACAGTTTAAAACAATGATTATAAAGATAGCAGCTGGGCTGGAAAAAGAGCACAGAAGAAAACTAGAGAATCCCTTACTGTAGAAATAAAAGAAGTAAAATCTAGTCAAGCCAACGTTAAAAATGCTATAACTGAGATGCAGTCCCAAGTGGAAGCCTTAAAAACAAGGAAGGTTATGGACTACAGAGGCAGACATAGGGAACTCAGCCACTTATTAAAGCAATAACATTCATATCATAGGAGACTCAGAAGATGAAGAGAGAGAAAAGGTGGGCCTTGATCAGCCATTATAAATGACAAATACCCACCATTTGCTTCAACGTGGATGTAACTGGAAGGCATTATGCTGAGTGAAGTAACTCAATCAGAGAAGGACAAACATTGTATGTTCTCATTCACTTGGGGAATATAAATAATAGTGAAAGGGAATATAAGGGAAGGGAGAAGGAATGTGTGGGAAATATCAGAAAGGGAGACAGAACATAAAGACTCCTAACTCTGGGAAACGAACTAGGGGTGATGGTAGGGGAGGAGGGCTGGGGTGGGGGTGAATGTGTGATGGGCACTGAGAGGGGCAGTTGATGGGATGAGCACTGGGTGTTATTCTGTTTGTGGGCAAATTGAACACACACAAAAAAATAAATTTATTATTAAGAAAAAAAAAAGAAGGAAGAAAAAGTGGCACCTGGGTGGCTCAGACAGTTAAGCTTCTGACTTAGACTCAGATCATGATCCAGGTCCCAAGGAAGACTCCCTGTTCAGCAGGGAACCTGCTTCTCCTTCTCCCTCTGTCCCTCTCGCTCATGGTTTTTCTCTCCTCTCTCTCTCAATTAATTAAGTAGCGTCTTTGAAAAAGACACAAACAAACCCAGAATGAAGAGAAATCTCCCATGTAGAAGAATTTCAAACAATTTGTGCAGACATTCCACCCTCAAGTTCATGAGCATAGCTTCCCACTCTTATGTGTGCAATACACATAGTAACTTCCTTCTACAAAATATATTATGAAAAACTTAAAAAATAATGATAATATAATATTAATAATAATAATAACAATAACAATAAAGAATCACTTTACTACGGAGAAAGCTGACAAACACTACATCAGCAAGATGATCAGATGGATACCAAGACTGATAAATTATGTTGATAGTATCTATCCTTTATATGATATAATAAAAAAGCAGTATATCTCTGTATATAATCCACAAAAACAGTTCAATCATGAGATAAACAACAGACAGGTCCCAACTGAGGGAAATTTTACAAATTACTCTACTTCTCAAAGCATTCCAATTCAATGACAACAAGGAAAGGCTGAAAGACTGTCACAATCCAGAGGAGCCTAAGAAAACATGAGGACAAATGGAGTGTGATATGAGGAATGGTAACTTAGCAAAAACTATGGAAATCTGAATAAAGCATTGTCCTTGGTTAATGCAAATATTTTATTTTATTTTATTTTATTTATTTATTTATTTTTTTATTTATGATAGTCACAGAGAGAGAGAGAGAGAGAGAGGCAGAGACACAGGCCGAGGGAGAAGCAGGCTCCATGCACCGGGAGCCCGACGTGGGATTCGATCCCGGGTCTCCAGGATCGCGCCCTGGGCCAAAGGCAGGCGCCAAACCGCTGCGCCACCCAGGGATCCCAATGCAAATATTTTAATATTGATTTATTAGCTAATATTTGGACCATACTAATATATCAATAATTGGAAAAATTGAGTGCAAGTGAATGAGAATTTTCTTACTATCTTCTCAATTTCCCTATAAATCTTTGTTTTTATTCCAATAAATAAGATTTATTTTGAAAATTGAGTTAAATAAATCAGGCTCCAAGTGTGAAGACATTTCAAGAATAGTTGAAGTAACTTTTGCCTTATTCTTAGAGAGTTCCTTCGTTGGGAACAAAGTAAAAATTTTATATCAGAAGGAAAGAAAAACAGTTATGAACACGTACAATGCCTTCTCAACCTGAAAAGCAGGAAAGGATAATAAATAGCACAAATCAGATTAAAAAACTTCTATTATAATAGACACCATATTGCAAGTGCATTTAAAATTAGCAAGGCATAAAATTTATCTCCTTGACATTTGTCTTCCAAAGAGTTCACAGTGTTTCAGTGTCAGTTGAAAAAGGGGAAGAATTTCAGGGAAGAATCCTTCACATAATAATAGGACCATTGGTAATAATGTCTCTCAGTTATTTCCAAATCCATAAAGATGCATTTTCTGATGAGTGACTGAGCTGTGAAGAAATAGTTGAGAAAGCATCATCCCTCTGAATTACTAGTGTCAGAATATTTTAACAATACTACTACGGATAGTACTTTATCCATATTAACAGTCAATACATCTCAGATTGGAATCTGAGCAATCAGATGGGCAGAGAAAAAACGCTTTGACTTGCTCCTCATCTTTTAAAGGCAAAGGAGAACTTTTCTATGTACAAAGTCAGTTGTCAAGATAGCCTTAGGGAATAAGAGTTTGCAGCATCAAATCACGCTGCATAGCCGAGATGCCCGATCTCCAGGTCTTCCTGATCCCAAATCCCTGGGTTTGTCCCCCAACACAGGCTGCCACGCTGAGGTCATTTGCAATTGCTCTCTTAGGAGCTCCGGGGAGGGCGGCAGGAGCTAGAGAGTATGGGACGGGACGCGTGGAAGCCGAGAACATTATGGCCATTCCACTTTAAGTTCAGCATTTGCACAAGTCCAGCAATCCCAGTCCCCTGTGAAGAAGAGCTGAAATTTACATTACTTCAGTTACAGGAAAAAAACAAAAATTTACAGCTTAATGTCCAGAATGCTCCAGAATAGAATAAAAACTGAGCCGAAGCCAAGGGCTGGAAGCCCTTATTAGAATGAGAAGAGTGCTCAATGCCCTTGAAGGCCCCATATCAAAAAGTGAACAGAACTTGAGGAATTGCTCCAGCCCTTCTGGAGGTCCCCGAGACCAGGCCCTTAAAACTAAGTTAAAACCGTCCTCGGGGTCCAACTCCCTGCTCCACTCTGTGGGGTATACTTGGACCCATGCTCGAGTTTGTATAACAACCCTCGTTGTTTGCATCAGTGTCAGCTCCTTAGTGGTTTCTCAGATTCGCCATCTTGTGCACAACACTCCCATGTCCCCTTCCCACCTGGACTGACCCCCTGTCCCCTCCCACCCAGGCTGACCCTCAGTCACCTCCCCGCCCACAACAGCTGGGCACAGGCCCTCACACAGGTCCATGGGCATGCTGGGCACTCCTGCCATCCCCAGCTTCCCAGGGGAAGGAAGGAGGATTCGGCAGGACACAATCCCGTGGTGGCCCCTGGGCTCCCTGCCCAGGATGGCACCTGGTGACATGTCGGGGTCTGAGTCCCTGATGCTGGCTCCTCCTCCATGGTATTCACACAGGAAATGAAATAAGAGGCCCTGGTCTCCTCCAGGGACATCAAGCAGGTGGACCTGGACATCAACATGACGTTCAGCAGTCACATCATGTTTTGGGACTACTACGGGGTAGGGTGAGGCTGAGGTGCCAGGGGGGATTGGGACCTGGGGGAGGACTGGTGGCTTCTGGGAAGGGAACATGGGGCTTCTGAGGCCGGGGGAAGAACAGCAGCCAACAAAACACAGCGGCATGGTAGGGTGCTGAGGATGACCTCCGTGTCTCTACCTCTGGTGTCTCAGGGATGAGGAGGCCACTAGGATGGGGCCTCCAGGGGTTGCCATGTGAGCTGATCCCCAAAGGGGTGACGGACGGCACCCTGAAACCAGGTGCCTGGGTGGGGCCCATGGGGGGCATTAAGGGGACCTGGGGGCAGGTTGCATGGCTGTGACTGGAGGAGGACACACATTGATCCGATGAGGGTCTGAAGGGTCAGAGTGACACCCACCCTCGGTGCTTTATATATTTCTAAATTCTATGCATTTAATTTGAGCCAACTTGCAATTTGTAAACATACATAGTATGATGACCCCCAGATAATGCGTCCAGTCCAGCCAGGGCCCTGAACTGACCACACGGGGCCCCTGAGACAGGTGTCACAATAAACCTAAGACTGTGGTCGCTTTTATCTGTAGATGTCTCGGTGTGCATCTTAGAGAAAGGGGATGCCCTGTGTCCGCAGGCCCCCCACGCCATCCCCTTCATTCCCCACCCACACACTATCCCCCTACATCATTATCCCTCATGGCATCCCCCCTACACCATCCCCCTCAAACCCACACAACCCCAAACAAACCCCACCCACACTATACCCCAACACCATCCCCCCTACACCATCCCCCTCAATCCAACACCATCATACCCCTGCCCCCACACCATCCACTCACACACCACCGCCCCTCACCAAGGACCCGGTGCAGCTGCCCCCTGTGGATCATGGTCAGCCTCCCCATGGTTCTCTGGACAGCCTGCTACCATCAGAAGCCCGGTGTCCCATAGTGTATCCAGGGGTTGCAGGGAGGAGGAAAGACAGGGAGCCCCCGACAGGGTGGGTGCAGGTGCATGGAGCAGAGGAAGCACTGTGCCCTGCCTCCTCCTACTCTTCCTCCTGGAGGGCGGCACAACCTGCACAGGACACCAGCCCCTAACCCAGAGGGACCTGGGCTGACTTGGGCCCAGGCTCTTTGGAGGCTGCATTGATTTGAGCCCACACCAGTCCCAACTCAAGGACTAATGGAATCAGGCCCCCATGGCCCTGGCCAGCCCTGGATTCTGGCCCTGGGCTGAGTGAGCCCTCTCAGAGCTGGGTTTGGCCTCCTGGGCCCTGGGCGTGCCCCACAGATACAGGTCGCTGATCTAGGGCAGCCCTGGGGATCCCAGGACACACCAGTGTGGGGAGAGGAGGGGTAAGCCAGTGGGGCCCACCCACACCCACACCAGGAGGCAGACTCCTCCAGGTGCTCCAGCGCCAGAGAGCCTGAAGCCGGGGTCCTGCTGCCCTGTGGGGACCCAGAGCAGGAGGCCATGAGTGACAGGTCCAGGTCAGCTCTGCTGTCCTCAGAACCGTCAATCAGGGTGAAACTCAGGACACTTGCCCCCACCCGGAGTCCACACATTCTCCCGGGTGGGGGACTCCAGCACCCGCCCCCCCACCCCGTGTGATTCTTGCCCCCCCTTAAAGGACAGAAAGGTCTCCTTCCCCAGGGGAAGGCACGAACTCATGGCTCTGAGCCTTTGCTGTAGAAAGTCAATAAAGTGTTGTGGTGTGAAAAATCAGAGCCAACCCATTTCTGTGTCTCCCAGAACTATGTGCACGGGGCATGGAGAGTCCCCCAGAAAGGAGGAGGGAGCACCACCTAGGCCCCAACCAGCCCCTGCAGGGGCACCTCCAGGCACACACAGCTGACCTCCCCACGTGCCTTCTAGGGGAGGCCGGATCCACTGCTGTACATGGGAATGTGGCTGAGCTGGAACTTCCAGCTCTGCTGACCCTCCAGCTGAAAGTTCCTGCAGTAGTGAGCCCCAGCATGGCCAGGAGAGCCCAGCTAGCCGCCCAGCGCCAGCACCAGAAATGATGTTCTGCCAACAATTTCGGGGTTTTGGGTGACCCAGCCAGAGGATCTGATGGCTGCACGGGATAGCTGCATGTGATAGACACACACGCAGCTCAAAACCACAAAAGTCGGAATCCCCCCAATGTTGTCAAACAGCAGCCAGATGGTTACATACACTACAATGTGGTCCCCAATAGGATATTTGGAAAACGCTATAAGCCATGACTGCAGAGGTGTTGGAGGTACGGAGATGTCTTTGCTGTGTTCTAAAAAGGAGGACAGAGGGGCAGGAAGCATCCTCCGGAGGTGGGGGGCCCTCCTAGGAAAGGAAACCAGGTCCCTATGAAGGCTACGGAGGGTGAAATCTTTCCTCCTCTCTTTCAGCTTCTGCTTTTCCACCTAAATGCCATTTTCCTCAATCAAAATAGCAAAAATTTATTTTATGTTTTTAAATTTCTTTTTATTGTAGTCCAATTTGTATCAATTCTTTCTTCAGCCAGGGTGTCATATAGGAGAGAAGGAGGGAGAAAGATTTTCCCAGACAGGCAACATATAAAGGAGTTCATGACCAATTAACCAGTCCAGTACGGAATTTTAAGATGGACTCTCCTAGTGGGGGAAAAAAAGAGACCAAAACCAACAAAGACAAGAAAGGCCCAGAGAACGTCACCAGAAACACCAACTCTTCTGGTAACACAAATGCACAAAGTTCATATCTTTGAATAATCACTCTGAATGCTGATAGACTAAATGCTCCAATAAAAAGATATAGGGTATCAGAGGGGCTTAAAAAACAGGATCCGGGATGTCTGGGTGGCTCAGGGGTTGAGCCTCTGCCTTTGAATCAGGGTGTGATCCTGGAGTCTTGGAACGAGTCCCATATTGGGCTCCTGGTGGGGAGCCTGTTTCTCTCTCTGCCTAATTTTCTGCCTCTCTCTCTCTCTCTCTCGCTCTCTCTCACACTATCATAAATAAAATTATTATTAAAAAAACAACATCCATCTGTACGCTGACTACAAGATGCTCACCTTAGACCTATAGACACCAACGATTGAAAGTCAGGGGATAGAAAATAATCTATGAAGCTAATGGATATCAAAAGAAAGCTGGAGGACCCATACTTATATCAGACAAATGAGATTTGAAACCAAACCCTGGGGGACACCTGGTGGCTCAGTGGTTGAGCATATGCCTTCGGCTCAGGGTGTGATCCTGGGATCCCAGGATCAAGTCCCACATTAGCCTCCCTTTGGGGAGCCTGCCTCTCACTCTATGTTCCTTCCTCTGCTTCTCTGTGTAATTCTCATGAATAAATAAATAAAGATTTTAAATTTCAAAAAAGAAAGAACAAATAGTGTAAGAAGAGATGAAGAAGGGCATTATTTCATAATTAAAAAGACTCTCTATCATGATAAAACAACTAAATATTTATGCTGCCAACATGGGAGTACCTAAATATAGAAACCACTGTTGGTGGGAATGTGAACTGGTGTAGCCACTCTGGAAAACTCTGTGAGGTTCCTCAATGAGATAAAAATAGAATTGCATAACGACCCAGAAATTGCACTGTTGGGGATTTACCCCAAAGATTCAGATGCAATGAAACGCCGGGACACTGGCACCTCGATGTTTATATTAGGAATGTCCACAATAACCAAACTGTGGAAGGAGCCTCGGTGTCCATTGAAAATTGAATGGATAAAGAAGATGTGGTTTATGTATACAATGGAATATTACTCAGCCATTAGAAATGACAGATACCCACCATTTAATTCAACATGGATGGAACTGGAAGGTATTATGATGAGTGAAGTAAGTCAATCGGAAAAGGACAAACAGTGTATGTTCTCATTCATTTGGGGAATATAAATAATAGTGAAAGGCAATATAAGGGAATGGAGAAGAATTGTGTAGGAAATATCAGAAAGGGAGACAGAACATAAAGACTCCTAACTCTGAGAAATGAACTAGGGGTGCTAGAAGGGGGGGGAGGGCGGGAAGTGGGGGTGAATGGGTGATGGGCACTGAGGGGGACACTTGATGGGATGAGCACTGGGTGTTATTCGGTATGTTGGTCAATTCAACACCAATAAAAAATAAATTTATTTAAAACAAAGATCCAACAACTAAATATTTATGCTGCCAACATGGGAGTACCTAAATATAGAAACCAATTAACAACAAACATACAGGAACTCACTGATAATAATACAATGACAGGGGATTTTAACACCCACTTATGGTAATGGACCGATCGTCTATGCAGAAAATCAACAGGTGAACAATAGCCTTGACACACTGGACCACAGGGACTCAACACATATAGTCTGAATATTTTTTCCTAACGCAGAATGCACATTCCTTTAAGTGCACATTGGACATTCTCCAGAACAGATCATATCATGGCACACAAATCAGCCCTCAACAGGTACAGAAGGTTGATATCACATGCTGTACATTTTCGGACCAAAGCGCTATGAAACTGGAAGTCGACAGTAAGAAAAAAATTGGACAGACCAGAAGTACTTGGAGTTTATGATCATCCTACTAGAGAATGAATGGAGCAACCAGAAAATTAAAGAGGAAATTTAAAACAAATGAAAATGAAAACATGTTTCTCCAAACCTCTGGGATGTAGCAAAGGCAGTCCTTAGAGGGAAGTACATAGCAATACAGGCCTACCTCAAGAAACAAGAAGTCTCCAATACACAACCTAACCCTACACCTGAAGGAGCTGGTAAAGGAATAGCAAACAAAGCCTACAGAAGAAGGGAAAAAATAAAGATGAGAGCAGAAATAAACAATACAGAAACAACAAAACAGTAGAATGGAATAACGAATCTAAGAGCTGGTTCTTCAAAATAATTAATAAAATGGATCAAACCATAGGCAGCCTTATCAATGAGAAAAGAGAAAAGACCTAAATAAATAAAATCACAAATGAGAGAAGAGAGATCTCAATCAACAGCAGAAAAATTAGACAGTTATAAGGGAATACTATGACATTATACGCAAGCAAATTGGGAGACCTGGAAGAAATGGACAAATAACTAGAAATGTGCAAATGAGTAAAACTGAAATAGGAAGAAATAGAAAATGTGAACAGACCCATAACTAGCAAAGGAATTGCTAGCTAGGAATTGCACCTAGTCACCTAGGTGCCTCAGTGGTTGAGCATCTTCTTTGGCTCAGGTCATGTTCCCAGGGTCCTAGGGGATCACATCACACATCAGGCTCCCTGCATGGAGCCTCATTTTCCCTCTACCTATACCTCTGCCTCTCTGTGTTTCTCATGAATAGATAAATAAAATCTTTTAAAAAGAAAAAAGATAAAAAGATGAGAAAGGACCCAAATAAAATCACAAATGAGAAAAGAGAAATATCAACCAACACTACAGAAAAACAAACGATTATAAGAGAACATTAAGAAAAATTATATGCCAGAAACCTAGAATCTGGAAGAAATAGATCAATTCCTGGAAATATATAAAAGCAAAAATAAAAAAGGAAGAAATAAGAAACTTGAACTGACAGATAACCAGCAGAGAAATTGAATTAGCAATCAAGAATCTCCCAACAGGAGACACTTAGATCAATAGAACAGAATGGAAAGCCGAAACAAGATACAAACCTGTAACTCTATGATCCATTAATCGACAACGAGGCAGGAAGGAATATCCAAAGGCACAAAGACAGTCTCTTCAAGAAACCCTAACCCTGACCCCAGGATAAGAACAAATGTTGTTGGGAAAACCAGGCAGCCACATGCAGAAGAATGAAACTGGACCACTTTCTTACACCATCTATATAAAAAATAAATTCAAAATGGATGAAAGAGCTAAATGTGAGACCTGAAACCATACAAAGAAGAAAAGATAGGCAGCAATGTCTTTGACATTGGCCATTGGATCTTCTTTCTAGATATGCCTCTGAGGTGAGGGAAACAAAGTAAAAATACTATTGGGACTTCATCAAATTGAAAATCTTCTGCAAAGTGAAGGAAACAAACAAAGCTAAAAGGCAACATACAGGAGGAGGGGCAAGATGGCGGAAGTGTAGAGTCCCCAAATCACCTGTCCCCACCAAATTACCTAGATAACCTTCAAATCATCCTGAGAATCTACGAATTCAGCCTGAGATTTAAACAGAGCCCAGATCGAATGCTACAGTGAGAAAAGTTCGTGATTCTATCAAGGCAGGAAGACGGGAAAAAAATAAAGAAACAAAAGGCATCCAAGTGTGAAGGGCCCTGAGAGGAGCCCGGCTGAGGCCGGGGTGAGTGTCCACAGGACAGAAGAGCTCTGTCCTGGGAGAAGGAGGAGCTGCACCAATCTTCCAGGGCGGAATGGCACCTTCAAGGAGTCAGAGAAGAACCCCAGGAGGGCGGGGATGCCGTAGGGCTCCCTGGGAAACTAACAGAGACCTGCACTACCAGGAGAGTGCACCGAGCTCCCTAAGGGCTGCAGGGCACATGCATTGACCAGGGAGTAGCACTGAGAGGCTCCAGCAGTGGCTCTGTGTGTAGAGATTTGAGCGGCCCCGGGAGCACCTTGGCAGTGGCGTCTCCTGCAAAGGAAGAGGCGCCGTGTGGAGGGGCTGCGCGGCTCCAGGAGGAACTCGGAGGGGCTTGGGTGGTGGCTCTGCAGTGAGGCAGCTGTATGGCCAGGAGCGAGAATCCAACAGCGCAGGCCCTGGAGCACAGGGCGCCAGGACACAGCCCAGGATTTGGCCTCTGCTGGGACAGGCGGAGGCACGGAGGGCCCAGGATAGCAAGAACGCTCCTGCTCAGAGCTGAGCAGATCAGCGGCCCTGCCCAAGAGCCTCCAGGCCCTGCAGATGGACTGCTCCCGAGTTTTGCGGGGGCTGAATAGAGGTTTCCAGAGCTGACCGCTGCCACTGGGGTTGTTCCTCCTGGGGCCTCACGGGGTAAACTAACTGCACTGAGCCCAGCACCAGGCAGGGGACAGAGCAGCTCCCCCACGTGCTAACACCTGTAAATCCACACAACAGGCCCCTCCCCTGGAAGACCAGCTAGACGGACAAGTCCAAGGGAGGTCAAGAGACTTAAAGTATACAGAATCAGAAGATACTCCCCCATGTTTTTTTTTATTTCTGATTGCTACCCCCACCCTCTTTCTCCACTTTCTTTCTTTTCTTTCTCTTTTTATTCTCTTTTTTCCTTCTTTCTTCCTTTATTCTTTTTCCTT
The DNA here is from genome assembly GCF_048164855.1 of Canis lupus baileyi. Taxonomy (NCBI): domain Eukaryota; kingdom Metazoa; phylum Chordata; class Mammalia; order Carnivora; family Canidae; genus Canis; species Canis lupus. The sequence goes on along the minus strand of NC_132863.1, from coordinate 849,072 downwards.
TTTTTCTTTTCTTTCCTTCTTTCTCTCCTCTCTTTTTGTCCTATTCCCAATTCAATTTGTTTTTGGCCACTCTGCACTCAGCAAAATGACTAGAAGGAAAACCTCACCTCAAAAGAAAGAATCAGAAACAGTCGTCTCTCTCACAAATTTACAAAATCTGGATTACAATTCAATGTCAGAAAGCCAATTCAGAAGCACTACTATACAGCTACTGATGGCTCTAGAAAAAAGCATAAAGGACTCAAGAGACTTCATGACTGCAGAATTTAGATCCAGTCAGGCCGAAATTAAAAAGCAATTGAATGAGATGCAATCCAAACTGGAAGTCCTAACGACGAGGGACAACGAGGTGGAAGAACGAGTGAGTGACATAGAAGACAAGTTGATGGCAAAGAGAGAAACTGAGGAAAAAAGAGACAGACAATTAAAAGACAAGGAAGACAGATTAAGGGAAATAAACGACAGCCTGAGGAAGAAAAACCTACGTGTAATTGGGGTTCCCGAGGGTGCCAAAATGGACAGAGGGCCAGAATAAGTATTTGAACAAATCCTAGCTGAAAACATTCCTAATCTGGGAAGGCAAACAGGCAATCAGATCCAGGAAATAGAGAGATCCCCCCTAAAATCAATAAAAACTGTCCAACACCTCGACATTTAATAGTGAAGCTTGCAAATTCCAAAGATAAAGAGAAGATTCTTAAAGCAGCAAGAGACAAGAAAATCCTGACCTTTATGGGGAGGAGCACTAGGGTAACAGCAGACCTCTCCACAGTGACCTGGCAGCCCAGAAAGGGCTGGCAGGATATATTCAGGTCCTCCATGAGAAGAACATGCAACCAAGAATACTTTATCCAGCAAGGCTCTCATTCAAAATGGAAGGAGAGATAAAGAGCTTCCAAGACAGGCAGGAACTGAAAGAATATGTGACCTCCAAACCAGCTCTGCAAGAAATTTTATGGGGGACTCTTAAAATTCCCCTTTAAGAAGAAGTTCAGTGGAACAATCCACAAAACAAGAGGTGAAAAGATATCATGATGACACTAAACTCATATCTGTCGATAGTAACTCTGAACGTGAACAGGCTTAATGACCCCATCAAAAGGCGCAGGGTTTCAGACTGGATAAAAAAGCAGGACCCATCTATTTGCTGTCTACAAGAGACTCATATTAGACAGAATGACACCTACAACCTGAAAATGAAATGTTGGAGAAAAATTTACCATTCAAAGGGTCCTCAAAAGAGAGCAGGGGGAGCCATCCTTATATCAGATAAACTAAAATTTACCCAGAAGACTGTAGAGAGAGATGAAGAGGGACACTAAATCATACTTAAGGGATCTATCCAACAAGAGGACTTTACAATCCTCAATATATGCCCAGAATGTAGGAGCTGCCAAATATTTAAACCAATTAATAACCAAAGTAAAGAAATACGTAGATAATAATACACTTATACTTGGTGACTTCAATCTAGCTCTTTCTACCCTCGATAGGTTTCTAAGGACAACATTTCCAAAGAAAGAAGAGCTTTAAATGATACACTGGAGCAGATGGATTTCATAGAAATCTACAGAACTTTACATCCAGACTGAACTGAATACACATTCTTCTCAAGTGCACATGGAACTTTCTCCAGAATAGACCACATACTGGGTCACAAATAGGGTCTGAACCAATACCAAGGGTTTGGGATCGTCCCCTGCATATTCTCAGACCATAATGAATTGAAATTAGAACTAAATCACAACAAGAAGTTTGGAAGGACCTCAAACATGTGGAGGTGAAGGATCATCCTGCTAAAAGACGAAAGGGTCAACCAGGAAATGAAGGAAGAATTAAAAAGATACATGGAAACTAATGAGAATGAACATACAACCATTCAAAATCTTTGGGATGCAGCAAAAGCAGTCCTAAGGGGCAAATACATCACAATACAAGAATCCATTCAGAAACAGGAAACTACTCAAATACAAAAGCTAACCTTACACATAAAGGGGCTAGAGGAAGAAAAAGCAGATAGATCCTACACGCAACAGAAGAAGAGAGTTAATTAAAATTCGAGCAGAACTCAAGGAAATCGAGACCAGAAGAACTGTGGAACAGATCAACAGAACGAGTAGTTGGTTCTTTGAACGAATTAATAAGATAGATAAACCATTAGCCAACCTTATTAAAAAGAAGAGAGAGAAGACTCAAATTAATAAAATCATGAATGAGAAAGGAGAGGTCACTACCAACACCAAGGAAATACAAACGATTTTAAAAACATTATGAACAGCCATACGCCAATAAATTAGGCAATCTAGAAGAAATGGACGCATTCCTGGAAAGACACAAACTACCAAAACTGCAACAGGAAGAAATAGAAAACCTAAACAGGACAATAACCAGGAAGGAAATTGAAGCAGTCATCCAAAACGTCCCAAGACACAAAAGTCCAGGGCCAGATGGCTTCCCAGGGGAATTCTATCAAACGTTTAAAGAAGAAACCATACCTATCCTACTAAAGCTGTTTGAAAAGATAGAAAGAGATGGAGTCCTTCCAAATTCATTCTATGAAGGCAGCATCACCTTAATTCCAAAACCAGACAAAGACCTCAACAAAAAGGAGAATTATAGATCAATAGCCCTGATGAACATGGATGCAAAAATTCTCAACAAGATACTAGCCAATAGGATCCAACAGTACATTAAGAAAATTATTCACCATGACCTAGTAGGATTTATCCCTGGGACACAAGGCTGGTTTAACACTCGTAAAACATTCAATGTGATTCATCACATTAGCAAGAGAAAAACCAAGAACCATGTGATCATCTCATTAGATACAGAGAAAGCATTTGACAAAATAGAGCATCCATTCCTGGTCAAAACACTTCAGAGCATAGGGATAGAGGGAACATTCCTCGACATCTTAAAAGCCATCTATGAAAAGCCCACTACAAATATTCTCAATGGGGCAACACTGGGAGCCTTTCCCCTAAGATCAGGAACAATACACGGATGTCTACTCTCACCACGGTTATTCAACATAGTACTGGAAGTCCTGCCTCAGCAATCAGACAACAAAAAGAAATAAAGGCATTCAAATTGGCAAAGAAGAAGTTAAACTCTCCCTCTTCACCGATGACATGATACTCTACATAGAAAACCCAAAAGCCTCCACCCCAAGGTTGCTAGAACTCATACAGCAATTTAGTAGCATTCAAGGATACAAAATCAATGCCTGGCAATCAATGGCATTTTTATACACTAACAATGAGATTGAAGAAAGAGAAATTAAGGAGTCAATCTCATTTAAAATTGCACCCCAAAGCATAAGATACCTAGGAATAAACCTAACGATGGAGTTAAAGGATCTATACCCTAAAAACTATAGAACACTTCTGAAAGAAATTGAGGAAGACACAAAGAGATGGAAAAATATTCCATGCTCATGGATTGGCAGAATTAACATTGTGAAAATGTCAATTTTACCAAGGCAATGTTCACCTTTAATGCAAACCCTATCAAAATACCATGGACTTTCTTCAGAGAGTTAGAACTAATTGTTTTAATATTTGTGTGTAATCAGGATCCCTGGATGGTGCAGCCATTTGGCACCTGCTTTTGGCCCAGGGCACGATCATGGAGACCTGGGATAGAATCCCATGTCAGGCTCCCGGTGCATGGAGCCTGCTTCTCCCTCTGACTGTGTCTCTGCCTCTCTCTCTCTCTCTGTGTGTGTGTGACTATCATAATAAAAAAAGACTTGTGTGGAATCAGAAAAGACCTTGAATAGCGAGGTGAATTTTAAAAAAGACAGCCATATCTGGGGCTTCACTATGCCAGATTTCAGGGTGTACGACAAAGCTCTGGTTCAAGACAGTGTGGTACTGGCACAAAAACAGACAAATGGATCAATGGAACAGAAGAGAGAACCCAGAAGTGGACCCTGAACTTTATGGTCAACTAATATTCAATAAAGGTGTAAAGACTATCGATTGGAAGAAAGACAGTCTCTTCAATAAATGGTGCTGGGAAAATGGACATACACATGCAGAAGAATGAAACTAGACCACTCTCTTTCAGCATACACAAAGATAATCGCAAAATGGATGAAAGATCTAAATGTGAGACAAGAGTCCATCAAAATCCTAGAAGAGAACACAGGCAATAAGTTTTTTGAACTTGGCCACAGTAACTTCTTGGAGATACATCCACAAAGACAAAATAAACAAAAGCAAAAATGAACTATTGTGATTTCATCAAGATAAGAAGCTTTTGCATAGCAAAGGATACAGTCAACAGAACTAAAAGATAACCTAAAGAATGGAGAAGATATTTGCAAATGACGTATCAGATAAAGGGCTAGTTTCAAAGATCAATAAAGAACTTCTTAAAATCAACAACAAAGAGACAAACAATCCAATCATGAAATGGGCAAAAGACATGAAGAGAAATCTCACAGAGGAAGACATTGCCATGGCCAACATGAACATGAAAAAGTGCTCTGCATCACTTGCCATTAGGGAAATACAAATCAAAACCACAATGAGAACCACCTCACACTACTGAATGGGGATAATTAACAGGGCAAGAAAAAACAAATGTTGGAGAGGATGCGCAGAAAAGGGAAGACTCTTACACTTTTGGTGGGAATGGGAACTGGTGCAACCACTCTGGAAAACTGTGTGGAGGTTCCTCAAAGAGTAAAAAATAGACCTGCCCTACGACCCAGCAATTGCACTGTTGGGGATTTACCTCAAAGATTCAGATGCAATGAAACGCGGGGACACCTGCACCCCGATGTTTATAGCAGCAATGTCCACAATAGCCAAAATGTGGAAGGAGGCTTGGAGTCCTTTGAAAGATGAATGGATAAGGAACATGTGGTTTATGTATACAATGGAATATTACTGAGCCATTAGAAACGACAAATACCCACCATTTGCTTCAACGTGGATGGAACTGGAGGGTATTACACTGAGAGAAGTCAATCGGAGAAGGACAAACATATGTTCTCATTCAATTGGTTAACATAAATAACAGTGAAAGGGAATGTAAGGGAATGGAGAAGAAATGTGTGGGAAATATCAGAAAGGGAGACAGAACATAAAGACTCCTAACTCTGAGAAAGAAACAAAGGATGCTGGAAGGGGAGGAGGGCAGGAGGTGCGGGTGAATGGGTGATGGGCACTGAGGGGGGCACTTGCCTAGATGAGCATGGGTGTTACTCTGCTTGTTGGTAAATTGAACACCAATAAAAAATAATTTAAAAAAAAAAGTCCAAACAACTAAATATTTATGCTGCCAACATGGGAGTACCGAAATATAGAAACCAATTAACAACAAATGTAAAGGAACTCACTGATAATAATACAATGACAGGGGATTTTAACACCCACATATGGCAACGGACCGATCGTCTATGCAGAAAATCAACAGGAGAACAACAGCCTTGACACACTGGACCACAGGGACTCAAAGATATAGTCTCAACATTTCATCCTAAAGCAGAATACACATTCCTTTCAAGTGCACATGGGACATTCTCCAGAACAGATCATATCATGGCACACAAATCAGCCCTCAACAGGTACAACAGGTACAAGAAGGTTGGTATCACATCATATACATTTTCGGACAATGAGGCTATGAAACTCGAAGTTGACAGTAAGAACAAATTTGGACAGACCAAAAATACGTGGAGATTATGAACATCCTACTAGAGAATGAATGGAGCAACCAGGAAATTAAAGAGGAAATTTAAAACAAATGAAAATGAAAACATGTTTCTCCAAACCTCTGGGATGTAGCAAAGGCAGTCCTAAGAGGGAAGTACATAGCAATACAGGCCTACCTCAAGAAACAAGAAGTCTCCAATACACAACCTAACCCTACACCTAAAGGAGCTGGTAAAGGAATAGCAACAAAGCCTAAAGCCTACAGAAGAAGGGGAAAAATAAAGATGAGAGCAGAAATAAACAATACAGAAACAACAAAACAGTAGAATGGAATAGCGAAACTAAGAGCTGGTTCTTCAAAATAATTAATAAAATGGATCAAGCCCTAGCCAGCCTTATCAACGAGAAAAGAGAAAACCTAAATAAATAAAATCACAAATGAGAGAAGAGAGATCACAATCAACACCAGAAAAATAAGACAATTATAAGCGAATACTATGCAAGATTATACGCTAACAAACTGGGAGACCTGGAAGAAATGGACAAATCCCTAGAAATGGGCAAACGAGCAAAACTGAAATAGGAAGAAATAGAAAATATAAACAGACCCATAACTAGCAAAGGAATTGAATCAGCAAGGCACCTGGGTGCCTCAGTGGTTGAGCATGTGCTTTGGCTCAGGTCATGATCCCGGTGTCCTGGGGAATCAAGTCACACATCAGGCTCCCCGCATGGAGCCTCATTTTCCCTCTGCCTATACCTCTGCCTCTCTGTGTCTCTCATGAATACATAAATAAAATCTTTAAAAAAGACAAAAAGACAAAAAGATGAGAAAGGACCCAAATAAAATCACAAATGAGAAAAGAGAAATAACAACCAACACTAGAGAAATAGAAACGATAATAAGAGAATATGATGAAAAATTATATGCCAACAACTGAGAACCTGGAAGAAATAGATCAATTCCTAGAAATATATAACATAGCAAAAATGAAAAAGGAAGAAACAAGAAACTTGAACAGACAGATAACCAGCAGAGAAATTGAATCAGCAATAAGGGATCTCCCAACAGGAGATGCTTAGATCGATAGAACAGAATGGAAAGCAAAAAAAGATAAAAACATGTAACTCTATGATCCATTAATGGACAACAAGGCAGGAAGGAATATCCAATGGCACAAAGACAGTCTCTTCAAGAAACCCTAAACCTGACCCCTGGATAAGAACAAATGGTGTTGGGAAAACCAGGCAGCCACATGCAGAAGAATGAAACTGGACCACTTTCTCACACCATCTGTATAAAAAATAAATTCAAAATGGATGAAAGACCTAAATGTGAGACCTGAAACCATACAAAGAAGAAAAGATAGGCAGCAACGTCGTTGACATTGGCCATTGGATCATCTTTCTAGATATGCCTCTTAGGTGAGGGAAACAAAAGCAAAAATACTATTGGGACTTCATCAAATTGAAAAGCTTCTGCAAAGTGAAAGAAACAACCAAAGCTAAAAGGTAACATACAGGAGAAGGGGCAAGATGGCGGAAGAGAAGGGTCCCCAAGTCACCTGTCCCCACCAAATTACCTAGATAACCTTCAAATCATCCTGAAAATCTAGGAATTTGACCTGAGATTTAAACATATACCAGCTGGAATGCTACAGTGAGAAAAGTTTGTGCTTCTATGAAGGTAGGAAGATGGGAAAAAGAAATAAACAAAAGGCATCTAAGGGGGAGAGGCCACTGAGGAGCCGGGCTAAGGCCAGGGCAAGTGTCCCCCGGTCAGGAGAGCTCTGTCCCAGAGAGTCAGGAGCTGCACCAATCTTCCAGGGTTGAATGGCGCTCACAACAATTCAGAGCAGGACCCCAGGAGGATGGGGAACCCTTGGGGTCCATGGAACACTAACAGACACCTGCACCCCCAGGAGAGTGCACCGAGCTCCCTAAGGGTTGCAGGGCACATGCATTGACCCAGGAGCAGCTCTGAGGGGCTCGGGTGGCCGCTCTGTGCAGAGGGGGCTGTGGGTCCCTGGGAGGAGCTAGGTGTCAGCACCTAAGGCAAAGGAAGAGGCGCCGTGTGGAGGGGGCTGCGCGGCTCCTGGAGCAGCTCAGAGGGGCTAGGGCGGCGGCTCTGTGAAGAGGTGGCTGCACGGCGGGGAGCGAGAATCCAACAGCGCTGGCCCCGGAGCACAGGGCGCCGAGACACAGCCCAGAATTCGGCCTCCCCCGGTACAGGCAGAGGCCCGGAGGGCCCAGGACAGCAAGGACGCTCCTGCCAAGAGTTCAGCAGACCAGCAGCCCACCCTGGAACCTCCAGGCCCTGCAGATGGATTTCTCCGGAGTTACTGCAGGGCTGAATACCGGTTTTCAGACCTGGCCACTGCCACTGGGGTCGTTCCTCCTTGGGCTTCACGGGGTAAACAACCTCCACTGAGTGCTTCACCAGGCAGGGGAAGAGGAGCTCCCCCAAGGGCTAACACCTGAAAATCAGCACAACAGGCCCCTCCCCCAGAAGACCAGCTAGACGTACAACTTCCAGGGAAAGTCAAGGGACGTAAAGTATACAGAATCAGAAGATATTCCCCCATGTTTTTTTTTTTATTTCTGATTGTTTCCCCCACCCTTTTTCTCCCCTTTTCTTTCTATAATTTCTCCTTTTATTCTTTTTTGCTTTTTTTCTTCCTTTTTACTTTTTTCTTTTTCTATTCTCTTTCCTTCTTTCTCTCCTCTCTTTTTCTCTTAAGCTCAATACAACTTGTTTTTGGCCACTGTGCACTGAGCAAAATGACTAGAAGGAAATGCTCACCTCAAAAGAAAGAAACAGTCCTCTCTCCCACAGAGTTACAAATCAGGATTACAATTCAATGTCAGAAAACCAATTCAGAAGCACTATTATACAGCTACTGGTGGCTCTAGGAAAAAGCATAAAGGACTCAAGAGACTTCATGACTGCAGAATTTTGATCCAATCAGGCAGAAATTAAAAATCAATTGAATGAGATGCAATCCAAACTAGAAGTCCTAATGATGAGGGATAACGAGGTGGAAGAACGAGTGAGTGACATAGAAGACAAGTTGATGGCAAAGAGAGAAACTGAGGAAAAAAGAGACAGACAATTAAAAGACCAGGAAGTCAGATTAAGGGAAATAAACGACAGCCTGAGGAAGAAAAACCTATGTGTAAATGGGTTTCCTGAGGGCGCTGAAAGGGACAGCGGGCCGGAATGTGTATTTGAACAAATCATACCTGAAAACTTTCCTAATCAAGGAAGGGAAACAGGCATTCAGATCCAGGAAATAGAGAGATCCCCCGCTAAAATCAATAATAACCATCCAACACCTCGACATTTAATAGTGAAGCTTGCAAAGTCCAAGGATAAAGAGAAGATCCTTAAAGCAGCAAGAGACAAGAAAATCCTGACCTTTATGGGGAGGAGCATTAGGGTATCAGGAGATGTCTCCAAAGCGACCTGGCAGGCAGAAAGGGCTGGCAGGATATATTCAGGGTCCTCCATGAGAAGAACATGCAACCAAGAATACTTTATCCAGCAAGGCTCTCATTCAAAATGGAAGGAGAGATAAAGAGCTTCCAGGAAGGGCAGGAACTGAAAGAATATGTGACCTCCAAACCAGCTCTGCAAGAAATTTTAAGGGGGACTCTTAAAATTCTCCTTTAAGAAGAAGCTCAGTGGAACAATCCACAAAAACAAGGACTGAATAGATATCATGATGACACTAAACTCATATCTGTCGATAGTAACTCTGAACGTGAATGGGCTTAATGACCCCTTCAAAGGCGCAGGGTTTCAGACTGGATAAAAAAGTAGGACCCAACTATTTGCTGTCTACAAGAGACTCATATTAGACAGAAGGACACCTACAATCTGAAAATAATGTGTCGGAGAACCATTTACCATTGAAATGGTCCTCAAAAGAGAGCAGGGTTAGCCATCCTTATATCAGTAAACTAAAATTTACCCCGAAGACTGTAGTGAGAGATCAAGATGGACACTAAATCATATTTAAGGATCTATCCAACAAGAGGACTTACCAATCCTCAATATATATGCCCCGAATGTGGGAGCTGCCAAATATTTAAACCAAATAATAACGAAAGTGAAGAAATATTTAGATAATTATTATCTTATACTTGGTGACTTCAATCTAGGTCTATCTACCCTCGATACGTCTTCTAAGCACAACATCTCCAAAGAAAGGAGATCTTTAAATGATACACTGGAGCAAATAGATTTCACAGATATCTACAGAACTTTACATCCAAACTGAATTGAATAAACATTCTTCTCAAGTGCACATGGAACTTTCTCCAGAATAGACCACATCCTGGGTCACAAATCGCATCTGAACTAATACCAAAAGATTCAGATCGTTCCCTGCATATTCTCAGACCATAATGCCTTAAAATTAGAACTAAATCACAACAAGAAGTGTGGAAGGACTTCACACATTGGAGGTTAAGGACCATCCTGCTTAAAGATGAAAGGGTGAACCAGGAAATTGAGGAAGAATTCAAAAGATTCATGGAAACTAATGAGAATGAAGACACAAACGTTCAAAATCTTTGGCATGCAGCAAAAGCAGTCCTAATGAGTAAATACATCACAAAACAAGCATCCATTCAAAAACTGGAAAGAACTCAAATACAAAAGCTCACCTTACTCATAAAGGAGCTAGAGAAAAAAACAGCAGCTAGATCCTACACCCAACAGAATAAGAGAGTTAATGAAAATTTGAGCAGACCTCAAGGAAATCGAGACCAGAAGAAATGTGGAACAGATCAACAAAACCAGGAGTTGGTACTTTGAAAGAATTAATAACATACATAAACCATTAGCCAGTCTTATTAAAAAAGAATAGAGAGAAGACTCAAATTAATAAAATCATGAATGAGAAAGGAGAGATCACTACCAACACCAAGGAAATACAATCGATTTTAAAAACATATTATAAACAGCCATACGCCAATAAATTAGGCAATCTAGAAGAAATGGACGCATTTCTGGAAAGCCCCAAACAACCAAAACTGGAACTGGAAGAAATAGAAAAACTAAACAGGCCAATACCCAGGAAGGAAATTGAAGCAGTCATCCAAAACGTCCCAAGACACAAAAGTCCAGGGCCAGATGGCTTCCCAGGGGTATTCTATCAAATGTTTAAAGAAGAAACCATACCTATCCTACTAAAGCTGTTTGGAAAGATAGAAAGAGATGGAGTACTTCCAAATTCGTTCTATGAAGCCAGCATCACCTTAATTCCAAAACCAGACAAAGACCTCACCAAAAAGGAGAATTACAGACCAATAGCCCTGATGAACATGGATGCAAAAATTCTCGACAAGATCCTAGCCAATAGGATCCAACAATATATTAAGAAAATTATTCACCATGACAAAGTAGGATTTATCCCCGGGACACAAGGCTGGTTCAACACTCGTAAAACAATCAATGTGATCATCATATCAGCAAGAGAAAAACCAAGAACCATATGATCATCTCATTAGATGCAGAGAAAGCATGTGACAAAATAGAGCATCCATTCCTGATCAAAACACTTCAGAGCGTAGGGTAGAGGGAACAATCCTCGACATCTTAAAAGCCATCTATGAAAAGCCCACTACAAATATCATTCTCAATGGGGCAGCACTGGGAGCCTTTCCCCTAAGATCAGGAACAAGACAGGGATGTCCACTCTCACCACTGCTATTCAACGTAGTATTGGAAGTCCTAGCCTCAGCAATCAGACAACAAAAGACATTAAAGGCATTCAAATTGGCAAAGAAGTCAAACTCTCCTTCTTCACCGATGACATGATACTCTACCTAGAAAACCCGAAGCCCTCCCCCGCAAGATTGCTATAACTCATAGCAATTTGGTAGCGTTGCAGAATACCAAAATCACTGCCCAGAAATCAATGGCATTTCTATATACTAACAATGAGACTGAAGAAAGAGAAATTAAGGAGTCAATCTCATTTACAATTGCACCCAAACCATAAGATACCTAGGAATATACCTAATCAAGGAGGTAAATGATCTATACACTAAAAACTATAGAAAACTTCTGAAAGAAATTGAGGAAGACACAAAGAGATGGAAAAATATTCCATGCTCATGGATTGGCAGAATTAATATTGTGAAAATATCAATGTTACCCAGGCAATGTACACGTTTAATGCAATCTCTATCAAAATACCATGGACTTTCTTCAGAGAGTTAGAACAAATTATTTTAAGATTTCTGTGGAATCAGAAAAGACCCCGAATAGTCAGTGGGATTTTATTTTATTTTTTTAAGATTTATTTATTTATGATAGACATAGAGAGAGAGAGGCAGAGACACAGGAGGAGGGAGAAGCAGGCTCCATGCAGGAGCCTGATGTGGGACTCGATCCCAGGTCTCCAGGATCACGCCCTGGGCTGCAGGCAGCACTAAACTGCTGCGCCACTGGGGCTGCCCAGTCAGTGGGTTTTTAAAAAAGAAAACCCTATCTGGGGGCATCACAATGCCAGATTTCAGGATGTACTACAAAGCTGTGGTTATCAAGACAGTGTGGTACTGGCACAAAAACACACATAGATCAATGGAACGGAATAGAGAACCCAGAAGTGGACCTTGAACTTTATGGTCAACTAATATTCGATAAAGGAGGAAAGACTATCCATTGGAAGAAAGACAGTCTCTTCAATAGATGGCGCTTGGAAAATTGGACATCCACCTTCAGAAGAATGAAACTAGACCACTCTCTTTCACCATAAACAAAGATAAACTCAAAATGGATGAAAGATCTAAATGTGAGACAAGAGTCCATCAAAATCCTAGAGGAGAACACAGGCAACACCCGGTTTGAACTTGGTCACAGCAAGTTTATGCAAGGTACATCCATGAAGGCAAAAGAAACAAAAGCAAAAATGAACTATTGTGACTTCATCAAGATAAGAAACTTTTGCACAGCAAAGGATACAGTCACCAAAACTAAAAACAACCTTCAGCATGGGAGAAGATATATGCAAAAGACGTATCAGATAAAGGGCTAGTTTCCAAAATCGATAAAGAACTTCTTAAAATCAACACCAAAGAGACATACAATCCAATCATGAAATGGGCAAAAGACATGAAGAGAAATCTCACAGAGGAAGACATTGACATGGCCAACATGCACATGAAAAAATGCTCTGCATCACTTGCCATCAGGGAAATACAAATCAAAACCACAATGAGATACCACCTCACACCAGTGAGAATGGAGAAAATTAACAAGGCAGGAACCCGCAAATGTTGGAGAGGATGCGGAGAAAAGGGAACCCTCTTACACTGTTGGTGGGAATGTGAACTGGTGCAACCACTCTGGAAAACTGTGTGGAGGTTCCTCAAAGAGTTAAAAATAGACCTGCCCTACGACCCAGCAATTGCACTGTTGGGGATTTATCCCAAATATTCAGATGCAATTTAACGCTGGGACACCTGCACCCCGATATTTATAGCAGAATGTCCACAATAGCCAAACTGCGGATGGAGCCATGGTGTCCATCGAAAGATGAATGGATAAAGAAGATGTGGTTTATGTATACAATGGAATATTACTCAGCCATTAGAAACGACAAATACCCACCATTTGCTTCAAAGTGGATGGAACTGGAGGGTAGTATGCTGAGTGCAGTAAGTCAATCGGAGAAGGACAAACTGTATGTTCTCATTCATTTGGGGAATATAAATAATAGTGAAAGCGAATATAAGGGAATGGAGAAGAAACGTGTGGGAAATATCAGAAAGGGAGACAGATCATAAAGACTCCTACCTCTGGGAAATGAACTAGGGGTGCTGGAAGGGGAGGAGGGCGGGGGGTGGGGGTGAATGGGTGACGGGCACTGAGGGGGACACTTGCCGGGATGAGCACTGGGTGTTATTCTGTATGTTGGTCAATTGAACACCAATAAAAAATAAATTTGGGATCCCTGGATGGCGCAGCAGTTTGGTGCCTGCCTTTGGCCCAGGGCGCGATCCTGGAGACCCGGGATCGAGTCCCACATCAGGCTCTCAGTGCATGGAGCCTGCTTCTCCCTCTCCCTCTGTCTGTGTCTCTGCCTCTCTCTCTCTCTCTCTCTCTCACTGTGTGCCTATCATAAGTAAATAAAAATAAATAAAAATAAAAAAAATTTATTAAAAAAAAGACCAAACAACTAAATATTCATGCTGCCAACATGGGAGTACCAAAATATAGTAACCAATTAACAACAAAAGTACAGGAACACACTGATAATAATACAATGATAGGGGATTTTAACACCCACTTATGTCATGGACCGATCGTCTATGCAGAAAATCAACAGGGGAACAACAGCCTTGACACACTGGACCACAGGGACTCAACAGATATAGTCTGAACATTTATTCCTAAAGCAGAATACACATTCCTTTCCTGTGCACATGGGACATTCTCCAGAACAGATCATATCATGGCACACAAATCAGCCCTCAACAGGTACAACAGGTACAAGAAGGTTGGTATCACACCATATACATTTTTGGACAATGAGGCTATGAAACTCGAAGTCGACAGTAAGAACAAATTTGGACAGACCAAAAATACGTGGAGATTATGAACATCCTACTAGAGAATGAATGGAGCAACCAGGAAATTAAAGAGGAAATTTAAAACAAATGAAAATGAAAACATGTTTCTCCAAACCTCTGGGATGTAGCAAAGGCAGTCCTAAGAGGGAAGTACATAGCAATACAGTCTTACCTCAAGAAACAAGAAGTCTCCAATACACAACCTAACCCTACACCTAAAGGAGTTGGTAAAGGAATAGCAAACAAAGCCTAAAGCCTACAGAAGAAGGGAAAAAATAAAGATGAGAGCAGAAATAAACAATACAGAAACAACAAAACAGTAGAATGGAATAACGAAACTAAGAGCTGGTTCTCCAAAATAATTAAGAAAATGGATCAAGCCCTAGCCAGCCTTATCAACGAGAAAAGAGAAAACCTAAATAAATAAAATCACAAATGAGAGAAGAGAGATCTCAATCAACACCAGAAAAATAAGACAATTATAAGGGAATACTATGCAGGATTATACGCTAACAAACTGGGAGAACTGGAAGAAATGGACAAATCCCTAGAAATGTGTAAACGAGCAAAACTGAAATAGGAAGAAATAGAAAATATGAACAGAACCATAACTAGCAAAGAAATTGAATCAGCAAGGCACCTGGGTGCCTCAGTGGTTGAGCATGTGCTTTGGCTCAGGTCATGATCCCGGGGTCCTGGGGGAGCACGTCCCACATCAGGCTCCCCGCATGGAGCCTCATTTTCCCTCTGCCTATACCTCTGCCTCTCTGTGTCTCTCATGAATACATAAAGGTGCAGCCACTGTGGAAAACAGTCTGGAGGGTCCTCGAGAAGTTAAAAATAGGGGATCCCTGGGTGGCGAATCCGTATGGCACCTCCCTTTGGCCCAGTGCGTGATCCTGGAGACCCGGGATCAAATCCAACATCAGACTCCCGGTACATGTAGCCTGCATCTCCCTCTGCCTGTGTCTCTGCCTCTCTCTCTGTGACTATCATAAAAGAACTTAAAAAAAAGAAGTTAAAAATAGAGCTACCCTACGATACCAAAATTGCACAGCTAGGTATTTACCCTGAGGATACAAAAGTAGTTTAGTAGATTTGAAGAGGAACACACAGCCTAGTGTTGGTAGCAGCGTTATCAACAACAGCAAAACTGTGTATACAGCCCAGATGTCCATTGACAGATGAATGGGCAGAGACGATGTGGTAAACATACACACTGCGACATCACTTGGTCATCAGAAGGGATGAAAGGAATCCATTTACAATGACGTGGGAGAAGTGGAAGGGACCTATGCTAAATGAACTCAGTCAGTCAGAGAAAGTCAGATACCAAATACCATACAATTGCATTCACATGTGAATTTTAAGAAACCAAACAAATTGGCAAAGGGGCCAAGGGAGGGATGAGAGATGCAAACCAAGGAACACATTTTAACCACAGTGAATAAACTAATCAATACCAGAGGAAGGAGGGGGGGATGGGGAATCAGGGGATGGGGATAGTGGAGGTCACCCCTGACCAGAACCAGGCGTTGGATTCAAGGGTTGAATCACTATGTGTAAACCTGAAACTACATCATACTGTGTTTATAAAGAGGAATTCAAATAAATCTTTAAAATAATAATTGGTAGTATAGAGAAAACATGTGCGCAAAAGAGATAAAGTCAGAAAGGCAACTGAAAATCCAAACAAAGAATCTTTAGAGCCACAAATCCCCTCCTTAGCTCAGCTCAGGAGAATCCTGCCATGCCTATTCTCACCCCAGCAGAAGCATGGATTTTGATTCTCTGGGGAGGCCACTGACTTGTTGGAGTCAGGCTATCTTTGAACTCAAAACCTAAATAGAGTGCATAAAACTAAACTGCCCAAATGCTAGGAGTCCCAGTGCAGGCACATGCCAAGACAGAAACTCTAACCATACACAGACATAAGCCTAACCCTCCACTTAAGTCTAATGTTAACCTAACCCTTAAACAAGAAATATCACTAATCAAAAACCAAACACAAACCCCAAGACCGAAACACATTCACTGAACCTTCCACGCCAACCCTCACCCTAACTCCTAAACCTATTCTAAACCCTTAACCCTGACCCTTACCTTAAATCTAACCCTAACCCTAACCTCTAACCCTAACCTTATCTTAATGTACTCAAATCCTATTCCTAACCTTAACCTGTACCCTAACCCTAACCCTCTAATACTAATCCTATCTCATATCCCAAAGTGTACCCTAACCCTACCCTAAAAGAAATCCCTAACCCACTGCCTAACCCTCTTACCCTTTTCCAAAACCGTGCCCTGACCCTGACCTAACCCTAACCATAACCCCTAATCAAACACTAACCCTAACCCTAGCCCTAACCCCTACCCTAAAACTAACCCTCGCCCTAACCCTAAACCTAGCCCTAACTTTAACTCTGAACCCTAAAACTAACCCCTAACCCTAACTCACACCCTAACCCCTAACCCCAACTGCAAACCTAGCCTAAACCTAACTCTAACCATAACCCAAACTCCAACTCGTAACCTCCTGCCCTAATCCCTAAATTCTAAACCCTAACCCTAAGTCTAACTCCTGTCCCTAATCCAAACCCCGATCCTAACTCCTAACAACTGAACCTTACCCTTATCCCTCACCCTAACCTTTAATCCATAACCATAAGCATAATCACTAACCCCTAACATCTAACCTAAGACTAACCACCAACTGCCTCCCCTCCCCTGTCTTACCATTCATTCTACCCATTCACTTACCCAGAGTTCTGAGGAGTCCCTTCTGACATGGACGTGGCTCCCAACGGCGCCTCCAGAGTCCTCCAGGGGGTCCTGAGGAAGCCGGGCTCCTGTGAGTGGGGACATGGCCCCACGTGTTCCTGAGTCATAGTCAGCGGGTACTGAGGACCCGGGTCTCCTGTCAACCTGGATTATGCCTCACATACTCTGGAAGCCTCACAGCAGGTTCTCAGGATGCTGGAGGCTCCTGTCAGCCTGGACATGGACCCACGTCCCCCAGAAAACTCACAGTGGGTCCTGAGGAGGCTGTGGGTTCCTGTCAGCCTAGACGCAGCCTCATGTGTCCCGAAGCCAAAGTGCAGGTCCTGAGGAGGACATGGCCCCACATTTTCCTCTGCCTCACCATAAGACTTGAGGAGCCTGGGAGCTCCTGTCAGCACGGACGTGGCCCCAAATCATCCCGATCCTTCACAGTGCATCCTGAGGAGGCTGGAGACTCCTGTCAGTGTGGATTCAGCATCCACATCTTCCTTAGGCCTCACCACAGGCTCTGACAAGGCTGGGGTCTTCTGTCTGCATGGACGCATCTCCATATTTCCTGAAGACTACACCGGGTGTCCTGAGGACATCAGTGTCTGTTGTGTGGATGTGGCCCCACGTCCTCCCAAAGCGACACCACAGGTTCTGAATGGCTGGGGCTCCTGTCACTGTGGATGCTGCCCCCAGCTTCCAGAAGCCTCAACTTATGACCTGAGGAACCAGTTAGCTCCTGCCAGAGTGGACACAGCGCCACATCTTTCAGAAGCCTCCAGGCATGTCCTCAGGTGGCCCAGGGGCTCCTGTCAGCGTGGATGCAGGCCCACATCTTACTGAAGCCTCCCCGCGGGTCCTGAGGCAGCCCAGGGGCTCCTGTCAGGGTGGGTGCAGGCCCACAATTTCCTGAAGCCTCCCCGCAGGGCCGGAAGCGGCCCAGGGTCTCTTGTCAGGGTGGATGTTGGCCCACATCTTCCTGAAGCCTCACCGTGTGTCCTGAAGAGACTGAGGCTCCTGTCATCATGAACGCTGCCCAATATCCCCCTGAAGACTCTGCGTAGTTTCTGAGGAGGCTGTGGCTCATCCACGTGGACATGTCCCCACATCTTCCTCAGGCCTCCCCAGCACAGGCTGGCTCCTGTTAGTGCAGGCAAAGGAGGCCTACTGCACATGCATGCCCCCTGGGCGGTGCCTGGGCTGGGCACCCACTGCGGGATGCTCAGTCGCTACAGGAGGCTGTGCAGGAGGCAGCGTGCCCGTCTCTGGGCCCACCTCTGCCTCCTTCCAGGCTCTAGCTGTGGCCTGTTATCTTCGGAAACATCTGCCTGAAAAAGAGCCCAACACCCGGCTTCCCCAAAAATACTTAAGGAGAAAGAATTGGAGCCCAAAGGATGTGAAACGAAATGTGGACCAGACTTTTACCATGTCCTGTAAAACTCACTCAACCCTCTTCCACTGTGGGCGGGACCGTGGGCTGCTGCAGGCACCCTGGAAACAGTGTGGAGGCTCCTCAGGAAGTTGCAAATAGAGCCGCCCTGCGACCAGCAGGTGTACGGCCTGGAGCTCACTCCGAAGATACAGATGCAGTGAGATGTGGGACAACTGCACCCCAATGTCCACAGCAGCGGGGTCCACATTGCCACACTGTGGGAGGAGCCTCGGTGCCCTGTGGCAGATGAGGGATAAAGAGGATGGGAGATAGATGATGGTCATAGAGAAAGGAATGGTACTCAGTTATCAAAGAGAAGGAAATCTTGCCATTTGCAATGTCATGCATAGAACTAGAGGGATCATCCTAAGTGAAATAGGTCATTTGGAAAACAGAATGACCCTGTGGTGTCATTCATAGGTGGAATTAAAGAAGCAAAGCAGAACATCTGTGAAGGGAAGGAAAAACAAATAAGATGAACACAGATGCAGGAAATACAGACTCTTAATTATAGGAAACAAACTGAGTGTTGCTGCAGGGGAGGGGATGGGGGAGGGGATAACAGGGGACCAGCATGAAGGAGGGCATGTGATGTCACGACCACTGCGGTTATCTCCAACTGGTGAATCCCTGAATTCTTCCTCTGAAAGTATAATACACTATACGTTAATTAATTTGGTTTAAATTAAATTAATTTTAAAAAATCAGTTGTATCAGAGCACGTTTCCTTCTGGACTCTCTGTTCTGCTCCTTCAGCTTATGCTGGGACCAACCCTCGTGGGTCTAGTTTGTTTAAGTAGGCATCAGGCCTCATCCATGGACCAGCCCAGGGTTAGAACTCACGACCCCGTGATCAGGACCGGAGGTGAGGTCAGGAGCCGGATGCTTAACTTACAGAGCCAGGTGGGATCCCGAGGACAACACTGCTTTATCCTGTGTCTCTGTGACATCGTTTGAAATAGGAAAGTGCTGTGTCCCGCTCTGTCCTGCTTCTCCAATACTGATTTGCTGTCCGGGGTCATTTGTGGGGGCAGATGGATGTCACAGGTTTTTTTTTTTTCCTATTTATAAGATCTGCCACCATGATTTTACAGGAATGACATTGAAATTGAGGGTGCCTTAGGAACTACCGACATTTTCACAAGATGAGGCTCCCAACCCACGAGCCCAGGACGGCCTCCCAGAGCCTGGTGTGGCTCAGTGCACAAGTCTTGTGCTCCTTTGGTTCAGTCTCATTATTTATTCTCTGTGATGCTCCTGAGAAGGGAGTCATGTCCGTCATTTCCTTCCTGAGTGCTCATTGTCAGGACACAGCAAGCCCAACAGTAGAATAAAAATTGAGCCCAGGCCAAGGGCAGGAAGGCCCTATTAGAACAGATCTCAATGCCCTTGAAGGCCCCATATCAAAATGTAAACAGAACTTTAGTAATTGATCCACCCTTCGGGAGTTCCCCGAGACCAGCTCTTAAAACTAAGCTAAAACCCACCTGGGGGTCCAAGTCCCTGCTCCACTGTGTCGGGTATACTTGGACACAAGCTCGAGCTTGTAAATAAACCCTTGTGTGTTTGCATCAGTGTCGGCTTCTCGATGGTTTCTCGGATTCGCAATCTTGGGCTCAACAGTCTGAGATAAAAAAAAAAAAAAAAAGAAGCTCGGACACAAGTCGAGTGAATGCAGAGTTCTGAGAGAAGAGGCGGAGACCCGGGGGCTTGGGGGCTCTTCTGTGGAGGCCCCAGCAGACTGGGGGGCGGGATGCTCAGCCCCAGAGCTAGAGGACCCAGCGTCCCCACCCGCATCCCGCCCATCAGGGCCGGGTCTCAGGGAGCAGCACAGCGCTGTCCGCTGGAGCCCAGAGACGCTGATGCCCACCACGCCTCTGCCCCCGCAGGTGCAACTCCCAGGGAGATGTGCACCTGACAATCAACACCACGGCCCATCTGCACACCCACACAGACCATTCGCTGCCACCAAGTTGGACCACAGAGGCTGCTGAGCTTCAGCTCTGCCTGGAAAGTAGGGTCTAGATTCCTTTGTACTTTGTGCTCTATTTTCAATCATTTTCTTTGACTTTTTTTATTAATTGCCTTATTTTAATTTTTATGTATGTACCTTAGATATTTCTAATTTTTACTTTCATGGTACTTCATTGTGTTTTTTTTTAATTTTTTTCAATTTATTTATGATAGTCACAAACAGAGAGAAAAAGAGAGAGAGAGAGAGAGAGGCAGAGACACAGGCAGAGGGAGAATCAGGCTCCATGCACTGGGAGCCCGACGTGGCATTCAATCCAGGGTCTACAGGATCATGCCCTGGGCCAAAGGCAGGCGCTAAACCGCTGCGCCACCCACGGACCACCTTAATTGTTTCTATTTTGGGATTTAGAATCTTTTAACAAGCAGGCCAAAATAATCTATTGGTTTTCTTGTGGGGGGGGGAGGGCAGTTGTTATTGTTTTTCTTGGTTTTTCTTTTTCTTCCTTCTTTCTTTTCTGGAAGAAATAATGAGATGGAGAAATTCACCTCCATAAAATAACATGAGGTTCTACTCACAGCCAGGAAGTTCATCAATACACATATATGATGTCTAACTACAGTTTAAAACAATGATTATAAAGATAGCATCTGGGCTGGAAAAAGAGCACAGAATAAAACTAGAGAATCCCTTCCTGTAGAAATAAAACAACTAAAATCTAGTCAGGCCAATGTTAAAAATGCTATAACTGAGATGCAGTTCCAAGTGGAAGCCTTAAAAACAAGAAAGGTTCTGGACCACAGACACAGAAGTAGGGAAGTCAGTCACTTATTAAAACAGTAACATTCATACCATAGGAGACTCAGAAGATGAAGAGAGAGAACAGGTGGGCCTTGCTCATCCATTAGAAACGACAAATACCCACCATTTGCTTCAACGTGGATGTAACTGGAAGGTATTATGCTGAGTGAAGTAAGTCAATCAGAGAAGGACAAACATTGTATGTTCTCATTCATTTGGGGAATATAGATAATAGTGAAAGGGAATATAAGGGAACGGAGAAGAAATGTGTGGGAAATATCAGAAAGGGAGACAGAACATAAAGACTCCTAACTTAGGGAAACGAACTAAGGGTGATGGAAGGAGAGGAGGGCGGGCGGTGGGGGTGAATGTGTGATGGGCACTGAGGGGGACACTTGACGGGATGAGCACTGGGTGTTTTTCTGTAGGTTGGCAAATTGAACACCAATTCAAAAATAAAATTATTATAAAAAGCAGAAAGAAAGAAAGAAAGAAAGAAAGAAAGAAAGAAAGAAAGAAAGAAAGAAAGAAAGAAAGGAGTGGCACTTGTGTGGCTCAGTTAGTTAAGCTTCTGCATTAAACTCAGATCATGATCCAGGTCCCAAGGCAGGCTCAGAAGGGAACATGCTTTTCTCTCTCCCTCTGCCCCTCTCGCTCATGCTTTTTCTCTCCTCTCTCTCTCTCAAATAAATAAAAAACATCTTTGCAGAAGAAACAAACCCACAAGGAAGAGAAATCTCCCATGTAGAAGAATTTTAAACAATTTGTGCAGACATTGCACCGTCAAGTTCATGAGCATAGCTTCCCACTCTTAAGTGTGGAATACACATAGTAACTTCCTTCTACAAAATATAATATGAAAAAGTTAAAATAATATTGATAATATATTATATTGATATTGATATATTGATCAATATATATGATCAATATTGATAATATTGATAATATAATAATAATAAAAATAATAATTAATAATAATAAAGAATCAGTTTACTGTGGAGAAAGCTGACAAACACTACCACAGCAAGGTGACCAGATTGATACCAAGACTGCTAAATCATGTTGATAGTATCTATCCTTTATATAATATAATGAAAATGGCAGTATATCTCTGTATATAATCCACAAACAGTTCAATTATGAGAGAAATGACAGACATGTCCCAACTGAGGGAAAGTTTACAAAATACTCTACTTCTCAAAGTGTTCCAGTGCAACAACAACAAGGAAAGGCTGAAAGACTGTCACAATCTAGAGGAGCCTAAGAAAACAGGAGGACAAATGGAATGTGATAGGAGGGATGGTAACTTAGCAAAAACTAAGGAAATCTGAATAAACTATGGTCTTTGGTTAATGCGACTATTTTAAATTTGATTCCTTAGGTAATATTTGTACTGTAGTAATATAAGATATCAATAATTGGAGAAATTGAGAGCAAGTGCATGTGAATGCACTGTAATATCTTCTCAATTTCTCTATAAATCTTTGTTTTTTTTCCTAATTAATAAGATTTATTATGAAAATCGACTTAAATGAATCAGGCTCCAAGTGTGAAGACATTTTAAGAATCGTTGAATTAACTTTTGCCTTATTCTTAAAGAGTTCCTTTGATGGAAACAAAGTAAGAATTTCATATCAGAAGGAAAGAAAGACAATTATGAACACGTATAATGCCTCCTCAACCTGAAAAGCAGGAACAGATAATAAATAGCAAAAATCAGATAAAAATACTTCTAGTATAATAGAAACCATATTGCAAGTGCATTTAAAATTAGCAATGCAGGAATCCCTGGGTGGCGCAGCGGTTTGGCGCCTGCCTTTGGCCCAGGGCGCGATCCTGGAGACCCGGGATCGAATCCCACGTCGGGCTCCCGGTGCATGGAGCCTGCTTCTCCCTCTGCCTGTGTCTCTGCGCCTCTCTCTCTCTCTCTCTGTGACTATCATAAATAAATAAAAAATTTAAAAAAAATTTAAAATTAGCAATGCATAACATTTATTTCCTTGACATTTGTCTTCCAAAGAGTTCACAGTGTTTCAGTGTCAGTTGAAACGGGAAGAATCTCAGGGAAGAATCCTTCACACAATAATTGGACCATTGGTAATAATGACTCTCAGTTCTTTCCAAATCCATAAAGATGCATTTCCTGAGGAGTGACTGAGCTGTGAAGAAAGAGATGAGAAACCCTCATCCTTCTGAATTACTTGTGTCAGAATATTTTAACCATAGTACTACGGATAGTAAATTATCCTTATTAACAGGAAATATGTCTCAGATTGGAATCTGAGCAATTAGATGGCCAGAGTAAAAACGCTTTGACTCGCTCCTCATCTTTTAAAGACAAGGGAGAACTTTTCTATGTACAAAGTCAGTTGTCAAGGTAGCCTTAGGGAATAAGAGTCTGCAGCATGGAATCCCGCTGCACAGCTGGGACGCCCACGAGCCAGGTCTTCCTGATCCCAAATCCCTGGGCCTGTCCCCCAACACACGCTGCCAAGCTGAGGTCATTTGCTCTCTTAGGAGCTCCGGGGAAGGGGGAAAGAGCTAGATAGGATGGGACGGAATGCAAAAAGGCCTTTGAAATGAAGGCCTTTCTACTTTAAGTTCAGTGTTCGAACAAGTCCAGCCATCCCAGGCCCCTGTGATGAAGAGCTGAAATTTACATTATTTCAGTTACAGGAAAAAAACAAAGTTTACAGCTTAATGTCTTTGAAAGCCCCACAACAGAATGAAACCGAGCCCCTGCCAAGGGTTGGAAGTGCCTATTAAAATGAAAGCAGAGCTTAATACCCTTGAAGGCCCCATATCAAAATGTAAACAGAACTTGAGGAATCGCTCCAGCTCTTTTGGAGGACCCCAAGACAAGCCCTTAAAACTAAGTTAAAACCAACCTCGGGGTCCAAGTCCCTGCTCCGCTGTGTTGGGTGTACTTGGTCGCAAGCTCGAGTTTGGAAATCAACCCTTGTGTGTTTGCATTGGTGTCAGCTCCTTAGTGGTTTCTCGGATTTGCAATCTTGGGCACAACACCTCCATGTTCCGTCCCACCTTGACTGAACCCCTATCCCCTCCCACCCAGGGTGAAACTCAGTCACCTCCCTGCCTACAACAGCTGGGCACAGGCCGTCACACAGGTCCCACGGGCATGGTGGGCACTCCCGCCTTCCCTGGCCTCCCAGAGGAAGGAAGGAGGTTTCGGCCGGACACACTCCCATGGTGGCCCCAGGGCTCCCTGCCCAGCACGGCACCTCGTGACAGGTCGGGTCTCTGTTCCTGACGCCTGCTCCTCCTCCCCGGTTTTCCCACAGGAAATGAAGCAGGATGCCCTGGTCTCCTCCAGGGACATCACGCAGGTAGACCTGGACGTCATCAGGAAATTCAGCAGCCACATAATGTTTTAGGACTGCTAGGCGGACGGGTGAGGCTGCTGGGCCAGGGGGCTTCTGGGCCTCAGAGGCTTTTGGGTAAGGTAAATGGGGCCTCTGAGGCCAGGGGGAGCAATAGCAGCCAACAACACACAACTCCATGGTAGGGTGATGGGGATGACCACACCTCCGGGGCCTCAGGGATGAGGAGGCCACAAGGATGTGGCCTCCAGGGGTACCCATGGGAGCTGAACACCAAAGGGGAGAGGGACGGCCCCCTGAGAAGCAGGGGATGGGGTGGGAGACATGGGGGATAGGAACCGGACCTGGGGTCTGAGCGGCATGTCCGCGGCTGGAGCAGGACACACATCGATCCCATGAGGGTCGGACGGTTCAGAGTGACACCCACTCTCAGTGTTTTATATATTTCAAAATTCTGTGCATTTAATTTGAGACAATTTGCAATTTGAAAACATACATATTATGATGACCCCCAGATAATGCCCCTGGTACAGCCAGGGCCCTGCACTCACCACATGGGGCCACAGGGGCAGGTGTTACAACAAACCCCAGAATGGGGTCGCCTTTATTTGTAGACGTCTCTGTGTGCATCTTAGAGAAAGGGGATGCCCTTTGTCTGCCGGCCCCCACGCCATCCCCCCATTCCCCAGACCCACACCATCCCCTAACATCATCATCCCCCATGGCATCACCCCTACCCCATCCCCTTCAAACACACACAGCCTCACACAATACCCAACCACAGTATACCCCAACACCATCCCCCCTACATCATTCCCCACATTCCAGCACCATCATACCCATGCCCCCACACCATCCACCACCACACCATCGGCCCCGAGCAAGGACCCAATCTAGCTGCCCCCTGTGGGACATGATCAGTCTCCCTGGGGTTCTCTGGATACCCTGCTCCCATCAGAATCCCGGGTGTCCCATAGAGTACCCAGGGGTTGCAGGGAGGAGGGACGGCAGGGAGCCCCTGACAGTGTGTGAGCAGATGAGTGAATCAGAGGAACCACTGTGCCCTGCCTCCACCCACTGTCACTCCTAGAGGGCAGGACACCCTGCACAGGACACCAGGCCCTAAACCAGAGGTACCTGGGCTGATTGGGCCCAGGCTCTGTGGGGGCTGGGTTGACTTGAGCCCCCACCAGTCTCAACACAAAGACTAATGGAATCAGGTCCCCATGGCCCTGGCCAGCCCTGGATTCTGGCCCCAGGCTGAGCAAGCCCTCTCACAGCTGGATGTGGCCTGCAGGGTCCTGGGCGTGCCCCACAGATCCAGGTCGCTGATCTAGGGAAGCCCTGGGGATCCTGGGACACCCCAGTGTGGGGAGAGGAGGGGCAAGCTGGTGGGCCCCACCCACACACACACCAGGAGGCAGGCTCCTCCAGGTGCTGGGGTCCAAAGAGGCTCCAAGGCCGGGATCCAGCTGCCCTTCAGGGACCCAGCACAGGAGCCCATGAGTTGCAGGTTCAGGTCAGCTCTGATATCCTCAGTACCATCACTCAGGCTGAAACCTCAGGACACATGCCCCCACCCGGAGTCCACACATGCTCCCAGGTGGGGGACTCCAGCACCTGCCCCCCCACCCTGTGTGATTCTTGCCCTCCCCTTAAAGGACAGAAAGGTCTCCCTCCCCAGGGGAAGACACAAAACCACGGCTCTGAGCCCGTTTGCTGTAGAAAGTCAATAAAGTGTTGTGGTGCCAAAATGCATTGCCAGCCCGTTTCTGTGTCTCCCAGAACTCTGTGCACGGAGCGTGTAGAGACCCCCAGAGAGAGGAGGGGGCACCACCTTGGCCCCAACAAGCCCCTGCAGGGGCGCCACCAGGCACACACAGCTGAAGTCCCCACGTACCTTCCAGGAGTGGCCAGACCCACTGCCAGACATGGAAATGTGGCCGAGCTGGAACTTCAAGCTCAGCTGACCCTCCAGCTGAAAGTCACTGCACGAGCGAGCCCCGGCACTGCCAGGAGAGCCCAGCTAACTGCCCAGAGACAGGACCAGAAATGATTTTGTGCCAACCATTTCGGGGTTTTTTGGTGACCCAGCCAGAGGATCCGATTGCTGCACGGGATAGCTGCATGTGATAGAGACACACACACCTCAAAAGCAACAAAAGTCAGAATCCCCCCAATGTTGTCAGACAGCAGCCAGATGGTTACATACACAACGCTGTGGTCCCCAATAGGATACATGGAAAACGCTATAAACCACGACTGTAGAGGTGCTGGAGTTGTACCGGCTGTGTTCCAACAAGGAGGGCAGAGGGGCAGGAAGCATCATCCTGAGGGGGGGCCACTCCTAGGAAAGGAAACCAGGTCCCTGTGAAGGCTACGGAGGGTGAAATCCGTCCTCCTCTCTTTCTGCTTCTGGTTTTCATCCTAAATACATTTTCCTCAATTATATTAGCAAGAATTTACTTTATGTTTTTAAATTTCTTTTTATTGCCATCCAATTTGTATGAATTCTTTCTTCAGCAAGGGTGTCATTCAGGAGAGATAAAGATTTTCCCAGACAGGCAACATATAAAGGAGTTCATGACCACTTAACCAGTCCAGTAAGGAATTTTAAGAGGGACTCTTCTAGTGGGAGAAAAAAGAAACCAAAAGCAACAAATATGAGAAAGGACCAGAGAACGTCACCAGAAATACCAACTCTTCCAGTAACACAGAGGCACAAAGTTCATATCTTTGAATAGTCACTCTGAATGATGATGGACTAAATGCTCCAATAAAAAGATATAGGGTGGGATCCCTGGGTGGCGCAGCGGTTTGGCACCTGCCATTGGCCCAGGGCGCGATCCTGGAGACCCTGGATCGAGTCCCACGTCGGGCTCCCGGTGCATGGAGCCTGCTTCTCCTTCTGCCTGTGTCTCTGCTTCTCTGTCTCCCTCTGTGTGACTATCATGAATAAATAAATAAATAAATCTTTAAAAAAAAAGATATAGGGTATGGAGCAGTTAAAAAACAGGATCCGGGATGCCTGGGTGGCTCAGGGGTTGAGCCTCTGCCTTTAACTCAGGGTGTGATCCTGGAGTCTGGGATCGAGTCCCATATTGGGCTCCTGGTGGGGAGCCTGCTTCTCTCTCTGCATAATTTTCTGCCTCTCTCTCTCTGTCTCTCTGATAAATAAAATTATTATTAAAAAAACAACATCCATCTGTACGCTGCCAACAAGATGCTCACCTTAGACCTATAGACACCAACAGATTGAAAGTCAGGGGATGGAAAATCGTCTATCACGCTAATGGATATCAAAAGAAAGGTGGAGGACCCATACTTATATCAGACAAACGAGATTTGAAACCAAACCCTGGGGGACACGTGTTGGCTCAGTGTTTGAGCATCTGCCTTCGGCTCAGGGTGTGATCCTGGGATCCCAGGATCGAGTCATCATCGGCCTCCCTTAGGGGAGACTGCCTCTCACTCTGCTATGTTTCTTCCTCTGCTCCTCTGTGTATCTCTCACGAATAAATAAATAAAACATTTAAATTTCAAAAAAGAAAGAACAAATAGTGTAACAAGAGATGAAGAAGGGCATTTTTTCATAATTAAAAAGACTCTCTATCAAGATCAAACAACTAAATATTTATGCTGCCAACATGGGAGTACCTAAATATAGAAACTAATTAACAACAAACGTACAGGAAATCACTGATAATAATACAATGAAAGGGGATTTTTACACCCACTTATGTCAATGGAACAATCGTCTACGCAGAAAATCAACAGGGGAACAATAGCCTTGACAAACTGGAGCACAGGGACTCAACAGATATAGTCTGAACATTTCATCCTAAAGCAGAATACACACTCCTTTCAAGTACACATGGGACATTCTCCAGAACACATCATATCATGTCCCACAAATCAGCCCTCAACAGGTATAACAGGTACAAGAAGGTTGATATCACACCATGTACATTTTCAGAACACGACGCTATGAAACTTGAAGTCGACAGTTAGAAAAAAAATTGGACAGACCAAAAATACGTGGAGATTATGAACATCCTACTAGAGAATGAATGGAGCAACCAGGAAATTAACGAGGAAATTTAAAACAAATGAAAATGAGGGGGATCCCTGGGTGGCGCAGTGGTTTGGCGCCTGCCTTTGGCCCAGGGCGTGATCCTGGAGACCCGGGATCAAGTCCCACGTCGGGCTCCCGGTGCATGGAGCCTGCTTCTCCCTCTGCCTGTGTCTCTGCCTCTCTCTCTTTCTCTCTCTGTGACTATCATAAATAAATAAAAATAAAAAAAAAAAACAAATGAAAATGAAAACATGTTTCTCCAAACCTCTGGGATGTAGCAAAGGCAGTCCTAAGAGGGAAATACATAGCAATACAGGCCTACCTCAAGAAACAAGAAGTCTCCAATACACAACCTAACCCTACACCTAAAGGAGATGGAAAAGGAATAGCAAACAAAGCCTAAAGACTACAGAATAAGGGAAAAAATAAAGATGAGACCAGAAATAAACAGTACAGAAACCACAAAACTGTAGAATGGAATAACAAAACTAAGAGTTGGTTCTTCAAAATAATTAATAAAATGGATCAAGCCCTAGCCAGCCTTATCAATGAGAAAAGAGAAATGACCTAAATAAATAAAATCACAAATGAGAGACGAGAGATCACAATCAACACCAGAAAAATTAGACAATTATAAGGGAATACAAAGAAATTATACGCTAACAAACTGGGAGACCTGGAAGAAATGGACAAATCCCCAGAAATGTGCAAACGAGCAAAACTGAAATAGGAAGAAATAGAAAATGTGAATAGACCCATAACTAGCAAAGGAATTGAATCAGCAAGGCACCTGTGTGCCTCAGGGGTTGAGCATCTGCTTTGGCTCAGGTCATGATCCCGGGGACCTGGGAGATCAAGTCGCACATCAGGCTCCCCGCATGGAGCCTCATTTTCCCTCTGCCTATCCCTCTGCCTCTCTGTGTCTCTCATGAATACATAAATAAAATCTTTAAAAAAGAAAAAGATAAAAAGATGAGAAAGGACCCAAATAAAATCACAAATGAGAAAAGAGAAATAACAACCAACACTACAGAAATACAAACGATTATAAGAGAACATTATGAAAAATTATATGCCAAAAAAAGAAAAATTATATGCCAGCAACCTAGAACCTGGAAGAAATAGATCAATTCCTGGAAATATATAACATAGCAAAAATGATAAAGGAAGAAATAAGAAACTTGAGCAGACAGAATACCAGCAAATAAATTGAATCAGCAATCAAGAATCTCCCAACAGGGGGATCCCTGGGTGGCGCAGCAGTTTGGCGCCTGCCTTGGCCCAGGGCGTGATCCTGGAGACTCAGGATTGAATCCCACGTCGGGCTCCCGGTACATGGAGCCTGCTTCTCCCTCTGCCTGTGTCTCTGCCTCTCTCATCTCTCTCTCTCTCTCTCTCTCTCTCTGTGTGTGACTATCATAAAAAAAAAAAAGAATCTCCCAACAGGAGACGCTTAGATCAATAGTACAGAATGGAAATCTGAAACAAGATACAAACCTGTAACTCTATGATCCATTAATCGACAACAAGGCAGAAAGGAATATCCAAAGGAACAAAGACAGTCTCTTCAAGAAACCCTAACCCTGACCCCAGGATAAGAACAAATGGTGTTGGGAAAACCAGGCAACCACATGCAGAAGAATCAAACTGGACCACTTTCTTACACCATGTATATAAAAAATAAATTCAAAATGGATGAAAGACCTAAATGTGAGACCTGAAACCATACAAAGAAGAAAAGATAGGCAGCAACGTCTTTGACATTGGCCATTGGATGTTCTTTCTAGATATGCCTCTGAGGTGAGGGAAACAAAAGCAAAAATACTATTGGGACTTCATCAAATTGAAAAGCTTCCGCACAATGAAGAAAACAACCAAAGCTAAAAGGCAACATACAGGAGGAGGGGCAAGATGGCGGAGTTGTAGGGTCCCCAAATCACCTGTCCCCACGAAATTACCTAGATAACCTTCAAATCATCCTGAAAATCTACGAATTCAGCCTGAGATTTAAACAGAGACCAGTTTGAATGCTACAGTGGAAAAGTTCGTGATTCTATAAAGGTAGGAAGACAGGAAAAAGAAATAAAGAAACAAAAGGCATCCAAGGGTGAGGGGCCCTGTGAGGAGCCTCGCTATGGCCGGGGTGAGTGCTCACAGGGCAGAAGAGCTCTGTCCTGGGAGAAGGAGGAGCTTCACCAATCTTTCAGGGCAGAATGGCCCCTTCAAGGAGTCAGAGCAGGACCCCAGGAAGGCGGGGATGCCCTAGGGCACCCTGGGACACTAATAGAAACATGCACTCCCAGGAGAGTGCAGCGAGCTCCCTAAGGGCTGCAGGGCACATGCATTGACTGGGGAGCAGCTCTGAGGGGCTCAGGTGGCAGCTCTGCACAGAGGTGTTTGCACGGCCCAGGAGCAGCTTGGCAGCGGCGCCTCCTGCAACGGAAGATGCTCCATTCAGAGGGGGATTTGGAGCTCTGGGAGCAACTTGGAGGAGCTCGGGCGGTGGCTCCACAGTGAGGTGGCTGTACAGCTGGGAGCGAGAATCCAACAGTGCAGGCCCCGGAGCACAGGGCGCCGGACACAGCCCAGGATTCGGTCTCCCCCGGTACAGACAGAGGCCCAGAGGGCCTAGGACACCAAGGACGCTCCTGTCCAGAGCTGAGCAGATCAGCGGCCCAGCCCCAGAGCCTCCAGGACCTGCAGATGGACTGCTCCCGTGTTACTGAGGGGGCTGAATACAGGATTCCAGAGCTGGTCGCTGACACTGGGGTTGTTCCTCCTGGGGTCTCACGGGGTAAACTACCCCCACTGAGCCCTGCACCAGGCAGGGGACAGAGCAGCTCCCCCAAGTGCTAACACCTGAAAATCAGCACAACATGCCCCTACCCCAGAAGACCGGCTAGACGGACAAGTTCCAGGGGAAGTCAAGGAACTTAAAGTATACAGAATCAGAAGATACCCCCCATGTTTTTTTTATTTATGATTGCTTCGCCCTCCACTTCCTCCCTTTCTTTCTTTTTCTTTCTCTTTTTATTCTCTTTTTTCCTTCTTTCTTCCTTTATTCTTTTTCGTTTTTCTCTTTTCTTTCCTTCCTTCTCTCCTCTCTTTTTCTCCTTTTCCCAATACAATTTGTCTTGGCCACTCTGCACTCAGCACAATGACTCGAAGGAAAACCTCACCTCAAAAGAAAGAATCAGAAACAGTCGTCTCTCCCACAGTTACAAAATCTGGATTACAATTCAATGTCAGAAAGCAAATTCAGAAACACTATTATACAGCTACTGGTGGTTCTAGAAAAAAGCATAAAGGACTCAAGAGACTTCATGACTGCAGAATTTAGATCCAATCAGGCCGAAATGAAAAATCAATTGAATGAGATGCAATCCAAACTAGAAGTCCTAACGACGAGGGATAACGAGGTGGAAGAATGAGTGAGTGACATAGAAGACAAGTTGATGGCAAAGAGAGAAACTGAGGAAAAAAGAGACAGACAATTAAAAGACAAGGAAGACAGATTAAGGGAAATAAACGACAGCTTGAGGAAGAAAACCCTACGTGGAATTGGGGTTACCGATGGTGCCAAAATAGACAGAGGGCCAGAATATGTATTTGAACAAATCCTAGCTGAAAACATTCCTAATCTGGGAAGGGAAACAGGCATTCAGATCCAGGAAATAGAGAGATCCCCCCTAAAATCAATAAAAACTGTCCAACACCTCGACATTTAATAGTGAAGCTTGCAAATTCCAAAGATAAAGAGAAGATTCTTAAAGCAGCAAGAGACAAGAAAATCCTGACCTTTATGGGGAGGAGCACTAGGGTAACAGCAGACCTCTCCACAGTGACCTGGCAGCCCAGAAAGGGCTGGCAGGATATATTCAGGTCCTCCATGAGAAGAACATGCAACCAAGAATACTTTATCCAGCAAGGCTCTCATTCAAAATGGAAGGAGAGATAAAGAGCTTCCAAGACAGGCAGGAACTGAAAGAATATGTGACCTCCAAACCAGCTCTGCAAGAAATTTTATGGGGGACTCTTAAAATTCCCCTTTAAGAAGAAGTTCAGTGGAACAATCCACAAAACAAGAGGTGAAAAGATATCATGATGACACTAAACTCATATCTGTCGATAGTAACTCTGAACGTGAACAGGCTTAATGACCCCATCAAAAGGCGTAGGGTTTCAGACTGGATAAAAAAGCAGGACCCATCTATTTGCTGTCTACAAGAGACTCATGTTAGACAGAAGGACACCTACAACCTGAAAATGAAATGTTGGAGAAAAATTTACCATTCAAAGGGTCCTCAAAAGAGAGCAGGGGTAGCCATTCTTATACCTGATAATCTAAAATTTACCCCGAAGACTGTAGTGAAAGATGAAGAGGGACACTAAATCATACTTAAACGATCTATCCAATAAGAGGACTTAACAATCCTCAATATAAATGCCCCGAATGTGGGAGCTGCCAAATATTTAAACCAATTAATAAACAAAGTGAAGAAATACTTAGATAATAATACACTTACACTTGGTTACTTCAATCTACCTCTTTTTTTTAAAAGATTTTATTTATTCATGATAGACACAGAGAGAGAGAGAGGCAGAGACACAGGCAGAGGGAGCAGCAGGCTCCACACAAGGAGCCCGATGTGGGACTTGATCCCGGGACTCCAGGATCACACCCTGGGTTGAAGGCAGGCGCTAAACCGCTGAGCCACCCAGGGATCCCCTCAATCTAGCTCTTTCTACCCTCGATAGGTCTTCTAAGCAAAACATCTCCAAAGAAACGATACCTTTAAATCATACACTGGACCAGATGGATTTCACAGAAATCTACAGATCTTTATATCCAAACTCAACTGAATACACATTCTTCTCAAGTGCACATGGAACTTTCTCCAGAATCGACCACATACTGGGTCACAAATCGGGTCTGAACCGATACCAAATGATTGGGATTGTCCCCTGTATATTCTCAGACCATAATGCCTTGAAATTAGAACTAAGGTATCCCTGGGGGGCGCAGCAATTTGCCGCCTGTCTTTGGCCCAGGGTGCGATCCTGGAGACCCGGGATTGAATCCCACGTCGGGCTCCCAGTGCATGGAGTCTGCTTCCCCTCTGCCTATGTCTCTGCCCCCCCCTCTATCTCTCTCTCTCTCTCAGTGTGGCTATCATAAATAAATTAAAAAAAAGAAAAAAAAAAGAAAAAACACACCTTCCCTACAATCAAGCAATTGCACTGTTGGGGATTTACCCAAAGATTCAGATGAAATGAAATGCCGGGTCACCTGCACCCCGATGTTTATAGCAGGAATGTCCACAATGGCCAAACTGTGGAAGGAGCCTGGTGTCCATTAAACATGAATGGATAAAGAAGATGTGGTTTATGTATACAATAGAATATTAATCAGCCATTAGAAACGACAAATACCCACCATTTGCTTCAACGTGGATAGAACTGGAGGGTATTATGCTGAGTGCAGTAAGTCAATCGGAGAACGACAGTGTATGTTCTCATTCATTTGGGGAATATAAATAATAGTGAAAGGGAATATAAGGGAATGTAGAAGAAACCTGTGGGAAATATCAGAAAGGGAGACAGAACATAAAGACTCCTTACTCTGGGAAATGAACTAGGGGTGCTGGAAGGGGAGGAGGGCGGGAAGAGAGGGCGAATGGGTGACGGCCACTGAGTGGGACACTTGACGGGATGAGCACTGGGTGTTATTCTGTATGTTGGTCAATTGAACACCAATAAAAAATAAATTTATTTTAAAAGAAAGTTCCAACAAATAAATATTTATGCTGCCAACATGGGAGTACCTAAATATACAAACCAATTAACAACAAACATACAGGAACTCACTGATAATAATACAATGACAGGAGATGTTAACACCCACTTACATCAATGGACCGATCATCTATGCATTAAATCAACAGGGGAACAATAGCCTTGACACACTGGACCACAGGGACTCAACAGATATAGTCTGAACATTTCAACCTAAAGCAGAATACACATTCCTTTCAAGTGCACATGGGACATTCTCCAGAACAGGTCATATCATGGGCCACAAATCAGCCCTCAACAGGTACAACAGGTACAAGAAGGTTGATATCACACCCTGTACATTTTCGACCACGACGCTATGAAACTCGAAGTCGACAGTAAGAAAAAATTTGGACAGACCAAAAATACGTGGAGATTATGAACATCCTACTAGAGAATGAATGGAGCAAGCAGGAAATTAAAGAGGAAATTTAAAACAAATTAAAATGAAAACATGTTTCTCCAAACTTCTAGGATGTAGAAAAGGCAGTCCTAAGGGGGAAGTAGAATAGCAATACAGGCCTACCTCAAGAAACAAGAAGTCTCCAATACACTACCTAACACTACACCTGAAGAGTCTGGAAAAGGAATAGCAAAAAAAGCCTAAAGCCTACAGAAGAAGGGAAAAATAAAGATGAGAGCAGAAATAAACAATACAGAAACAACAGAGCAGTAGAATGGAATAATGAAAGAAAGAGATGGTTCTTCACAATAATTAAGAAAATGGATCAAGCCCTAGCCAGCCTTATCAACGAGAAAAGAGAAAAGACTTAATAAATAAAATCACAAATGAGAGAAGAGATCACAATCAACACCAGAAAAATTAGGCAAGTATAAGGGAATACTATGAATGATTATACGCTAACAAACTGGGGGACCTGGAAGAAATGGACAAATACCTAGAAATGTGCTAATGAGCAAAACTGAAATGGGAAGAAATAGAAAATGTGAGCAGACCCATAATTTGCAAAAGAATTGAATCAGCAAGGTACCTTGGTGTATCAGGGGTTGAGCATCTGCTTTGGCTCAGATCATGATCCCGGGGTCCTGGGGAATCATGTCCACCATCAGGGCCAGCTGGAGCCTCATTTTCCCTCTGCCTTTACCTCTGCCTTTCTGTGTCTCACATGAATACATAAATAAAATATTTAAAAAAGAAAAAATATAAAAAATGAGAAAGGACCCAAATAAAATCACAAATGAGAAAAGAGAAATAACAACCAACACTACAGAAATACAAACGATTATAAGAGAACATTATGAAAAATTATATGCCAGCAACCTCGAACCTGGAAGAAATAGATCAATTCCTAGAAATATATAAGATAGCAAAAATGAAAAAGAAGAAATAAAAAACTTGAACAGGCAGATAACCAGCAAAGAAATTGAATCATCAATCAAGAATCTCCCAACAGGAGACGCTTAGATCAATAGAACAGAATGGAAAGCCAAAACAAGATACAAACCTGTAACTCTATGATGCATTAATCGACAACAAGGCAGGAAGGAATATCCAATGGCACAAAGACAGTCTCTTCAACAAACCCTAACACTGACCCCAGGATTAGAACAAATGGTGTTGGGAAAACCAGGTAGCCAAATGCAGAAGAATCAAACTGGACCACTTTCTTACACCATATATATATAAAATAAATTCAAAATGGATGAAAGACCTAAATGTGAGACCTGAAACCATATACAAAGAAGAAAAGATAGGCAGCAACATCTTTGATATTGGCCATTGGGTCTTCTTTCTAGATATGCCTCTGACGTGAGGGAAACAAAAGCAAAAATACTATTGGGACTTCATCAAATTTAAAAGCTTCTGCAAAGTGAAGGAAACAACCAAAGCTAAAAGGCAACATACAAAATGAAAGGAGATATTTGTAAACAACACATCCAATAAACAGTTAGTATGCAAAATACATAAAGCAAATATAAATCTCAGCATCCTAAATACAAATTATCCAACTACAGATGGGCAGAAGAGGTGAATGGACTTTGTCTCTGACAAGACATCCAGATGGCCACCAGACACACGGAGAGACACTCAGCGTCACCCATCATCAGGGAAATGCAAACCACAATGAGATGTCACCTGACAGCCATCAGAATGGCTAAAATTAACAACACAAGAAACAACAGGTGTTGGTGAGGCTATGCAGAAGAGGGAGCCCTGTTACACTCCTGGTGTGCATGCGAACAGGTGCAGCCACTGTGGAAAACAGTTTGGAGGGTCCTCGACAAGTTAAAAATCGGGGATCCCTGGGTGGCACAGTTGTTTGGCACTTGCCTTTGGCCTATGGCACAATCCTGGACACCCGGGTTCGAATCGCACGTCGGACTCCTGGTGCATGGAGCCAGCTTCTCCCTCTGCCTGCGTCTCTGCCTCTCTCTCTGTGACTATCATAAATAAAAATAAAATAAAAAGAAGTTAAAAATAGAGCTACCCTACGATTCCAAAATTGCACAGCTAGGTATTTTCCACGAGGATACAAAAGTAGTTTAGTAGATTGGAAGAGGAACACGCAGCCCAGTGTTTCTAGCAGTGTTATCAACAAAAGCCAATCAGTGGATACAGCCCAGATGTCCATCGACAGAAGAATGGGCAGAGACGATGTGCTAAATATACACACTGTGACATCACTGGGTCATCAGAAGGGATGAAATGAAGCCATTTAAAATGACGTGGGAAAAGTGGAAAGGACTTATGCCAAATGAACTCAGTCACTCAGAGAAAGATACCAAATACCATACAATGGCATTCACATGTGAATTTTAAAAAAACAAACAAACTGGCAAAGGGGCAGAGGGGGGATGAGAGAAGCAAACCAAGATACACACTCTTAACCACAGAGAATAAGCTAATCAACACCAAAGGAAGGTGGGGGAGATGGGGAATCAGGGGATGGGGATACTGGAGGGCACCTGTGACCAGTACCAGGTGTTGTATCCAAGGATTGAATCACTATGTGGTAAACCTGAAACTATATCATACTGTGTTTACAAACAGGAATTCAAGTAAAATTTTAAAATGATAATTGGTATGATTGATGAAACATGTGCACACAAGAGATAAAATCAGAAAGGCAACTGAAAATCCAAATAGAGTATTTAGAGGCACAAATCCCCTCCTTAGCTCAGCTCGGGAGAAGCCTGCCCTGTCTATTCTGACCCCAGCAGAAGCCTGGATTTTGATTCTCTGGGGAGGCCACTGACTTGGTGGAATCAGGCTATCTTTGAACCCAAAACCTAAATAGAGTGCATAAAACTAAACTGCCCAAGACACTAGGAGTCCCAGTGCAGGCACATGCCAAGACCCAAACTCTAACCATACACAGACATAACCCTAACCCTACACTTAATCCTAATGTTAACCTAACCCTTAAACAAGAACTATCACTAATTAAAAGCCAAACACAAACCCCAAGACCGAAACATATTCACTGAATGTTCCTGCCAACCCTCACCCTAACTCCTAAACCTATCCTAAACCCTTGAGCCTGACCCCTACCTTAAATCTAACCCTAAGCCTACCCTCTAACCCTAACCTTAACTTAATGTACTCAAATCCTATTCCTAACCTTACCCAGTACGCTAACCCTAACACTCTAATACTAATCCTATCCCATATCCCAAACTGTACCCTAACCTGTACCCTAAAACTAACCCCTTTCCCACTCCCTAACCGTATTTCTTACCCCTTTCCAAATCCATACCCTGACCATGACCTGACCCTAAACCTAACCCCTAACCAAACACTAACCCTAACCCTAGCCCTAATCCCTATCCTAACCCTAACCCTCGCCCTACCCCTAAACCTAGCCCTTCTTTAACTCTAACCCCTAACCCTTAACCCTAACCCTAACTCACATCCTAACCCCTAACCTTAAATGCAAACCTAAGCCCAACCCTAACTCTAACCATAACCCTAACCCCAACTCCAAACCTCCTGCCCTAATCCCTAGAGCCTAAACCCTAACGCTAACTCTAAATCCTGTCCCTAACCCTAACCCTAACCCCCATCCTAACTCTTAACTACTGACCCTTACACTTATGCCTCACCTAACCTCTAATTCGTAACCAGAAGCATAATCATAACTCCTAACATCTAACCTAAGCCTAACCATCAACTGCCTCCCCTCCCCTGACCCTACCATTTATTCTACCCATTCACTTACCCTATGGTTGTGAGTAGTCCCTTCTGATGTGGACGTGGCCCCCAATGGCGCCTCCAGAGTCCTCCACGGGGTCCTGAATAATCCAGGCTCATGTGAGTGCGGACGTGGCCCCACATGTTCCTGAGTCATAGTCAGCAGGTCCTGAGGATGCCTATTCTCCTATCACTGTGGACTATGCCTCACATCCTCTGGAACCCTCACAGCAGGTCCACAGGAGGCCGGGGCTCCTGTCAGCCTGGGCATGGCCCCACGTCCCCCAGAAAACTCACCGCGAATCCTGAGGAGGCTGTAGGCTCCTGTCAGCATAGACGCATCCCCATACGTCCCGAAGCCAAAGTGCAGATGCTGAGGAGGATGGGGGTCCTGTCACCGTGAATGGGGCACCTAGCTTCCAGAAGCCTCAACTTATATCCTGAGGGCGCCGGGAGCTCCTGCCAGAGTGGAAGCGGTGCCACATCTTCCTGAAGTGTCCCCGTGGGTCCTGGGGCGGCTCAGGGGCTCTTGTCAGCGTAGATGCAGGCCCACAATTTCCTGAAGCCTCCCCGCGGGACCTGAGGTGGCCCAGGGCTCCTGGCAGCGTGGATGCGGGCCCACATCTTCCTGAACTTCAGCGCTGGTCCTGAGGAGACCAGGGCTCCTGTCAGTGTGAACGCGGCCCAATTTCCCCCTGAGACTTCCCGCGGGTCCTGAGGAGGCTGGGATTCATCAGCGTGGACACGTCCCCATGTCCTCCTCAGGCCTCCCCAGCACAGGCTGGCTCCTGTTAGTGAAGGCAGAGGAAGACTACTGCGCATGCGCACCCCTGGGTGGGGCCTGGGCTCGGGTACCCACTGCAGGACACTCAGGTGCTGCAGGAGGCCATGCAGGAGGAGTCGGGTGCTCCAGAGGCCGCACCTGCCTCATCCAGGCTCCAGCTGTGGCCTGTTAACATCGGAAACATCTCACTGAAACGGAGCCCAACACCCGGTTTCCCCAGAAATACCTAAGGACAAGGAATTGGAGCCCACAGGACATGAAATGAAATGTGGACCAGACTTTTACCACATCCTGCAAAACTCACTCAACCCTCTTTCACTGTGGGTGGGACTGCGGGCTAGTGCAGCCGCCCTGGACAGTGTGGAGGCTCCTCAGGATGTTACAAATAGAGCCGTCCTGCAACCAGCAGGTGTATGGCCTGGAGCTCACTCCGAAGATACAGATGCAGTGAGACGTCAGACAACTGCACCCAGTGTCCACAGCAGCCGGGTCCACAGTAGCCACACTGTGGGAGGAGTCTTGGTGCCCTCAGGCAGATGATGGATAAAGAGGATTGGAGATAGATGATGGTCATAGAGAGAGGAATGGTACTCAGCTATCAAAGAGAAGGAACTCTTGCCATATGCAATGACGTGGATAGAACTAGAGGGATCATGTTAAGTGAAATAAATCAGTCGGGAAAGAGAATGACCGTGTGGTGTCATTCATAGGTGGAATTAAAGAAGCAAAGCAGATAACAACTGTAAAGGGAAGGAAAAACAAATATGATAAAAACAGATGCAGGAAATACAGACTCTTAATGAAAGGAAAAATACTGAGGGCCGCTGGAGTTTGGGGATAACAGGGGAGGTGTTGTCACGTGCACTGCTGTTATCTCCAACTGGTGAATCCCTGAATTCTTCCTCTGAAAGTATAACACACTATACATTAATTAATTGGGTTTAAACTAATTTA
The DNA here is from genome assembly GCF_048164855.1 of Canis lupus baileyi. Lineage (NCBI taxonomy): Eukaryota > Metazoa > Chordata > Mammalia > Carnivora > Canidae > Canis > Canis lupus. The sequence goes on along the minus strand of NC_132863.1, from coordinate 808,704 downwards.
AGTTAAAAAATCATTTGTATCAGAGCACATTTCCTTCTAGACTCTCAGTTTTGCTCATTCAGCTTATACCGGGACCACCCACTGTGGGTCTGGTTTGTCGAAATAGGCTCCATGCCTCGTCCATGGCCCAGCCCAGGGTAGAACTCATGACGCCTGAGATCAGGACCGGAGGTGAGGTCAGGAGTTGGATGCTTAATCAACGGAGCCAGCTGGGGGCCCAAGAACCACACTGCTTTATCCTGTGTCTGTGTGACATCATTTGAAATAGGAAAGTGCTGCGTCCCGCTCTCTCAGGCTCTCCAATACTGATTTGCTGTCCAGGGTCATTTGTGGGGGCGGATGGATGTTATGGGGTTTTTTTTTCCTATTTATAGGATCTGCCACCATGATTTTGATAGGAATGACATTGAATCTGAGGGTGGATTCAGGAACTGCGGACATTTTCACAAGATGAGGCTCCCACCCCATGAGCCTAGGATGGCCTCCCAGAGCCTGGTATGGCTCAGTGCACAAGTCTTGTGCTCCTTTGGTTCAGTCTCATTATTAATTGAGAATGGAGAAGGGAGTCATATCCTTCATTTCCTTCCTGAGTGCTCATTGTCGGGACACAGCAAGGCTACTCTGTTCTTAGGGTAAGTTTGTGTCCCGTGACTTTACTGAACGCACTCCTTAGTTCTAACAGGTTTTGGTGGAGGCTCTCGGGTTTCATGCTTCTAGTACTGCATCTTCAGCATATAGGGAGAGTGTGACGTCCCCCTTCCAGGTGTGGAACCTTTGCTGTTTACAGTTTAATGTCCTAGAAAGCCCCACAATAGAATCAAAACTGAGCCCAGGACTAGGACAGGAAGGCCCTATTAGCATGAGAACAGAGCTCAATGCCCTTGAAGGCCCCATATCAAAATGTAAACAGAACTTGAGGAATTGCTCCAGCCCTTCTGGAGGTCCCCGAGACTAGCCCTTAAAACTAAGCAAAAACCCACCTTGGGGTCCAAGTCCCTACTCTGCTGTGTCGGGTATACTTGGACACAAGCTCGATCTTGTAAACTAACCCTCGTGTGTTTGCATTCGTGTCGACTTCTCGGTGGTTTCTCATATTCGCAATCTTGGGCACAACAGTCTGAGATAAAAAAACAAAACCAAAAGAAACTTGGATGAAGGCAGAGTGAAAGCAGGGTTCTAAGAGAAGCGGCAGAGACCCAGGGGTTTCGCGGCTCTTCTGTGGTGGGCCTGCAGACTGGGGGGCAGGATGCTCAGCCCCAGAGCAAGAGGACCCAGCGTCCCCACCCGTATCCCTCCAATCAGCGCTGAGTCTCAGGGATCAGCACAGTGCGACCCGCTGGAGGCCAGAGGCGCTAAAGCCCACACCACCTTTGACCCCGCAGGTGCATCTCTCAGGCAGATGTGCACCTGACAATCAGCGCCATGGCCCATTCCCAGACCCCACACAGACCACTCGCTGCCACCAAGCTGTTGGACCACAGAGGCTGCAGAGCTTTAGCTCTGCCTGGAAAGTAGGGTCTAGCTTCCTTTGTACTTTGTGCTTTATTTTCATGTATTTTCTTTGATTCTATTTTATAAATTGCCTTATTTTAATTTTTATGTACGTACCTTATATGTTTCTTATGTTTAGTTTCATGGTACTTTAATTGTGTTTCTTATTTTGGGATTTAGAATCTTTTAACAAGCAGGCCAAAATAATCTGGTGTTCTTTTAGGAGGGCAGTTTTTATTGTTTTTCTTGGTTTTTCTTTTTCTTCCTTCTTTCTTTTTTGGAAAAAAAATAATGAGATGGAGAAATTCACCTTCATAAAATAACATGAGGTAGTACTCAAAGCCAGGAAGTTCATCTATTCACATATATGATGTCTAAATACAGTTTAAAACAATGATTATAAAGATAGCAGCTGGGCTGGAAAAAGAGCACAGAACAAAACTAGAAAATCCCTTACTGTAGAAATAAAAGAACTAAAATCTAGTCAAGCCAACGTTAAAAATGCTATAACTGAGATGCAGTCCCAAGTGGAAGCCTTAAAAACAAGGAAGGTTATGGACCACAGAGGCAGACTTGGGAACTCAGCCACTTATTAAAGCAATAACATTCATATCATAGTAGACTCAGAAGATGAAGAGAGAGAAAAGGTGGGCCTTGATCAGCCATTATAAATGACAAATACCCACCATTTGCTTCAAGGTGGATGTAACTTGACGGTATTATGCTGAGTGAAGTAACTCAATCGGAGAAGGACAAACATTGTATGTTCTCATTCACTTGGGGAATATAAATAATAGTGAAAGGGAATATAAGGGAAGGGAGAAGGAATGTGTGGGAAATATCAGAAAGGGAGACAGAACATAAAGACTCCTAACTCGGGATCCCTGGGTGGCGCAGCGGTTTGGCGCCTGCCTTTGGCCCAGGGCACGATCCTGGAGACCTGGGATAGATCCCACGTCGGGGTCCCGGTGCATGGAGCCTGCTTCTCCCTCTGCCTGTGTCTCTGCCTCATTCTCTCTCTCTCTCTGTGACTATCACAAATAAATAAAAATTTAATAAAAAGACTCCTAACTCTGGGAAACGAACTAGGGGTGACGGTAGGGGAGGAGGGCTGGGGTGGGGGTGAATGTGTGATGGGCACTGAGGGGGGCACTTGACAGGATGAGCACTGGGTGTTATTCTGTATGTGGGCAAATTGAACACACATAAAAAAATAAATTTATTATTAAGAAAAAAAAAAGAAGGAAGAAAAAGTGGCACCTGGGTGGCTCAGTCAGTTAAGCTTCTGACTTAGGCTCAGATCATGATACAGGTCCAAGGAAGGCTCCCTGTTCAGCAGGGAACCTACTTCTCCCTCTCCCTCTGCCCGTCTTGCTCATGGTTTTTCTCTCCTCTCTCAATTAATTAAATAAAGTCTTTGAAAAAGACACAAACAAACCCAGAATGAAGAGAAATCACCCATGTAGAAGAATTTCAAACAATTTGTGCAGACATTCCACCCTCAAGTTCATGAGCATAGCTTCCCACTCTTATGTGTGCAATACACATAGTAACTTCCTTCTACAAAATATATTATGAGAAACTTAAAAAAATAATGATAATGAAATAGTAATAATAATAATAATAATAATAATAATAAGAAGAAGAAGAAGAAGAAGAATAAAGAATCACTTTACTACGGAGAAAGCTGACAAACACTACATCAGCAAAATGATCAGATCGATACCAAGACTGATAAATTATGTTGATAGTATCTCTCCTTTATATAATAAAAATAGCAATATATCTCTGTATATAATCCACAAAAACAGTTCAATCATGAGATAAACATCAGACATGTCCCAACTGAGGGAAATTTTACAAATTACTCTACTTCTCAAAGCGTTCCAGTTAAACGACAACAAGGAAAGGCTGAAAGACTGTCACAATCCAGAGGAGCCTAAGGAAACAGGAGGACAAATGGAGTGTGATATGAGGAATGGTAACTCAGCAAAAACTATGGAAATCTGAATAAAGTATTGTCCCTGGTTAATGCAAATATTTTAATATTGATTCATTAGCTAATATTTGAACCGTACTAATATAACATATCCATAATTGGAAATATTGAGTGCAAATGCATGAGAATTCTCTTAGTATCTTCTCAATTTCCCTACAAATCTTTGTTTTATTTTGTAATAAATAAGATTTATTTTGAAAATTGACTTAAATAAATCAGACTCCAAGTGTGAAGACATTTCAAGAATAGTTAACATTTGCCTTATTCTTAAGGAGTTCCTTCGTTAGGAACAAAGTAAAAATTTTATACCAGAAGGAAAGAAAAACAGTTATGAACACGTACAATGCTTCCTCAACCTGAAAAGCAGGAAAGCATAATGAATAGCAAAAATCACCTAAAAATACTTCTATTATAATAGACACCATATTGCAAGTACATTTAAAATTAGCAAGGCATAACATTTATCTCCTTGACATTTGTCTTCCAAAGAGTTCACAGTGTTTCAGTGTCAGTTGAAACAGGGGAAGAAACTCAGGGAAGAATCCTTCACACAATAATAGGACCATTGGTAATAATGTCTCTCAGTTATTTCCAAATCCATAAAGATGAATTTTCTGATGAGTGACTGAGCTGCGAAAAAATAGTTGAGAAAGCCTCATCCCTCTGAATTACTAGTGTCAGAATATTTTAACAATACTACCACGGATAGTACATTATCCATATTAACAGTCAATATGTCTCAGATTGGAATCTGAGCAATCAGATGGGCAGAGAAAAAAACGCTTTGATTGCTCCTCATCTTTTAAAGGCAAAGGAGAACTTTTCTATGTACAAAGTCAGTTGTCAAGATAGCCTTAGGGAATAAGAGTCTGCAGCATCAAATCACGCTGCATAGCCGAGATGCCCGATCTCCAGGTCTTCCTGATCCCAAATCCCTGGGTTTGTCTCCCAACACAGGCTGCCACGCTGAGGTCATTTGCAATTGCTCTCTTAGGAGCTCCGGGGAGGGCGGCAGGAGCTAGAAAGTATGGGACGGGACGTGAGGAGGCCGAGAACATTACGGCCATTCCACTTTAAGTTCAGCATTTGCACAAGTCCAGCAATCCCAGTCCCCTGTGAAGAAGAGCTGAAATTTACATGACTTCAGTTACGGGAAAAAAACAAAAATTTACAGCTTAATGTCCTAGAATGCCCCAGAATAGAATAAAAACTGAGCCGAAGCCAAGGGCTGGAAGCCCCTATTAGAATGAGAACAGAGCTCAATGCCCTTGAAGGCCCCATATCAAAATGTGAACCGTACTTGAGGAATTGCTCCAGCCCTTCTGGAGGTCCCCGAGACCAGCCCTTAAAACTAGGCTAAAACCGTCCTCAGGGTCCAAATCCCTGCTCCACTCTGTGGGGAATACTTGGACCCATGCTCGAGTTTGTAAAACAACCCTCGTTTGTTTGCATCAGTGTCGGCTCCTTAGTGGTTTCTTGGATTCGCCATCTTGTGCACAACACCCCCATGTCCCCTTCCCACCTGGACTGACTCCCTGTCCCCTCCCACCCAGGCTGACCCTCAGTCACCTCCCCGCCCACAACAGCTGGGCACAGGCCCTCACACAGGTCCATGGGCATGCTGGGCACTCCCGCCCTCCCTGGCCTCCCAGGGGAAGGAAGGAGGATTCAGCAGGACACACTCCCATGGTGACCCCTGGCTCCCTGCCCAGGGTGGCACCTGGTGACATGTCGGGGTCTGAGTCCCTGATGCTGGCTCCTCCTCCCTGGTATTCCCACAGGAAATGAAGTAAGAGGCCCTGGTCTCCTCCAGGAACATCAAGCAGGTGGACATGGACATCAACATGACATTCAGCAGTCACATCATGTTTTGGGACTACTACCGGGTAGTATGAGGCTGAGGTGCCAGGGGGTATTGGGACCCGGGGGAGGACTGGTGGATTCTGAGTAGGGAACATGGGGCTTTGAGGCCGGGGGAAGAACAGCAGCCAACAAAACACGGCAGCATGAAAGGGTGCTAAGGATGACCTCTGTGCCCCAACACCCAGTGTCTTAGGGATGAGGAGGTCACTAGGATGGGTCGTCCAGGGCTTGCCATGGGAGCTGAACCCCAAAGGGGTAACGGACGGCACCCTGAAACCAGGTGCCTGGGTGGGGGCCATGGGGGGCATTAAGGGGACCTGGGGGCAGGTTGCATGGCTGTGACTGGAGGAGGACACACATCGATCCGATGAGGGTCGGAAGGGTCAGAGTGACACCCACCCACGGTGCTTTATATATTTCTAAATTCTATGCATTTAATTTGAGACAATTTGCAATTTGTAAACATACATAGTATGATGACCCCCAGATAATGCACCCGGTCCAGCCAGGGCCCTGCACTGACCACCCGGGACCCCTGGGGCAGGTGTCACAATAAACCCCAGACTGTGGTCGCCATTATCTGTAGATGTCTTGGTGTGCATCTTAAAGAAAGGGGATGCCCTGTGTCCGCAGGCCCTCCACGCCATCCCCCTCACTCCCTACCCATACACTATCCCCCTACATCATTATCCCTCATGGCATCCCCCCTACACCATCCCCCTCAAACCCACACACCCCCACACAAACCCCACCCACACTATACCCCAACACCATCCCCCTTACACCATCCCCCTCAATCCACCACCATCATACCCCTGCCCCAAAATCATCCATTCACACACCATCGCCCCCCAGCAAGGACCCAGTGCAGGTGCACCCTGTGGGACATGCTCAGCCTCCCCGTGGTTCTCTGGACAGCCTGCTACCATCAGAAGCCCGGTGTCCCATAGAGCGTCCAGGGGTTGCAGGGAGGAGGAAAGACAGGGAGCCCCCGACAGGGTGAGTGCAGGTAGGTGGAGCAGAGGAAGCACTGTGCCCTGCCTCCTCCCACTCTTCCTCCTGGAGGGCGGCACAACCTGCACAGGACACCAGCCCCTAACCCAGAGGGACCTGGGCTGACTTGGGCCCAGGCTCTTGGGGGTTGGGTTGATTTGAGTCCCCACCAGTCCCAACTCAAGGACTAATGGAATCAGGCCCCATGGCCCTGGCCAGCCCTGGATTCTGGCCCCGGGCTGAGCAAGCCCTCTCAGAGCTGGATGTGGCCTGCAGGGCCCTGGGCGTGCCCCACAGATACAGGTCGCTGATCTAGGGCAGCCCTGAGGATCCCGGGACACACCAGTGTGGGGAGAGGAGGGGTAAGCTGGTGGGCCACACCCGCACCCACACCAGGAGGCAGGCTCCTCCAGGTGCTGTGGCCCCAGAGAGCCCAGGCCGGGGTCCAGCTGCCCTGCGGGGACCCAGAGCAGGAGCCCATGAACTGCAGGTCCAGGTCAGCTCTGCTGTCCTCAGAACCGTCAATCAGGCTGAAACCTCAGGACACTCACCCCCACACGGAGTCCACACATGCTCCCAGGTGGGGGACTCCAGCACCCGCCCCCCCACCCCATGTGATTCTTGCCCCCCCCTTAAAGGACAGAAAGGTCTCCTTCTCCAGGAGAAGGCACGAACTCATGGCTCTGAGCCCTTTGCTGTAGAAACTCAATAAAGTGTTGTGGTGTGAAAATGCAGAGCCAGCCCATTTCTGTGTCTCCCAGAACTATGTGCTTGGGGCATGGAGAGACCCCCAGAGAGGAGGAGGGGGCACTACCTAGGCCCCACCAGCCCCTGCAGGGGCGCCACCAGGCACACACAGCTGATTTCCCCACATGCCTTCCAGTGCAACCAGACCCCCTGCTGGACATGGGAATGTGGCCGAGCCAAAACTTCCAGCTCTGCTGACCCTCCAGCTGAAAGTTCCTGCATGAGTGAGCCCCGGCATGGCCAGGAGAGCCCAGCTAGCTGCCCAGTGCCAGCACCAGAAATGATGTTCTGCCAACCATTTCGGGGTTTTGCGTGACCCAGCCAGAGGATCTGATAGCTGCATGGGATAGCTGCATGTGATAGACACACACGCATCTCAAAACCAACAAAAGTCGGAATCCTCCCAATGTTGTCAAACAGGAGCCAGATGGTTACATACACTACACTGTGGTCTCCTATAGGATATTTGGAAAAATGCTATAAGCCATAACTGCAGAGGTGTTGGACGCATGGAATGTGTTTGCAGTGTTCCAACAGGGAGGGCAGAGGGGCAGGAAGCATCCTCCGGAGTGGGGGGGCCCTCCTAGGAAAGGACACCATGTCCTTGTGAAGGCTACGGAGGGTGAAATCTCCTCCTCTCTTTCTGCTTCTGGTTTTCATCCTAAATGCCATTTTCCTCAATCATATTAGCAAGAATTTATTTTATGTTTTTAAATTTCTTTTTATTGGAGTCCAATTTGTATGAATTCTTTCTTCAGCAAGGGTGTCATACAGGAGAGGCGAGAGAAAGATTTTCCCAGACAGGCAACATATAAAGGAGTTCATGACCACTTAACCAATCCAGTAAGGAATTTTAAGAGGGACTCTTCTAGTGGGGGAAAAAAGAGACCAAAAGCAACAAAGACAAGAAAGGCCCAGAGAACGTCACCAGAAACACCAACTCTTCCGGGAACACAAATGCACAAAGTTCATATCTTTGAATAATCACTCTGAATGCTGATAGACTAAATGCTCCAATAAAAAGATATAGGGTATCAGAGTGGCTTAAAAAACAGGATCCGGGATGTCTGGGTGGCTCAGGGGTTGAGCCTCTGCCTTTGACTCAGGGTGTGATCCTGAAGTCTTGGATCGAGTCCCATATTGGGCTCCTGGTGGGGAGCCTGTTTCTCTCTCTGCCTAATTTTCTGCCCCCCCCCTCAGTCTCGCTCACTCTCACACTATCATAAATAAAATTATTATTAAAAAAACAACATCCATCTGTACGCTGCTTACAAGATGCTCACCTTAGACCTATAGACACCAACAGATTGAAAGTCAGGGGATGGAAAATCACCTATGACGCTAATGGATATCAAAAGAAAGATGGAGAACCCATACTTATATCAAACAAATTAGATTTGAAAACACACCCTGGGGGACACCTGGTGGCTCAGTGGTTGAGCATCTGCCTTCGGCTCAGGGTGTGATTCTGGGATCTCAGGATCGAGTCCCACATCATCCTCCCTTTGGGGAGGCTGCCTCTCACTCTGCTATGTTCCTTCCTCTGCTTCTCTGTGTAATTCTCATGAATAAATAAATAAAGATTTTAAATTTCAAAAAAGAAAGAACAAATACTGTAAGAAGAGATGAAGAAGGGCATTATTTCATAATTAAAAAGACTCTCTATCATGATAAAACAACTAAATATTTATGCTGCCAACATGGGAGTACCTAAATATAGAAACCACTGTTGGTGGGAATGTGAACTGATGCAGCCACTCTGGAAATCTCTGTGGAGGTTCCTCAATGAGATAAAAATAGACCTGCACAATGACCCAGAAATTGCACTGTTGGGGATTTACCGCAAAGATTCAGATGCAATGAAACGCCGGGACACCTGCACCCTGATGTTTATATTAGGAATGTCCACAATAGCCAAACTGTGGAAGGAGCCTCGATGTCCATCGAAAGTTGAATGGATAAAGAAGATGTGGTTTATGTATACAATGGAATGTTACTCAGCCATTAGAAATGGACTGCTCCCGAGTTACTGCGTGGGCTGAATACAGGTTTCCAGAGCTGGCTGTTGCCACTGGGGTTGTTCCTCCTGGGGCCTCACGGGGTAAACTAACCACACTGAGCCCTGCACCAGGCAAGGGACAGAGCAGCTCCCCCAAGTGCTAACACCTGTAAATCCACACAACAGGCCCCTCCCCTGGAAGACCAGCTAGACGGACAAGTTCCAGGGGAAGTCAAGGAACTTAAAGTATACAGAATCAGAAGATCCCCCCATGTTTTTTTTATTTATGATTGCTTCCCCCACCCTTTTTCCCCATTTTCTTTCTTTTCTTTCTTTTTTTATTCTCTTTTTTCCTTCTTTCTTCCTTTATTCTTTGCCTTTTTCTCTTTTCTTTCCTTCTTTCTCTCCTCTCTTTTTCTCCTTTTCCCAATTCAATTTGTTTTTGGCCACTCGGCACTCAGGAAAATGACTAGAAGGAAAACCTAACCTCAAAATAAAGAATCAGAAACAGTCGTCTCTCCCACAGAGTTACAAAATCTGGATTACAATTCAATGTCAGAAAGCAAATTCAGAAGCACTATTATACAGCTACTGGTGGCTCTAGAAAAAAGCATAAAGGACTCAAGAGACTTCATGACTGCAGAATTTAGATCCAATCAGGCCGAAATGAAAAATCAATTGAATGAGATGCAATCCAAACTGGAAGTCCTAACGATGAGGCATAACGAGGTGGAAGAACGAATGAGTGACATAGAAGACAAGTTGATGGCAAAGAGAGAAACTGAGGAAAAAAGAGACAGACAATTAAATGACCAGGAAGACAGATTAAGGGAAATAAACGACAGCCTGTGGAAGAAAAACCTACGTGTAATTGGGATTCCCAAGGGCGCCAAAATGGACAGAGGGCCAGAATAAGTATTTGAACAAATAATAGCTGAAAACATTCCTAATCTGGGAAGGAAAACATGCGTTCAGATGCAGGAAATAGAGAGATCCCCCCCTTAAATCAATAATAACCATCCAACACCTCGACATTTAATAGGGAAACTTGCAAATTCCAAAGATAAAGAGAAGATCTTTAAGCAGCAAGAGACAAGAAAATCCTGACCTTTATGGGGAGGAGCATTAGGGTAACAGCAGACCTCTCCATAGCAACCTGGCAGGCCAGAAAGTGCTGGCAGGATATATTCAGGGTCATCAATGAGAATAACATGCAACCGAGAATACTTTATCTAGCAAGGCTCTCATTCAAAATGGAAGGAGAGATAAAGAGCTTCCAAGACAGGCAGGAACTGAAAGAATATGTGACCTCCAAACCAACTCTGCAAGAAATTTTAAGGGGGACTCTTAAAATTCCCCTTTAAGAAGAAGTTTTTTTTCCACAAAAACAAGGACTGAATAGATATCATGAAGACGCTAAACTCATATCTGTCGATAGTAACTCTGAACGTGAATGGGCTTAATGACCCCATCAAAAGGCGCAGGGTTTCAGACTGGATAAAAAAGCAGGACCCATCTATTTGCTGTCTACAAGAGACTCATATTAGACAGAAGGACACCGACAACCTGAAAATAAAATGTTGGAGAACTATTTACCATTCAAAAGGTCCTCAAAAGAAAGCAGGGGTAGCCATCCTTATATCAGAAAAACTAAAATTTACCCCGAAGAGTGTAGTGAGAGATGAAGAGGGACACTAAATCATACTTAAGGGATCTATCCCACAAGAAGACTTAACAATCCTCAACATATGCCCCGAATGTGGGAGCTGCCAAGTATTTAAACCAATTAATAACCATAGTGAAGAAATACTTAGATAATAATACACTTATACTTGGTGACTTCAATCTAGCTCTTTCTACCCTCGATAGGTCTCTAAGCACAACATCTCCAAAGAAAAAAAGAGCTTTAAATGATACACTGGACCAGATGGATTTCACAGAAATCTACAGAACTTTACATCCAAACTCAACTGAATACACATTCTTCTCAGGTGTACATGAAACTTTCTCCAGAATAGACCACATACTGGGTCACAAATAGGGCCTGAACCGATACCAAGGGATTGGGATCATCCCCTGCATATTCTCAGACCATAATGCCTTGAAATTAGAACTAAATCACAACAAGAAGTTTGGAAGGACCTCAAACACATGGAGGTGAAGGACTATCCTGCTAAAAGATGAAAGGGTCAACCAGGAAATTAAGGAAGAATTAAAAGCTTTCATGGAAACTAATGAGAATGAACATACAACCGTTCAAAATCTTTGGGATGCAGCAAAAGCAGTCCTAAGGGGGATATACATCGCAACAGAAGAAGAGACTTAATTAAAATTCGAGCATGGGATCCCTGGGTGGCGCAGCGGTTTAGCGCCTGCCTTTGGCCCGGGACGTGATCCTGGAGACCCGGGATCGAATACCACGTCGTGCTCCCGGTTCATGGAGCCTGCTTCTCCCTCTGCCTATGTCTCTGCTTCTCTCTCTCTCTGTGACTATCATATAAATAAATAATAAATAAAAAAAAATTCAAGCAGAACTCAAGGAAATCGAGACCAGAAGAAATGTGGAACAGATCAACAGAACCAGGAGTTGGTTCTTTGAACAAATTAATAAGATAGGTAAACCATTAGCCAACCAGATTAAAAAGAAGATAGAGAAGACTCAAATTAATAAAATCATGAATGAGAAATGAGAGATCACTACCAACACCAAGGAAATACAAACGATTTTAAAAGCATGTTATGAACAGCTATACGCCAATAAATTAGGCAATCTAGAGGAAATGGGCACAATCCTAGATAGCCAAAAAACTACCAACTGGAACAGGAAGAAATAGAAAACCTAAACAGGCCAATAACCAGGGAGGAAATTGAAGCAGTCATCCAAAACCTCCCAAGACACAAAAGTCCAGGGCCAGATGGCTTCCCAGGGGAATTCTATCAAACGTTTAAGGAAGAAACCATACCTATCCTACTAAAGCTGTTTGGAAAGATAGAAAGAGATGGAGTACTTCCAAATTCATTCTATGAGGCCAGCATCACCTTAATTCCAAAACCAGACAAAGACCCCACCAAAAAGGAGAATTACAGACCAATATCCCTGATGAACATGGATGCAAAAATTCTCAACAAGATACTAGCCAATAGGATCCAACAGTACATTAAGAAAATTATTCACCATGACAAAGTAGGATTTATCTCCGGGACACAAGGCTGGTTCAACACTCGTCAAACAATCAATGGGATTCATCGTATCAGCAAAGAAAAACCAAGAACCATATGATCCTCTCATTAGATGCAGAGAAAGCATTTGACAAAATAGAGCATCCATTGCTGATCAAAACACTTCAGAGCGTAAGGATAGAGGGAACATTCCTCGACATCATAAAGGCCATCTACGCAAAGCCCACAGCAAATATCATTCTCAATGTGGAAGCACTGGGAGCATTTCCACTAAGATCAGGAACAAGACAGGGATGTCCACTCTCACCACTGCTATTCAACATAGTACTGGAAGTCCGAGCCTCAGCAATAAGACAACAAAAATAAATAAAGGCATTCAAATTGGCAAAGAAGAAGTCAAACTCTCCCTCTTCGCCGATGACATGATACTCTAACTAGAAAACCCAAAAGCCTCCCCCCCAAGATTGCTAGAACTCATACAGCAATTTGGTAGCGTTGCAGGATACAAAATCAATGCCGAGAAATCAATGGCATTTCTATACACTAACAATGAGACTGAAGAAAGAGAAATAGAGGAGGCAATCTGATTTACAATTGCACCCAAAAGAATAAGATACCTAGGAATAAACCTAACAAAGGAGGTAAAGGATCTCAACCATAAACATTATAGAATGTCTCTGAAAGAAATTGAGGAAGACACAAAGAGATGGAAAAATATTCCATGCTCATGGATTGGCAGAATTAATATTGTGAAAAAGTGAATGCTACCCAGGGCAATGTACACGTTTAATGCAATCCCTATCAAAATACCATGGACTTTCTTCAGAGAGTTAGAACAAACTATTTTAATATTTGTGTGGAATCAGGAAAGACCCCGAATAGCCAGGGGAATTTTAAAAAAGAAAACCATATCTGGGGGCATCACAATGCCAGATTTCAGGTTGTACTACAAAGCTGTGTTCATCAAGACAGTGTGGTACTGGCACAAAAATAGACTCATAGATCAATGGAACGGAATAGAGAACCCAGAAGTGGACCCTCAACTTTATGGTCAACTGATATTCAATAAAGTTGGAAAGACTAATCATTGGAAGAAAGACAGTCTCTACAATATACGGTACTGGGAAAATAGACATCCACACTCAGAAGAATGAAACTAGACCACTCTCTTTCACAATACACAAAGATAAACTCAAAATGGATGAAACATCTAAATGTGAGACAAGAATCCATCAAAATCCAAGAGAACTCAGGCAACACCATTTTGAACTCGTCCACAGTAAATTCTTGCAAGGTACATCCATGAAGGCAAAAGAAACAAAAGTAAAAATGAACTATTGTGACTTCTTCAAGATAAGAAGCTTTTGCACAGCCAAGGGTACAGTCAACAAAACTAAAAGACAACCTACAGAGTGGGAGAAGATGTTTTCAAAAGACATATCAGATAAAGGGCTAGTTTCCAAGATCTATAAAGAACTTCTTAAACTCAACACCAAAGAAACAAACAATCCAATCATGAAATGGGCAAAGGACATGGATAGAAATTTCACAAAGACATAGATATTGCCAACATGCACATGAGAAAATGCTCTGCATCACTTGCCTCAGGGAAATACAAATCAAAACTACAATGAGATACCACCTCACACCAGTGAGCATGGGGAAAATTAACAAGGCAGGAAACCACAAATGTTGGAGAGGATACGGAGAAAAGGGAACCCTCTTACACTGTTGGTGGGAATGTGAACTGGTGCAGCCACTCTGGAAAACTGTGTGGAGGTTCCTCAAAGAGTTAAAAATAGACCTGCCTTATGACCCAGCAATTGCACTCTTGGGGTTTTACCCAAAATATTCAGATGCAATGAAATGCCGGGACACGTGCACCCCGATGTGTTTAACAGGAATGTCCACAATAGCGAAACTGTGGACGGAGCCATGGTGTCCATCGAAAGATGAATGGATAAAGAAGATATGGTTTATGTATACAATGGAATATTACTCAGCCATTAAAAACGACAAATACCCACCATTTGCCTCGACGTGGATGGAACTGGAGGGTATTATGCTGAGTGAAGTAAGTCAATTGAAGAAGGACAAACATATGTTCTCATTCAATTGGTTAATATAAATAATAGTGAAAGGGAATATAAGGGAATGGAGAAGAAATGTGTGGGAAATATGAGAAAGGGAGACAGAACATAAAGACTCCTAACTCGGGGATCCCTGGGTGGCTCAGCGGTTTAGCGCCTGCCTTTGGCCCAGGGCACGATCCTGGAGTCCCAGCATCGAGTGCCACATCGGGCTCCCAGCATGGAGCCTACTTCTCCTTCCTCCTGTGTCTCTGCCTCTCTTTCTCTCTCTCTCTATGTCTATCATAAATACATAAATATTTTTAAAAAAAGACTCCTAACTCTGAGAAAGGAACTAGGGATGCTTTAAGGGGAGGAGGGCGGGGGGTGAAGGTGAATGGGTGAAGGGTAGTGAGAGGCGCCCTTGCCGGGATGAGCAGTGGGTGTTATTCTGTTTGTTGGTAGATTAAACACCAATAAAAAATAAATTTATTTAAAAAAATGTTCAAACAACTAAATATTTATGCTGATACATGGGAGTACCTAAATATAGAAACCAATTAACAACAAACATACAGGAACTCACTGATAATAATACAATGACAGGGGATTTTAACACCCACTTATGGCAATGGACCGATCGTCTATGCAGAAAATCAAAAGGGGAACAATAACATTGACACACTGGACCACAGAGACTCAACAGATATAGTCTGAACATTTATTCCTAAAGCAGAATACACATTCCTTTCAAGTGCACATGGGACATTCTCCAGAACAGATCATATCATGTCCCACAAATCAGCCCTTAACAGGTACAACAGGTACAAGAAGGTTGATATCACACCCTTTACATATTTGGACCATGATGCTATGAAACTGGAAGTCGACAGTAAGAAACAAAATTGACAGACCAAAAATACATGGAGATTATGAACATCCTACTAGAGAATGAATAGAGCAACCAGGAAATTAAAGAGGAAATTTAAAACAAAAAAAAAATGAAAACATGTTTCTCCAAACCTCTGGGATGTTGCAAAGGCAGTCCTAAGAGGGAAGTACATAGCAATACAGGCCTATCTCAAGCAACAAGAAGTCTCCAATTCGCAACCTAACCCTACACCCAAAGAGGCTGGAAAAGGAATAGCTAACAAAGCCTAAAGGCTACAGAAAAAGGGAAAAAATAAAGATGAGAGCAGAAATAAACAATGCAGAAATTAAAAAAACAGTAGAATGGAATAACGAAACTAAGAGCTGGTTCTCCAAAATAATTAAGAAAATGGATCAAGCCCTAGCCAGTCGTATCAACTAGAAAAGAGAAAACCTAAATAAATAAAATCACAAATGAGAGAAGTGAGATAACAATTAACACCAGAAAAATAAGACAATTATAAGGGAATACTATGAAAGATTATACGCTAACAAACTGGGAGACCTGCAAGAAAAGGACAAATCCCTAGAAATGTACAAACGAGCACATGTGCAAAACTGAAATAGGAAGAAATGGAAAATATGAACAGACCCATAACTAGCAAAGAAATTGAATCAGCAAGGCACCTGGGTGCCTCAGTGATTGAGCAACTGCTTTGGCTCAGGTCATGATCCCAGGGTCCTGGGGGATCACGTCCCACATCAGGCTCCCCATATGGAGCCTCATTTTCCCTCTGCCTATAACTCTGCCCCTCTCTGTCTCTCATGAATAAATAAGTAAAGGTGCAGCCACTGTGGAACAGTCTGGAGGGTCCTCGAGAAGTTAAAAATAGGGGATCCTTGGGTGGCACAGCGGTTTGGCGCCTGCCTTTGGCCCAGGTCGTGATCCTGGAGACCCGGGATCGAATCCCACCTCGGGCTCCCGGGGCATGTAGCCTGCTTCTCCCTCTGCCTGTGTCTCTGCCTCTCTCTCTGTGATTATCACAAAAAAAATTTTTAAAAAGAAGTTAAAAATAGAGCTACCCTATGATTCCAAAATTGCACAGCTAGGTACTTACCCTGAGGATACAAAAGTAGTTGAGTAGATTCGAAGAGGAACACGCAGCCCAGTGTTGGTAGCAGCATTGTCAACAACAGCGAAACTGTATAGAGCCCAGATGTCCATCGACAGAAGAATGGGCAGAGACGATGTGGTAAATATACACACTGGGACATCACTCGGTCATCAGAAGGGATGAAAGGAAGCCATTTACAATGACGTGGGAGAAGTGGAAGGGACTTATGCTAAATGAACTCAGTCAGAGAAAGACAGATACCAAATACCATACAATTGCATTCACATGTGAATTTTAAGAAACCAAACAAACTGGCAAAGGGGCAGAGGGGGGATGAGAGAAGCAAACAAAAAAACACACTCTTAACCACAGAGAATAAACTAATAGATACCAGAGGAACGGGGGGGAAGGGGAATCAGGGGATGGGCATAGAGGAGGTCACCTCTGACCAGACCCAGGCGTTGTATTCAAGGGTGAATCACTATGTGGTAAACCTGATACTATATCATACTGTGTTTACAAAGAGGAATTCAAGTAAAAGTTTAAAATAATAATTGGTAGTATTGATGAAACATGTGTGCACAAGAGATAAAATCATAAAAGCAACTGAAAATCCAAAGAGTCTTTAGAGCCACAAATCCCCCTCCTTAGCTCAGCTCAGGAGAAGCCTGCCATGCCTATTCTCACCCCAGCAGAAGCCTGGATTTTGACTCTCTGTGGAGGCTGCTGACTTGGTGGAGTCAGGCTATCTTTGAACCCAAAATCTAAATAGAGTGCATAAAACTAAACTGCCCAAGATGCTAGGAATCCCAGTGCAGGCACATGCCAAGACACAAACTCTAACCATACAGAGACATAACCCTAACCCTCCACTTAAGCCTAATGATAACCTAACCCTTAAACAAGAATTATCACTAATCAAAAACCAAACACAAACCCCAAGACCGAAACACATTCACTGAACCTTCCTGCCAACCCTCACCATAACCCCTAAACCTATTCTAAACCCTTAACCCTGACCCTTACCTTAAATCTAACCCTAACCCTAACCTCTAACCCTAACCTTATCTTAATGTACTCAAATCCTATTCCTAACCTTAACATGTACCCTAACCCTAACCCTCTAATACTAATCCTATCTCATACCCCAAACTGTACCCTAACATGTACCCTAAACTAATCCCTAACCCACTGCCTAACCCTCTCTTACCCTTTTCCAAAACCATACCCTGACCCTGACCTGACCCTAACCCTAACCCCTACCAAACACTAACCCTAACCCTAGCCCTAACCCCTATCCTAAACCTAACCCTCGCCCTAACCCTAAACCTAGCCCTAACGTTAACTCTTCTCCCTAACCCTAACGACTAACCCAAACTCACACCCTAACCCCTAACCCTAACTGCAAACCTAGCCCAACCCTAACTCTAACCATAACCCAAACCCTAATTCCTAACCTCCTACCCTAATCCCTAAAGTCTAAACCCTAAACCTAACTCTTACTCCTGTCCCTAACCCAAACCCCCTTCCTAACTCCTAACCACTGACCCTTACTCTTAACCCTCACCCTAACCTCTAATCCATAACCATAAGCTTAATCACTAACCCCTAACATCTAACCTAAGCCTAACCACCAAATGCCTCCCCTCCCCTGACCTTAGCATTCATTTTACCCATTCACTTACCCTATGGTTCTGAGGAGTCCCTTCTGACATTGACGTGGCCCCTAACAGCGCCTCCAGAGTCCTCCAGGGGGTCCTGAGGAAGTCAGGCTCCTGTGAATGCGGACGTGGCCCCACGTGTTCCAGAGTCATAGTCAGCGGGCCCTGAGTATGCCGGGTCTCCTGTCAACGTGGAGTATGCCTCCTCTGGAAGGAGATGGAACATCCTTCTGGGTGCCTCACATCCTCTGGAAGCCTCACCGCAGGTTCTCAGGAGGCCGGGGCCTCCTGTCAGCCTGGACATGGCCCCATGTCCCCTGAAAACTCACCGTGGTCCTGAGGAGGCTGTGGGTTCCTGTCAGCCTAGATGCAGCCCCATGTGTCCCAAAGCCAAAGTGCAGGTCCTGAGGAGGACGCGGGTCCTCTCAGTCTTGACGTAGCCCCACATTTTCCTCAGCCTCACCATAAGACCTGAGGAGGCTGGGGACTCTTGTCAGAATGGACGTGGCCCCAAATCATCCCAATCATTCACAGCGGGTCCTGAGGAGGCCGGAGACTTCTGTCAGTGGGGATTCGGAATCCACATTTTTCTTAGGCCTCACCACAGGCTCTGACAAGGCTGGGGTCTTCTGTCCACATGGACGCATCCCCATATTTCCCGAAGTCTACACTGGGGGTCCTGAGGACATCAGCGTCCGGTTGTGCGGACGTGGCCCCACATCCTCCCGAAGCGTCACCGCAGGTTCTGAGGTGGCCGAGGCTCCTGTCACTGTGGATGCAGCCCCCAGCTTCCAGAAGACTCAACTTATGTCCTGAGGGGCCAGTTAGCTCCTGCCAGAGTGACGCAGCGCCCCATCTTTCAGAAGCCTCCCCACATGTTCTGAGGCGGCCCAGGGGCTCCTGTCAGCGTGGATGGGGGCCCACATCTTACTGAAGCCTCCCCGCGGGTCCTGAGGCAGCCCAGGGGCTCCTTTCAGGGTGGGTGCAGGCCCACAATTTCCTGAAGCCTCCCCGCAGGTCCTGAAGTGGCCCAAGGGCTCCTGTCAGGGTGGATGTGGGCCCACATCTTCCTGAATCCTCACCGTGTGTCCTGAGGAGACCGGGGCTCCTGTCAGCATGAACGCTGCCCAATATCCCCCTGAAGACTCCCCACAGGTTCTGAGGAGGCTGTGGCTCATCAGCGTGGACATGTCCCCACATCTTCCTCAGGCCTCCCCAGCTGGCTCCTGTTAGTGCAGGCAGATGAGGCCTACTGCACATGCATGCCCCTTGGGCAGTGCCTGGGCTCGGGTGCCCCCTGCGGGATCTTCAGGCACTACAGGGGCTGTGCAGGAGGCACGTGCCTGTCCCAGGGCCCATCTCTGCCTTCTTCCAGGCTCCAGCTGTGGCCTGTTAGCTTCGGAAACGTCTGACTGAAAAGGAGCCTAACACACAGGTTCCCCAAAAATACTTAAGGAGAAGGAATTGGAGCCCAAAGGACGTGAAATGAAAAGTGGACCAGACTTTTACCACGTCCTGTAAAACTAACTCAACTCTCTTCCACTGTGGGCGGGAACGTGGGCTGCTGCAGCAGCCTTGGAAACAGTGTGGAGGCTCCTCCGGAAGTTACAAATAGAGCAGCCCTGTGACCAGCATGTGAAAGCCTGGAGCTCACTCCGAAGATACACATGCAGTGAGACTTGGGAAAACTGCACCCCAATGTCCACAGCAGCCGCGTCCACAGTAGCCACAATGTGGGAGGACCCTCGGTGCCCTCTGGCAGATGATGGATAAAGAGGATGGGAGATAGATGGTGGTCATAGAGAGAGGAATGGTATTCAGCTATCAAAGAGCAGGAAATCTTGCCATTTGCAATGACGTGGATGGAGCTAGAGGGATCATCTTAAGTGAAATAGGTCAGTGGGAAAAGAGAATGACCGTGTGGTGTCATTCATAGGTGGAATTAAAGAAGCAAAGTAGATGAACATCTGTGAAGGGAAGGAAAAATAAGATAAAAACAGATGCAGGAAATACAGACTCTAAATTATAGGAAACAAACTGAGTGTCACTGCAGGGGAGGGGACGGGGGAGAGGATAACAGGGGACTGTCATAAAGGAGGGCACGTGATGTCACGAGCACTGCGGTTTTCTCCAACTGGTGAATCTCTGAATTCTTCCTCTGAAAGTATAATACACTATACGTTAATTAATTGAGTTTAAATTAAATTAAGTTAAAAAATCAGTTGTATCAGAGCACATTTCCTTCTGGACTCTGTTCTGCTCCTTCAGCTTATGCTGGGACCAACCCTCGTGGGTCTGGTTTGTTTAAGTAGGCGTCAGGCCTTGTCCATGGACCAGCCCAGGATTAGAACTCACAACCCCGAGATCAGGACCGGAGGTGAGGTCAGGAGTCGGATGCTAAACCGACGGAGCCGGGCGGGGTCCCGAGGACAACACTGCTTTATCCTGTGTCTCTGTGACATCGTTTGAAATAGGAAGGTGCTGCGTCCTGCTCTGTCCTGCTTCTCCAATACTGATTTGCTCTCCGGGGTCATTTGTGGGGGCGGATGGATGTTATGGGTTTTTTTTTTCCTATTTATAGGATCTGCCACCATGATTTGACAGGAATGACATTGAAATAGAAGGTGGCTTCAGGAACTGCGGACATTTTCACAAGATGAGACTCCCAAACCACGAGCCCAAGATGGCCTCCCAGAGCCTGGTATGGCTCAGTGCACAAGTCTTGTGTTCCTTTTGTTCAGTCTCATTATTTATTCTCTGTGATGCTCCTGAGAAGGGAGTCACATCCGTCATTTCCTTCCTGAGTGCTCATTGTCAGGACACAGCAAGCCCCACAATAGAATAAAAACTGAGCACAGGCCAAATGCAGGAAGCCCCTATTAGAACAGATCTCAATGCTCTTGAAGGCCCCATATCAAAATGTAAACAGAACTTGAGGAATTGCTCCAGCCCTTCTAGACTTCCCCGAGACCAGCCCTTAAAACTAAGCTAAAACCCACCTCTGGGTCCAAGTCCCTGCTCCACTGTGTCGGGTATACATGGACACAAGCTCGAGCTTGTAAATAAACCCTCGTGTGTTTGCATTGGTGTTGGCTTCTCGGTGGTTTCTCAGATTCGCAATCTTGGGCACAACAGTCTTAGATAAAAAACAAAACCAAAAGAAGCTTGGACGCAGGTAGAGTGAACGCAGGGTTCTGAGAGAAGCGGCAGAGACCCGGGGGCTTGGGAGCTCTTCTGTGAAGGCCCCAGCAGCCTGGGGGGCAGGATGCTCAGCCCCAGAGCCAGAGGACCCAGAGACCCCACCCGCATCCCACTCATCAGGGCTGGGTCTCAGGGAGCAGCACAGCGCCACCTGCTGGAGCCCAGAGGCGCTGACGACCACCCAGCCTCTGACCCCCACAAGTGCAACTCCCAGGCAGATGTGCACCTGACAATCAGCGCTAAGGCCCATCCCCAGACCCCACACAGACCATTCCCTGCCACCAAGTTGTCAAAACAGAGAGGCTGCAGAGCTTCAGCTCTGCCTCGAAAGTAGTCTAGATTCCTTGTACTTTGTGCTCTTCTTTCATTTATTTTCTTTGATTCTATTTTATTAATTGCCTTATTTTAACTTTTATGTATGTACCTTATATATTTCTTATTTTTAGTTTCATGGTACTTTAATTGTGTTTCATATTTTGGGATTTAGAATCTTTTAATGAGCAGGCCAAAATAATCTGTTTTTTTGTGGGGGGGGAGGGCAGTTGTTATTGTTTTTCTTGGTTTTTCTTTTTCTTCCTTCTTTCTTTTCTGGAAAAAATAATGAAATGGAGAAATTCTCCTCCATAAAATAACATGAGGTAGTACTCACAGCCAGGAAGTTCATCAATACACATATATGATGTCTAACTACAGTTCAAAACAATGATTATAAAGATAGCAGCTGGGCTGGAAATAGAGCACAGAAGAAAACTAGAGAATCCCTTACTGTAGAAATAAAAGAACTAAAATCTAGTCAGGCCAACGTTAAAAATGCTATAACTCTGATACAGTCCCAAGTGGAAGCCTTAAAAACAAGAAACGTTATGGAGCATAGAGGCAGACATAGGGAACTCAGCCACTTATTAAAACAATAACATTCATATCATAGGAGACTCAGAAGATGAAGAGAGAGAAAAGGTGGGCCTTGCTCAGCCATTAGAAACGACAAATACCCACCATTTGCTTCAACGTGGATGGAACTGGAAGGTATTATACTGAGTGACGTAAGTCAATCAGAGAAGGACAAACATTGTATGTTCTCATTCATTTGGGGAATATAGATAATAGTAAAGGGAATATAAGGGAAGAGAGAAGAAATGTGTGGGAAATATCAGAAAGGGAGACAGAACATAAACTCCTAACTCTGGGAAAAGAACTAGGGGTGATTGAAGGGGAAGTGGCCGGTGGGTGGGGGTGAATGGGTGATGGGCACTGAGGGGGGCACTTGACGGGATGAGCACTGGGTGTTATTCTGTATGCTGGCAAATAGAACACTAAGAAAAAGTAAATTTATTATTAAAAAAAAGAAAGAAACAAAGTGTGGCACCTGGGTTGCTCAGTCAGTTAAGCTTCTGTCTTAGGCTCGGATCATGATCCAGGTCCCAAGGCAGGCTCCCTGTTCAGCTGGGAACCTGCTTCTCCCTCTCCCTCTGTCCCGCTCACTCATGCTTTTTCTCTCCTCTCTCTCAAATAAATAAATAACATCTCTGAAAAAAAAAAAACAATCAAACAAACCTAGAGGGAAGAGAAATCTCCCATGTAGAAGAATTTCAAACAATTTGTGCAGACATTCCACCGTGAAGTTCATGAGCATAGCTTCCCACTCTTATGTGTGCAATACACATAGTAACTTCCTTCTACAAAATATATTATGAAAAACTTAAAATAATGATAATATAATAATAATAATAAAGAATCAGTTTACAACGGAGAAAGCTGACAAACCCTACTTCAGCAAGATGACCAGAACGATGCCAAGACTGATAAATCATGTTGATAGTATCTATCCTTTATATGATATAATGAAAATGGCAGTATATCTCTGTATATAATCCACAAAAACAGTTCAATCATGAGATAAACAACAGACATGTCCCAACTGAGGGAAATTTTACAAAATACTTCTCAAAGTGTTCCAGTTCAACAAAAACAAGGAAAGGCTGAAAGACTGTCACAATCCAGAGGAGCCTAAGAAAACAGGAGGACAAATGGAATGTCATATGAGGGGTGGTGACTTAGCAAAAACTAAGGAAATCTGAATAAAGTATGGTCTTTGGTTTTTGTGAATATTTTAATATTGATTCATTAGCTAATATTGTACCATACTGATATAAGATATCAATAATTGGAGAAATTGAGTGCAAGTACATGAGAATTCTCTGTACTATCTTCTCAATTTCCCTATAAATCTTTGTTTTTTTTCCTAATAAATAAGATTTATTTTGAAAATTGACTAAAATGAATCAGGCTCCAGGACATTTTAAGAATCGTTGAATTAACTTTTGCCTTATTCTTAAAGAATTCCTTTGATGGGAACAAAGAATTTTATATCAGAAGGAAAGAAAAACATTTATGAACACGTATAATGCCTCCTCAACCTGAAAAGGAGGAACGGATAATAAATAGCAAAAATCAGATAAAAATAATTCTAGTATAATAGACACCATATTGCTAGTGCATTTAAAATTATCAATGCATAACATTTATTTCCCTGACATTTGTCTTCCAAAGAGTTCACAGTGTTTCAGTGTCAGTTGAAACAGGGGAAGAATCTCAGGGAAGAATCCTTCACATAATAATAGGACCATTGGTAATAATGTCTCTCAGTTCTTTCCAAATCCATAAAGATGCATTTCCTGATGAGTGACTGAGCTGTGAAGAAAGAGAAGACATTCCCTCATCCCTCTGATTTACTTGTGTCAGAATATTTTAACCATAGTACTACGGATAGTAAATTATCCTTATTAACAGGAAACACGTCTCAGATTGGAATCTGAGCAATCAGAAGTGCAGAGAAAAAACACTTTGACTCGCTCTTCATCTTATAAAGAGAAAGGACAGCTTTTCTATGTACAAAGTCAGTTGTCAAGATAGCCTCAGGGAGTAAGAGTCTGCAGCATCGAATCCTGCTGCACAGCTGGGATGCCCAGGAGCCAGGTCTTCCTGATTCCAAATCCCTGGGCCTGTCCCCCAACACTGGCTGTCAGGCTGAGGTCATTTGCAATTGCTCTCTTAGGAGCTCCGGGGAAGTGTGAAGGAGCTAGATAGGATGGGAATGGACACAAGGAGGCCGAGAAAATGAAGGCCTTTCCACTTTAAGTTCAGCGTTCGAACATGTCAAGCCATCCCAGGACCCTGTGAAGAAGAGCTGAAATTTACATTACTTCAGATACAGGAAAAAAACAAAAGTTTATAGCTTATTGCCCTAGAAAGCCCAACAATAGAATAAGGACTGAGCCCACGCCAAGGGCTGGAAGTGCCTATTAGAATGAGAACAGAGCTCAATGCCAATGAAGGTCCCATATCAAAATATAAACAGAATTTGAGGAATTGTTCCAGCCCTTCTGGAGGTCCGTGAGACAAGCCCTTAAAACTAAGCTAAAACCCAACTCGGGGTCCAGGTCCCTGCTCTGCTGTGTTGGGTTCGGGTGTACTTGAACGCAAGCTCGAGTTTGGAAATCAACCCTCATGTGTTTGCATTTGTGTCAACTCCATAGTGGTTTCTCAGATTCGCAATCTTGGGCACAACACCCCATGTCCCCTCCCACCTGGGCTGAACCCCTCTGCCGTCCCACCCAGGCTGACCCTCAGCCACCTCGCCACCTACAACAGCTGGGCACAGGCCCTCACACAGTTCCACGGGCACGGTGGACACTCCCACCATCCCCAGCCTTCCAGAGGAAGGAAGGAGGATTCTGCAGGACACACTCCCATGGTTGCCCTAGGGCTCCCTGCCCAGCACAGCAGCTCGTGACAGGTCAGGTTCTGTATCCCTGATGCCTGCTCCTCCTCCCCGGTTTTCCCACAGGAAATGAAGAAGGAGGCCCTGGTCTCCTCCTAGGACATCACGCAGGTAGACCTGGACGTCAACAGGACATTCAACAGTCACATCATGTTTTGGTACTACTACAGGGTAGGGTGAGGCTGAGGGGCCAGGGGGGATCGGGCTCCGGGAGAGGACCAGGGGCTTCTGGGTCGGGAACACAAGGCTTCCGAGGCCGGGAAAAGAACAGCAGCCAGCAACACACAGCTGCATGGTAAGGTGCTGGGGATGAACCCCGTGCCCCCTCCCCCGGTGTCTCAGGGATGAGGAGGCCACTAGGATGGGGCTTCCAGGGGTTGCCATGTGAGCTGAACCCCAAAGGTGTGAGGGACGGCACTCTGAAAAGCAGGGGGCAGGGTTGCGGGGCGTGGGGGACAGTACGGGGACCTGGGTGCTGGGTGTATGGCTGTGACTGGAGGAGGACACACATCGATCCGATGAGGGTCGGACGGGTCAGGGTGACACCTCCACTCCGTGCTTTATATATTTCTAAATTCTATGCATTTCATTTGAGACAATTTGCAATATGTAAACATACATAGTATGATGACCCGAGATATTACCCCCAGTCCAGCCAGGGCCCTGCACTGACCACACGGGGCCCCAGGGGCAGGTGTCACAGCAAACCAAAGACTGGGGTCGCCTTAATTGGTAGACGTCTCCCAATGCATGTTAGAGAAAGGGTTTGCCGTGTGTCTGCCAGCCCGTTACCCCATCCCCCCATTTACCAAAAACACATCATCCCCCTACATCATCATCCCCCATGGCATCACCCCTACACCATCCCCCTCACACACACAAAGCCCCACACAATCCCCACCCACACTATACCTCAACACTATCCCCCCTAAACCAGCACCCAACTCCACCACCATCATACCCATGCCCCCACACCATCCACCCTCACACCATCAGCCCTGAGCAAGGACCCGGTGCAGCTGCCCCCTGTGGGACATGCTCAGCCTCCCCAGGGTTCTCTGGATACCCTGCTCCCATCAGAAGCCCGGGTGTCCCATAGAGTACCCAGGGGTTGCAGGGAGGAGGGAAGACAGGGAGCCCCCGACACGGTGTGTGCAGGTGAGTGGTTCAGAGGACCCACTGTGCCCTGCCTCCGCCCACTGTCCCTCCTGGAGTGCGGCACACCCTGCACAGGACACCAGCCCCTAACCTAGAGGGACCAGGGCTGACTGGGCACCAGGCTCTGGGGAGCTGGGTTGATTTGAGCCCCAACCAGGCCCAACACAAAGACTAATGGGATCCAGCCCCCCATGGCCCTGGCCAGCCCTGGATTCTGGCCCCAGGCTGAGCGAGAATTCTCACAGTTGAATGTGGCCTCCTGGGCACTGGGCTTGCCCCACAGATCCAGGTCGCTGACCTAGGGCAGACCGGGGGATCCCGGGACACCCCAGGGTGGGGAGAGCAGGGGTAGGCTGGTGGGCCCCACCCACACCCACACCAGGAGGCAGGCTCCTACAGGTGTTGGGGCCCCAGGGGTCCCGAGGCCGGGGTCTAGCTGTCCTGCAGGGACCCAGCACAGGAGACCATGAGCTGCAGTTCCAGGTCAGCTCTGCTGTCCTCAGAACCGTCACTCAGGCTGAAACCTCAGGACACACGCCCCCAACCAGAGTCCACACATGCTCACAGGTGGGGGACTCCAGCACTCGCCCCCCCACCCCATGTGATTCTTGCCCTCCCCTAAAGACAAAAAGGTCTACTTCCCCAGGGGAAGGCACGCACCCTCTGCTCTGAGCCCATTTGCTGTACAAATTCAATAAAGTGTTGTGGTGCGAAAATGCACAGCCATCCCGTTTCTGTGTCCCCAGAACTCTGTGTAGAGGGCATGGAGAGACCCCCAGAGAGGATTAGGGGGCACCACCGAGGCCCCAACCAGCCCATGCAGGGGCACCGCTAGGCACACACAGCTGACGTTCCCACGTGCCATCCAGTGGTGGCCGGACGCCAGGGTCAGGCCTCACAGACTTTACTGGGACTCAGCCTGTGCCCTGTCGGCCAGAATGGGCAGGACAGAGTGACAGCCAAGGAGCCTCAGGTCACCAGGGTCTGTGCAAAGTGACCTGAGAGGTCACCTCCCTCTGTCCAAGGGGCCGGGCCTGGCCGGGTTCCAGGGCACTTCCTCCCCTCCCCGCATCCCCGTGCCTGGGTGCCTTGGGCACAGAGGGCCTGCGGGGTGCTCAGCGTGGCCATGGAAGTGATATCAGGACAGCAGGCCCTTGTGTTGTGCCCAAGATTTCGAATCTGAGAAACCACCAAGGAGCCGACACCAATGAAACTCCCGAGGGTCTCTTTACAAGCTGGAGCTTGGGTCCAAGTGCACCAGACACATTGGAGCAGGGACTTGGACCCTGAGAGTAAGGGACGAGGCAGCTTTATAGGGGCCAGTGGACCATGGGATACGCATAAAGTTTCACAGTCATGTCGGTCCACATGTAGTTGGCCGATTGAATTACACCTTACCCTATAGTATCCACTTGAGCTGGTCTATTACTTTAGTCAGAATTGGTGCACGATTTTGGCGGGCACAAAGCAGGGTTACATTGTTATGAGCCGATTTCCAATTAGGGTGTGCCCAGCGGCCTGACTAGGGTGGGGCAGCACCTTAAGCCATAAGTAGGTCATTTGGGGGTCATAGGGGAGGTGGCGTGTGTAGCACAAAATGGAATGAGTCCTGCTCTGTTTGTCCAGGGGTAGGGGATTTTTGTTAAATTTCCTGGGTCCCACACTTACAGCTCATGCACCTGGGCCACCCTCACCAGGTGGACTCAGCGTGCATACCTTGTGGTGCTGGATCTCTCACACCAACGTGTGGAGGGCACCCTCCTTGCCCGAGTGAGTAGGGGATGGGTGAGCATAGGGCTCGGCCTGAAGGCCAGTCAGGACAGGGGACCGACAACCCCAGCCCCATCCCCACCCTGACTCCTACATACAGGCAGCCCCATGGCTCCCCACCATGGGCAGCCGGCTCCTCAGGAGCTCCCCCCAAGGGTGGCCCGAATGTCTGGCTCCCTGCTGGAGAGTCATTGGGGAGAATAGAAGCAGCCAGCGCTTGGCAGGACCCACTGCTGGACATGGGAATGTGGCTGAGCCAGATCTTCCTGCTCAGCTGACCCTCCAGTGGAAAGTCACTGCATGAGCAAGCCCCGGGTTGGACAGAAGAGCCCAGCTAGCCACCCAGCGCCAGCACTAGAAATGAGGTTTTGCCAACCATTTCGGGGTTTTGGGTTACCCAGGCATAGGATCCAATAGCTGCACGTGATAGCTGCATGTCATAGAGACACACACACCCCAAAACCAACAAAAGTCGTAATCCCCCCAATGTTGTCAAACAGCAGCCGGATGGTTACATACAAGATGCTGTGATCCCCAATAGGATACATGGAAGACGCTATAAACCATGACTTCAGACGTGCTGGAGGCACGGAGATGTGCCTGATGGGTTCCATCAAGGAGCACAGAGGGGAAGGAAGCATCCTACGGACAGGGGGCACCTCCTAGGAAAAGACACCAGGTCCCTGTGAAGGCTACAGAGGGTGAAATCTCTCCTCTTCTCTTTCTGCTTCTGGTTTTCCTCCTACATGCCATTTTCCTCAATCATATTAGAAAGAATTTATGTTTTTAAATTTATTTTTATTGGAGTCCAATTTGTATGAATTCTTTCTTCAGCAAGGGTGTCATTCAGGAGAGGAGAGAGAAAGATTTTCCTAGACAGGCAACATATAAAGGAGTTCATGACCACTTAACCAGTCCAGAAAGGAATTTTAAGAGGGACTCTGCTAGTGGGGGAAAAAAGAGACCAAAAGAAACAAAGACTAGAAAGAACCAGAGAACGTCACCAGAAACACCAACTCTTCCGGAAACACAAAGGCACAAAGTTCATATCTTTGAATAATCACTCTGAATGCTGATAGACTAAATGCTCCAATCAAAAGATAGAGGGTATCATAGTGGCTTAAAAAACAGGATCCAGGATGCCTGGGTGGCTCAGGGGTTGAGCCTCTGCCTTTGACTTAGGTTGTGATCCTGGAGTCTGGGATTGAGTCCCATATTCTGTTCCTGGTGGGGAGTCTGCTTCTCTTTCTGCCTAATTTTCTGCCTCTCTCACTCTCTCTCTCTCTCTCATAAATAAAATCATTATTAAAAAAACAAGATCCATCTGTATGCTGCCTACAAGATGCTCACATTTATAGACACCAGGAGATTGAAAGTCAGGGGATGGAAAATCATCTATCACGCTAATGGATATCAAAAGAAAGCTGGAGGACCCATACTATATCAGACAAAGGAGATTTGAAACCTAACCCTGGCGGACACCTGTTGGCTCAGTGGTTGAGCATCTGCCTTCGGCTCAGGGTTATCCTGGGATCCCAGGATCGAGTCCCTCATCGGCCTCCCTTTGCGGAGTCTGCTTTTCCCTCTGCCTATGTTTTGCCTCTGCTTCAATGTGTATCTCTCATTAATAAATAAATAAAATATTTAAATTTCAAAAAAGAAAGAACAAATAGTATAAGAAGAGAAGGGCATTATTTCATAATTAAAAAGACTTTCTATCAAGATCAAACAACTAAATATTTATGCTGCCAACATGGGAGTACCTAAATATAGAAACCAATTAACAGCAAATGTACAGGAACTCACTGATAATAATACAGTAACAGGGGATTTAACATCCACTTATGGCAATGGAACAATCGTCTATACAGAAAATCAACAGGGGAACAATAGCCTTGACACACTGGACCACAGGGACTCAACATATATAGTCTGAACATTTCATCCTAAAGCAGAATACACATTCCTTTCATTTTTTATTATTTATGATAGTCACAGAGAGAGAGTGAGAGAGGGGCAGAGACATTGGCAGAGGGAGAAGCAGGCTCCATTCACGAGGAGGCCGACGTGGGATTTGATCCCGGGTCTCCAGGATTGCGACATGGGCCAAAGGCAGGCGCTAAACTGCTGCACTACCCAGGGATCCCTACACATTCCTTTCAACTGCACATGGGACATTCTACAGAACAGATCATATCATGGCCCACAAATCAGCCCTCAACAGGTACAACAGGTACAAGAAGGTTGCTATCACACCCTGTACATTTTTGGACCACGACGTTATGAAACTTGAATTCGACAGTAAGAAAAAAAAATTGGACAGACCAAAAATACGTGGAGATTATGAATATCCTACTAGAGAATGAATGGAGCAACCAAGAAATTAAATAGGAAATTTAAAACAAATGTAAATGAAAACATGTTTCTCAAAACATCTGGGCTGTAGCAAAGGCAGTCCTAAGAGGGAAGTACATAGCAATACAGGCCTACCTCAAGAAACAAGAAGTCTCCAATACACAACCTAACCCTATACCTAAAGGAGCTGGAAAAAGAATAGCAAACATAGCCTGAAGCCTACAGAAGAAGGGAAAAAATAAAGATGAGAGCAGAAATAAACAATGCAGAAACAACAAAACAGTAGAATGGAATAACGAAACTAAGAGGTGGTTCTTCAAAATAATTAATAAAATAGACAAAGCC
The DNA here is from genome assembly GCF_048164855.1 of Canis lupus baileyi. Taxonomy (NCBI): domain Eukaryota; kingdom Metazoa; phylum Chordata; class Mammalia; order Carnivora; family Canidae; genus Canis; species Canis lupus. The sequence goes on along the minus strand of NC_132863.1, from coordinate 778,107 downwards.
CTAGCCAGCCTTATCAACGAGAAAAGAGAAAAACATATATAAATAAAGTCACAAATGAGAGAAGAGAGATCGCAATCAACACCAAAAAAATAAGACAACTTTAAGGGAATACCATGAAAGATTATACGCTAACAAACTGGGAGACCAGGAAGAATTGGAAAGATCCCTAGAAATGTGCAAACGAGCAAAACTGAAATAGGAAGAAATAGAAATGTGAACAGACCCATAACTAGCAAAGGAATTGAATCAGCAAGGCACCTGGGTGCCACAGTGGTTGAGCATCTGCTTTGGCTCAGGTCACGATCCCAGGATCCTGGGGCATCAAGTCCCACATCAGGCTCCCCACATGGAGCCTCATTTTCCCTCTGCCTATACCTCTGCCTCTCTGCGTCTTGCATGAATTGAATACATAAATAAAATCTTTAAAAAAGGAAAAGATATAAAGATGAGAAAGGACCCAAATAAAATCACAAATGAGAAAAGAGAAATAACCACCAACACTAGAAATACAAACGTTTATAAGAGAACATTATGAAAAATTATATGCCACCAACCCCGAACCTGGAAGAGATAGATCAATTCCTAGAAATATATAACATAGCAAAAATGAAAAAGGAAGAAATAAGGAACTTGAACACACAGATAACCAGCAGAGAAATTGAATCAGCAATCAAGAATCTCCCAACAGGAGACGCTTAGATGAATAGAATAAAATGGAAAGCCAAAACAAGATACAAACCTGTAACTCTATGGTCCATTAACCGACAACAAGGCAGGAAGGAATATCCAATGACACAGAGACAGTCTCTTCAACAAACCCTAACCCTGACCCCAGGATAAGAACAAATGGTGTTGGGAAAACCAGGCAGCCACATGCAGAAGAATGAAACTGGACCACTTTCTTACACCATATATATAAAAAATAAATTCAAAATGGATGAAAGACCTAAATGTGAGACCTGAAACCATACAAAGAAGAAAAGATAGGCAGCAACGTCTTTGACATTGGCCATTGGATCTTCTTTCCAGATATGCATCTGAGGCGAGCGAAACAAAAGCAAAAATCCTATTGGGAGTTCATCAAATTGAAAAGCTTCTGCAAAGTGAAGGAAACAAGCAATGCTAAAATGCAAAATACAAAATGAGAGGAGATATTTGTAAACAACACATCCAATAAAGAGTTAGTATGCAAAATACGTAAAGCAAATATAAATCTCAGCATCCTAAACACAAATTATCCAACTGCAGATGGGCAGAAGACATGAATGGACTTTGTCTCTGTCAAGACATCCAGATGGCCACCAGACACACGGACAGACACTCAGCGTCACCCATCATCAGCAAAATGCAAACCAAAACCACAATGAGATGTCACCTGACAGCCGACAGAATGGCTAAAATTAACACAAGAAACAACAGGTGTTGGTGAGGCTATGGAGAAGGGGGATCCCCCTTACACTCCTCGTGGTCATGTGAACAGGTGCAGCTACTGTGGAAAACAGTCTGGAGTGTCCTCAAGAAGTTAAAAGTAGAAGTACCCTATGATTCCAAAATTGCACAGCTAGGTATTTATCTTTAGGATATAAAAGTAGTCTCTTAGATTCAAAGAGGGACACGTAGCCTAGTGTTTGTAGCGGCGTTATCAACAATAGCCAAACTGTCGTTACAGCCAAGATGTGCATCGACACATGAATGGGCAGAGACGATGTGGTAAATATACACACTGCGACATCACTTGGTCATCACAAGGGATGAAATGAAGCCATTTACAATGACGTGGGAGAATTGTAAAGGACTTATGCTCAAGGAACTCAGTCAGTCAGAGAAAGACAGATACCAAATACCACACAATTGCATTCACATGTGAATTTTAAGAAACCAAACAAACTGGCAAGGGGATCGATGGGGTGGGATGAGAGAAGCAAACCAAGAAACTCACTCTTAACCAAAGAGAATAAACTAATAGATACCAGAGGAAGGTGGGGGGGATGGGGAATCAGGGGATAGGGATAGTGGAGGGCACCTGTGACCAGTACCAGGCGTTGCATCCAAGGGTTGAATCACTATGTGGTAAACCAGAAGCTATATCATACTGTGTTTACAAACAGGAATTCAATAAAAGTTTAAAATAATAATTGTTAGTATTGATGAAACATGTGTGCACAAGAGATAAAATCAGAAAGGCAACTGAAAATCCAAATAAAGAGTATTTAGAGCCACAAATCCCCTCCTTAGCTCAGCTCGGGAGAAGCCTGCCATGTCTTTTCTGACCCCAGCAGAAGCCTGGATTTTGATTCTCTGGGGAGGCCACTGACTTGTTGGAGCCAAGATATCTTTGAACCCAAAACCTAAATAGAGTGCATAAAACTAAACTGCCCAGGATACTAGGAGTCCCAGTGCACGCACAGGCCAAGACCCAAACTCTAACCATACACAGACATATCCCTAACCCTACACTTAAGCCTAATGTTAACCTAAACCTTAAACAAGACCTATCACTAATCAAAAACCAAACACAAACCCCAAGACCGAACACATTCACTGAACCTACCTGCCAAGCCTCACCCTAACTCCTAAACCTATTCTTAGGTTTCCTTAACACTGACCCCTACCTTAATTCTAACCCTAACCCTAACCTCTAACCCTAACCTTAACTTAATGTATTCAAATCCTATTCTTAACCTTATCCTGTACCCTAACCCTACCCTCTAATACTAATCCTATCTCATACCCCAAACTGTACCCTAACCCGTACCCTAAAACTAACCCCTAGCCCACTTCCTAATCCTATCTCTTATCCTTTTCCAAAACCGTACACTGACCCTACCCTGACCCTGACCTGACCATTACCCCTGACCAAACACTAACCCTAATCCTAACCCCTATCCTAACCCTACCGCTCACCCTAACTCTAAACCTAGCACTAACTTTAACCCTAACCCCTAACCCTAACAACTAACCCTAACTCACACCCTAACCCCTAACCCTAACTGCAAACCTAATCACAACCCTAACACTAACCATAACCCTAACCCCAAATCCTAACATCCTGCCCTAATCCCTAAGCCTAAACCCTAACCCTAACTCTAAATCCTGTCCCTAACACTAACCCTAACCCCTTTCCCAAATCCCTAACCCCCATCCAACTCCTAACCACTCACACTTACCCTTATCCCTCATGCTATCCTCTAATCTGTAACCATAAGCATAATCACTAAACACTAACATCTAACCTAACTTAACCACCAACTGCCTCCCCTCCCCTGACCCTACCATTCATTCTACCCATTCACTTACCCTGTGGTTCTGAGTAGTCCCTTCTGATGTGGACGTGGCCCCCAATGGCGCCTCCAGAGTCCTCCAGGGGGTCCTGCGGAAGCCAGGATCCTGTGAGTGTGGACGTGGCCCCACGTGTTCCTGAGTCATAGTCAGCGAGTCCTGAGGACGCCGGGTCTCCTGTCACTGTGGACTATGCCTCACATCCTCTGGAAGTCTCACAGCAGGTCCTCAGGAGGTTGAGGGCTCCTGTCAGCCTGGACATGGCCCCATGGCCCCCAGAAAACTCACTGCGGGTCCTGAGGGGGCTGAGGGCTCCTGTAAGCATAGACACAGCCCCATATATCCCGAAGCCAAAGGGCAGGTCCTGAGGAGGCCAGAGACTCCTGTCAGTGTGGATTTGGCACCCACATCTTTCTTACGCCTCACCACAGGCTCTGACAAGCCTGGGGTCTCTGTCTGCATGGAAGCATCCCCATATTTCCCGAAGTCTACACCTGGGGTTCTGAGGACGTCAGCGTCCTGTTGTGTGGGCGTGGCCCCATGTCCTCCCATACCGTCACTGCGGGTTCTGAGGGGGCCAGGGCTCCTGACACCGTGGATACAGCCCCCACCTCCCAGAAGCCTCAACTTATGTCCTGAGCGGCCTGGGAGCTCCTGCCAGAGTGGACGCAGCACCACATCTTCCTGAAGCCTCACCGCAGGTCCTGAGGAGACCAGGGCTCATCAGTGTGGATGCGTCCCCATGTCCTCCTCAGGCCTCCCCAGCACATGTGGGCTCCTGTTAGTGCAGGTGGACGAGGCCTACTGAGCCTTCGCGGCCCTTTGGGCCAGGCCTGGTCTCGGGCGCCTCCTGCGGGACACTCAGGCACTGCAGGAGGCCATGCAGGAGGCAGCGCCCCTGTGCACGGGGCCACACCTGCCTCCTTCCAGGCTCCAGCTGAGGCCTATGAGCTTTGGAAACGACTCACTGAAACAGAGCCCAATACCTGGCTTCCCCAGAAAGACTTAAGGACAATGATTAGAGCCCACAGGACACAAAAAGAAATGTTTACCAGACTTTAACCACGCCCTGCAAAACTCACTCAACCCTCTTCCTCTGTGGGCGGGACCGCAGGCTGGTGCATCCACCCTGGAAACAGTGTGGAGGCTCCTCAGGAAGTTACAAACGCCCTGGGACCAGCAGGTGCACAGCCTTAGCTCACCCCGAAGATACAGATGCATGAGACTCAGGGACACCTGCACCCCAATGTCCACAGCAGCCGGGTCCATAGTAGCCACACTGTGGGAGGAGCCTCGGTGCCCTCAGGCAGATGATGGATAAAGAGGATGGAAGATAGATGATGGTCATAGATGATAGATAGTTAGATGATAGGAATGGTACTCGGCTATCAAAGAGAAGAAAATATTGCCATTTGCAATGACGTGGATAGAACTAGAGGGATCATGTTAAGTGAAATAAGTCAGTCAGGAAAGAAAATTACTGTATGGTTGCATTCATAGGTGAAATTAAAGAAGCAAAGCAGATGGGCATCTGTGAAGGGAAGGAAAAACAAATAAGATGAAAACAGAGATGGAGGAAAAAAAGACTCAATCACAGGAAACAAACTGAGGGTCGCTGGAAGGGAGGGGAGTGGAGGGACAGGATAACTGATAGAGGGGCATGACGGAGGGCACGTGATGTCATGAGCCCTGGTGTTATCTCCAACTGGTGAATCCCTAAATTCTACCTCTGAAAGTATAATACACTATACTGTTAATTAATTGGGTTTAAATTAAATTAAGTTTAAAAAATCAGTTGACGGTATCGGAGTGCATTTTCTTCCAGGCTCTCTATTCTGCTCCTTCATCTTATGCCAGAACCACACCCCTGTGGCTTTGGTTTGTTTAAGTAGGCTCCATGCCTCGTCCACAGTTCAGCACAGGGCTAGAATTCATGACCCCGAGATCAAGTCCAAGGGTGAAGTCAGGAGTCGGATGCTTAACCAATGGAGCCAGCCAGGACCCGAGAACCACACTGCTTTATCCTGTGTCTCTGTGACATTGTTTGAAATAGGAAAGTGGAGGGAGGGGCAAGATGGCTGAAGAGTAGGGTTCCCAAATCACCTATCCCCACCAAATTACCTAGATAATCTTCATCATCCTGAAAATCTATGAATTAGGCCTGAGATTTAAAGAGAGACCAGCTGGAATGCTTCAGTGAGAAGAGTTCACACTTCTATCAAGGTAGGAAGAGGGGGAAAAAGAAATAAAGAAACAAAAGGCATCCAAGGGGGAGGGGCCCCACGAGGTGCCGGGCTAAGGCTGGGGCGAGTGTCCCCAGGACAGGAAAGCTCTGTCCCGGAGAAGCAGGAGCTTCACCAATCTTCCTGGGTGGAAAGGCACCCGCAGGGAGTTGGAGCAGGATGCCAGGATGGTGGGGATGCCCTCGGGCTCCCTGGAACACTAACAGACACCTGCGCACCCAGGAGACTGCACCATACCCCGCGGCTGAGCTCCCTAAAAGACTGCAGGGCCCACGGCTGGACCTGGAGCAGCTCGGAGGGGGCTCTGGCAGAGGAAGAGGATCCCTGCGGAGAGGGCTACGGGGATCTGGGACCAGCTCAGAGGGGCTCGGGCGGCGGCACCGCAGAGGCGGGTGTGTGGCTGGGAGGGGGAATCCAACAGCGCAGGCACTGGAGCACAGGGCGCCAGGACACAGCCGAGGATCTGGCCTCCCCCTGGGACAGGCAGAGCCCGGGAAGGCCCACAACAGCTAGGACGCTTCTGCCCATAACTGAGCAGATCAGCGTCCCCGCCTTGGCACCTCCAGGCCCTGCAGAGGGAGAGCTCCATAGTTACTGTGGGAGCTGCATCCAGGGCTCCAGAGCTGCCGGTGTCACTGGGATGGTTCCTCCTGGGGCCTCACGGGTTAAACAACCCCAACTGAGCCCTGCACCAGGCAGAGGGCAGAGCAGCTCCCCCAAGAGCTAACACCTGAAAATCAGCACAACAAGCCCCTCCGCCAGAAGACGAGCTAGACGGACAAGTTCCAGGGGAAGTCAACAGACTTAAAGTATACAGAATCAGAAGATACTCCCCCGTGGTTTTTTCTTCTTTTCTTTTTTCTTTTCTTCTTTCTTTTTGATTTGTTTGCATCCCCCACCCTTTATTCCTTTCTTTCTTTTTCTTTCTCTTTTTCTTCTCTTTTTTCTTTTTTTTTCTTCCTTTTCTCTTTTTCTCTTTCTTTCCTTCTTTCTCTCTCTTTTTCTCCTTTTCCGAATACATTTTTTTTGGCCACTCTGCACTGAGCAAAATGAATAGAAGGAAAACCTCACCTCAAAAGAAAGAAACAGTCCTCTCTCCTAAGAGTTACAAAATCTGGATTACAATTCAATGTCAGAAAGCCAATTCAGAAGCACTTATACAGCTACTGGTGGCTCTAGAAAAAAGCATAAAGGACTCAAAAGACTTCATGACTTCAGAATTTAAATCCAATCAGGCCAAAATTGAAAATAAATTGAATGAGATGCAATCCAAACTAGAAGTCCTGACGATGAGGGTTAACGAGGTGGAAGAACGAGTGAGTGACATAGAAGACAAGTTGTTGGCAAAGAGGGAAACTGAGGAAAAAAGAGACAGACAATTAAAAGACCAGGATGATAGATTAAGGGAAATAAACGACAGCCTGAGGAAGAAAAACCTACTTGTAATTGGGGTTCCAGAGGGCACCGAAAGGGACAGAGGGCCAGAATATGTATTTGAACAAATCCTAGCTGAAAACATTCCTAATCTGGGAAGGGAAACAGGCATTCAGATCCAGTAAATAGAGAGATCCCCCCCCCTAAAATAAATAAAAACCGTCCAACACCTCGACATTTAATAGTAAAGCTTACAAATTCCAAAGATAGAGAAGATCCTTAAAGCAGCAAGAGACAAGAAATCCCTGACCTTTATGGGGAGGAGCATTAGGGTAACAGCAGACCACTCCACAGAGAACTGGCAGTCCAGAAAGGGCTGGCCGGATATATTCAGGGTCCTCCATGAGAAGAACATGCAACCAAGAATACTTTATCCAGCAAGGCTCTCAATCAAAATGGAAGGAGAGATAAAGAGCTTCCAAGACAGGCAGGAACTGAAAGAATATGTGACCTCCAAACCTGCTCTGCAGGGAATTTTAAGGGGGACTCTTAAAATTCCCCTTTAAGAAGAAGTTCAGTGGAACAATCCACAAAACAAGGACTGACTAGACATCATGATGACACTAAACTCATATCTGCAATTAGTAACTCTGAATGTGAACGGGCTTAATGACCCCATCAAAAGGCAAAGGGTTTCAGACTGGATAAAAAAGCAGGACCCATCTATTTGCTGTCTACAAAAGACTCATTTTAGACAGAAGGACACCTACAGCCTGAAAATAAAAGGTTGGAGAACCATTTACCATTCAAATGGTCCTCAAAAGAAAGCAGGGGTAGCCATCCTTATATCAGATAAACTAAAATTTACCCCGAAGACTGTAGTGAGAGATGAAGAGTGACACTACATCATACTTAAAGGATCTATCAAACAAGAGGACATAAAAATCCTCTACATATATCCCCGAATGTGGGAGCTCCCAAATATTTAAATCAATTAATAACCAAAGTGAAGAAATACTTAGATAATAATACACATACTTGGTGACTTCAGTCTAGCCTTTTCTATACTCGATAGGTCTTCTAACCACAATATCTCCATAGAAATGAGAGCTTTAAATGATACACTGGACCAGATGGATTTCACAGAAATCTACAGAACTTTACATCCAAACTCAACTGAATACACATTCTTTTCAATTTCAAGTGCACATGGAACTTTCTCCAGAATAGACCACTTACTCAGTTACAAATCGAGTCTGAACTGATACCAAAAGATTGGGATCGTCCCCTGCATATTCTCAGACCATAATGCCTTGAAATTAAAACTAAATCATAACAAGAAGTTTGGAAGGACCACAAACACGTGGAGGTGAAGGACCATCCTGCTAAAGATGAAAGTGTCATAGGAAATTAAGGAAGAATTAAAAAGATTCATGGAAACTAATGAGCATGAAGATACAATGTTCAAAATCTTTGGAATGCAGCAAAAGCATTCCTAAGAGGGAAATACATCGCAATACAAGCATCCATTCAAAAACTGGAAAGAACTCAAACGCAAAAGCTAACCTTACACATAAAGAGGCTAGAGAAAAAAAAAGCAGATAGATCCTACACCCAACAGAAGAAGAGAGTTAATTAAAATTCGAGCAGAACTCAAGGAAATCGAGACCTGAAGAAATGTGGAACAGATAGAACCAGGAGTTGGTTCTTTGAAAGAATTAATAAGATACCTAAACCATTAGCCAGCCTTATTAAAAAGAAGAGAGAGAAGACTCAAATTAATAAAATCATGAATGAGAAAGGAGAGATCACTACCAACACCAAGGAATTACAAACGATTTTAAAAACATGTTATGAACAGCTATACGCCAATAAATTAGGCAATCTAGAAGAAATGAAGGCTTTCCTGGAAAGCCAGAAACTACCAAAACTGGAACAGGAAGAAATAGAAAACCTGAACAGACCAATAACCAGGGAGGAAATTGAAGCAGTCATCCAAAACCTCCCAAGACACAAGAGTCCAGGGCCAGATGGCTTCCCAGGGGAATTCTATCAAACTTTTAAAGAAGAAACCATACCTATCCTACTAAAGCTGTTTGGAAAGATAGAAAGAGATGGAGTACTTCCAAATTCGTTCTATGAGGCCAGCATCACCTTAATTCCAAAACCAGACAAAGACCCCACCAAAAAGGAGAATACAGACCAATATCCCTGATGAACATGGATGCAAAAATTCTCAACAAGATACTAGCCTATAGGATCCAACAATACATTAAGAAAATTATTCATCATGACAAAGTAGGATTTATCTCCGGGACACAAGGCTGGTTCAACACTCGTAAAACAAACGATGTGATTCATCATATCAGCAAGAGAAAAAACAAGAACCGTATGATCCTCTCATTAGATGCAGAGAAAGAATTTGACAAAATAGAGCATCCATTACTGATCAAAACACTTCAGAGCGTAGGGATAGAGGGAACATTCCTCGACATCTTAAAAGCCATCTACGAAAAGCCCAGAGCAAATATCATTCTCAATGTGGAAGCACTGGGAGCATTTCCCCTAAGATCAGGAACAAGACAGGGATGTCCACTCTCACCACTGCTATTCAACACAGTACTGGAAGTCCTAGCCTCAGCAATCAGACAACAAAAAGACATTAAAGGCACTCAAATTGGCAAAGAAGTAGTCAAACTCTCCCTCTTCACCGATGACATGATTCTCTACCTAGAAAACCCAAGACCCTCCCCCCACAAGATTGCTACATCTCATACAGCAATTTGGTAGCATGGCAGGATACAAAATCAATGCCCAGAAATCAATGTCATTTCTATACACTAACAATGAGGCTGAAGAAAGAGAAATTGAGGAGGCAGTCTCATTTACAATTGTACCCAAAAGCATAAGATACCTAGGAAAAAACCTAACCAAGGAGGTAAAGGATCTCAACCATAAACACTATAGAATGCTTCTGAAAGAAATTGAGGAAGACACAAAGAGATGGAAAAATATACCATGCTCATGGATTGGCAGAATTAATACTGTGAAAAAGTCAATGTTACCCAGGGCAATGTACATGTTTAATGCAATCCCTATCAAAATATCATGGACTTTCTTCAGAGAGTTAGAACAAACTATTTTAATATTTGTGTGGAATCAGGAAAGACCCCGAATAGCCAGAGGAATTTTAAAAAAGAAAACCATATCTGGGGGGAACACAATGCCAGATTTCAGGTTGTACCACAAAGCTGTGGTCATCAAGACAGTGTGGTACTGGCACAAAAACAGACTCATAGATCAATGGAACAGAATAGAGAACCCAGAAGTGGACCCTGAACTTCATGGTCAACTGGTATTCGATAAAGTAGGAAAGACTATCCATTGGAAGAAACACGGTCTCTACAATATATGGTGTAGGGAAAATGGACATCCACAGTCAGAAGAATGAAACTAGACCACTCTCTTTCACCATACACAAAGATAAACTCAAAATGGATGAAAGATCTAAATGTGAGACAAGAGTCCATCAAAATCCTAGAGGAGAACACAGGCAACACCCTTTTTGAACTCAGCCACAGTAACTTCTTGCAAGATAAATCCACGAAGGCAAAAGAAACAAAAGTAAAAATGAACTACTGGGACTTCATCAAGATAAGAAGCTTTTGCACAGCAAAGGATACAGTCAACAGAAGTAAAAGACAACCTAAAGAATGGAGAAGATATATGCAAAAGTCGTATCAGATAAAGGGCTAGTTTCCAAGATCTATAAAGAACGTTTTAAACTCAAACCCAAGGAAACAAACAATCCAATCATGAAATGGGCAAAAGACATGAAGAGAAATCTCACAGAGGAAGACATTCACATGGCCAACATGCACACGAAAACATGCTCTGCATCACTTGCCATCAGGGAAATACAAATCAAAACACAATGAGATACCACCTCACACCAGTGAGCATGGGGAAAATTAACAAGCCAGGAAACCACAAATGTTGGAGAGGATGCGGAGAAAAGGGAAGACTCTTACACTGTTGGTGGGAATGTGATCTGGTGCAGCCACTCTGGAAAACTGAGTGGAGGTTCCTCAAAGAGATAAAAATTGACTTGCCCGATGACCCAGCAATTGCACCTTTGGGGATTTACCCCAAAGACTCAGATGCAAGGAAATGACGGGACTCCGGCACCCTGATATTTATAACAGAATGTCCACAATAGCTAAACTGTGGAAGGAGCCTTGGTGTCTATTGAAAGATGAATGTGTAAAGAAGATGAGGTTTATGTATAAAGTGGAATATTATTTAGGCATTAGAAACGACAAATACCCACCATTTGCTTCAAAGTGGATGAAACTGGAGGGCATTATGCTGAGTAAAGTAAGTCAATCGGAGAAGTACAAATAGTGTATGTTCTCATTCATTTGGAGAATATAAATAATAGTGAAAGGGAATATAAGGGAATGGAGAAGAAACGTGTGGGAAATATCAGAAAGGGAGACAGAACATAAGTACTCCGAACTCTGAGAAAGGAACTAGGGATGCTTTAAGGGGAGGAGAGTGGGGGTTGCGGGTGAATGGGTGAATGGCACTGAGGGGGGCCCTTGCCGGGATGAGCACTGGGTGTTATTCTGTTTGTTGGTAAATTGAACACCATAAAAAATAAATTTAATTAAAAAAAAAGTTCAAACAACTAAAAATTTATGCTGCCAACATGGGAGTACCTAAATATAGAAACCAATTAACAACAAACGTACAGAAAGTCATTGATAATAATACAATGACAGGGGATTTTAATACCCACTTACGGCAATGGACTGAACGTCTATACAGAAAATCAACAAGAGAAAAATAGCCTTGACACACTGGACCACAGGGACTCAGATATAGTCTGAACATTTCAACCTAAAGCAAAATACACATTCCTTTCAGGTGTACATGTGACATTCTCCAGAACAGATCATATCATGGCCCACAATTCAGCCCTCAACAGGTACAACAGGTACAAGAAAGTTGATATCACACCCTGTACATTTTAGGACCACGACCATATGAAACTCGAAGTTGACAGTAAGAAAAAATTTGGACAGATCAAAAATACGTGGAGATTATGAACATCCTACTAGAGAATGAATGGAGCAACCAGGAAATTAAAGAGGAAATTTAAAACAAATGAAAAAGAAAACATGTTTCTTCAAACCTCTGGGATGTAGCAAAGGCAGTCCTTAGAGGGAAGTACATAGCAATACAGGCCTACCTCAAGAAAGAAGAAGTCTCCAATACACAGCCTAACCCTACACCTTAAGTAACTGGAAAAGGAATAGCAAACAAAGCCTAAAGCCTATAGAAGAGGGGGAAAATAAAGATGAGAGGAGAAATAAATAATACAGAAACAACAAAGCAGTAGAATGGAATAACGAAACAAAGAGATGGTTCATCAAAATAATTAAGAAAATGGATCAAGACTTGGCCAGCCTTATCAACGAGAAAAGAGAAAAGACCTAAATAAATAAAATCACAAATGAGAGAAGAGAGATCACAATCAACACCAGAAAAATAAGACAATTATAAGGGAATACCATGAAAGATTATACGCTAACATACTGGGAGACCTGGAAGAAATGGACAAATCCCCAGAAATGTGCAAATGAGCAAAACTGAAATAGGAAGAAACAGAAAATGTGAACAGACCCATAACTAGCAAAGGAATTGAATCAGCAAGGCACCTGGGTGCCTCATGGTTGAGCATCTGCTTTGGCTCAGGTCATGATCCCGGCGTCCTGGGGAAACAAGTCCCACATCAGGCTCCCCGCATGGAGCCTCAACTTCCCTGTGTCTATACCTCTGCCTCTCTGTGTCTCTCATGAATCCATAAATAAATCTTTAAAAAATGCAAAAAGATAAAAAGATGAGAAAGGACCCAAATAAAATCACAAATGAGAAAAGAGATATAACAACACTAGAGAAATACAAACGATTATAAGAGAACATTATGAAAAAGTATATGCCAGCAACCTCGAACCTGGAAGAAATAGATCAATTCCTAGAAATATATAACATGGCAAAAATGAAAATGTAAGAAATAAGAAACTTGAACAGACAGATAACCAGCAAAGAAATTGAATCAGTAATCAAGGATCTCCCAACAGGAGACGCTTAGATCAATAGAACAGAATGGAAAGCCGAAACAAGATACAAACCTGTAACTCTATGATCCATTAATCGACAATGAGGCAGGAAGGAATATCCAAAGCACAAAGACAGTCTCTTCAAGAAACCCTAAACCTGACCCCAGGATAAGAAAAAATGGTGTTGGGAAAACCAGGCAGCCACATGCAGAAGAATGAAACTGGACCACTTTCTTACACCATATATATAAAAAATAAATTCAAAATGAATGAAAGACCTAAATGTGAGACCTGAAACCATACAAAGAAGAAAAGATAGGCAGCAACGTCTTTGACATTTGCCACTGGATCTTCTTTCTAGATATGCCTCTGAGGTGAGGGAAACAAAAGCAAAAATACTATTGGGACTTCATCAAATTTAAAAGCTTCTGCAAAGTGAAGGAAACAACGAAACCTAAAAGGCAACATACAAAATGAGAGGAGATATTTGTAAAGAACACATCCAATAAAGATTTAGTATCCAAAATACATAAAGGAAATATAAATCTCAGCATCCTAAACACAAATTATCCAACTACAGATGGGCAGAAGACATGAATGGACTTTGTCTCTGACAAGACATTCACATGGCCATGAGACACACGGAAAGACACTCAGCGTAACCCATCAGCAGGGAAATGCAAACCAAAACCACAATGAGATGACACCTGACAGCCATCAGAATGGCTAAAATTAAGAACAGAAGAAACAACAGGTGTCATTGAGGCTATGGAGAAGAGGGAGGCCCCTTACACTCCTGGTGGGCAGGCGAACAGGTGCAGCCACTGTGGAAAACACTGTGGAGGGTGCTTGAGAAGTTGAAAATAGGGGATCCCGGGGTGGCTCATCGGTTTGGCACCTGCCTTTGGCCCATGTCGCGATCCTGGAGACCCGGGATCGAATCCCACGTCGGACTCACAGTGCATGGAGCCTGCTTCTCCCTCTGCCTGTGTCTCTGCCTCTCTCTCTGTGACTATCATAAAAAATTTTAAAAAAAAGAAGTTAAAAATGGAGCTAACTACGATTCCAAAATTGCACAGCTAGGTATTTACCCCAAGGATACAGAAGTTGTTTAGTAGATTCGAAGAGGGACACGCAGCCCAGTGTTTGTAGCAGCATTATCACCAAGAGCCAAACTGTGGATACAGCCCAGATGTCCATCGACAGATGAATGGGCAGAGACGATGTGGTAAATATACCCACTGCGACATCACTCGTTCATCAGAATGGATGAAGTGAAGCCATTTACAATGACATGGGAGAAGTGGAAAGGACTTATGCTAAATGAACTCAGTCAGAGGAAGACATATACCAAATACCACACAATTGCATTCACATGTGAATTTTAAGAAACCAAACAAACTGGCAAAGGGGCAGAGGGGGGATGAGAGAAGCAAATAAAAAAACACACTATCAACCCCAGAGAATAAACTAATAAATACCAGAGGAAGGTAGGGGGATGGAGAATCAGGGGATGGGGATAGTGGAGGGCACCTGTGACCAAGTACCAGGCGTTGTATCCAAAGGTTGAATCACTATGTGGTAAACCGGAAACTATATCATACTGTGTTTACAAAGAGGAATTCAAGTAAAACTTTAAAATAATAATTGGTAGTATTGATGAAACATGTGCGCACAAGAGATAAAATCAGAAAGGCAACTGAAAATCCAAATAAAGAGTCTTTAGAGTCACAAATCCCCTCCTTAGCTCAGCTTGGTAGAAGCCTGCCATGTATATTCTGACCCCAGCAGAAGCCTGGATTTTGATTCTCTGGGGAGGCCACTGACTTGATGGAGTCAGGCTATCTTTGAAACCAAAACCTAAATAGAGTGCATAAAACTAAACTGCCCAAGATACTAGGAGTCCCAGTGCAGGCACATGCCAAGACCCAAACTCTAACCATACACAGATATAACCCTAACACTACACTTAAGCCTAATGTTAGCCTAAACCTTAACAAGACCTATCACTAATCGAAAACCAAACACAAACCGCAAGACCGAAACACATTCACTGAACCTTCCTGCCAAACCTCACCCTAACTCCTAAACCTATTCTAAACCCTTAACCCTGACTGCTACCTGAAATCTAACCCTAACCTCTAAACGTAAACTTAACTTAATGTACTCAAATCCTATTCCTGACCTTAACCTGTACCCTACCCCTAACCCTTTAATACTAATCCTATCTCATACCCCAAACTGTACCCTAACCCGTACCCTAAAACTAACCCCTAACCCACTCCGTAAATGTATCTCTTACCCTCTTCCAAAACCATACCCTGACCCTGACCTGTCCCTAACCCTAACCCCTAACCAAACAATAACCCTAACCCTAGTCCTGCAAACCAAAACCACAATGAGATGACACCTGACAGCCATCAGAATGGCCAAAATTAAGAACAGAAGAAACAACAGGTGTCATTGAGGCTATGGAGAAGAGGGAGGCCCCTTACACTCCTGGTGGGCTATCCTAACCCTATCCTAACCCTAACCCTCACCCTAATTCTAAACCTAGCCCTAACTATAACCCTAACCCCTCACCCTAAACCCTAACTCACACCCTAACTCCTAACCCTAACTGCAAACCTAAGCCCAACCCTAACTCTAACCATAACCCTAACCTCAACTCCTAACCTCCTGTCCTAATCCCTAGAGCCTAAACCCTAACCCTAACATTAAATCCTGTCCCTTACCCCAACCCCATCCTAACTCTTAACTACTGACCATTACCCTTATGCCTCACCTAACCTCTAATCCGTAACCATAAGCATAATCATTAACATCTAACATATAACCTAAGGCTAACCACCAACTGCCTCTCCTCCCCTAACCTTACCATTCATTCTACCCTTTCACTTACCATGTGGTTCTGAGGAGTCCCTTCTGATGTAGACGTGGCCCCCAACGGCTCCTCCAGAGTCCTCCAGGGGGTCCAAGCAAGCCGGGCTCCTGTGAGTGTGGACATGGCCCAACGTGTTCCTGAGTCATAGTCAGCGGGTCCTGAGGACGTCGGGTCTCCTGTCACTGTGGACTATGTCTCACATTCTCTAAAGCGTCACAGCAGGTCCTCAGGACGCCGGGGGCTCCTGTCAGCCTGGACATGGCCCCATGGCCCCCAGAAAACTCACCGTGGGTCCTGAGGGGGCTGTGGGCTCCTGTCAGCATAGACGCAGCCCCATATGTCCTGAAGCCAAAGTGCTGGTCCTGAGGAGGACGGGGTTCCTGTCAGGGTTGACATGACCCCTCATTTTCCTCAAACCTCACCATAAGACCTGAGGAGGCTGGGGGCTCCTGGCAGCATGGATGTGGCCCATAATCTTCCCAAACCTTCGCAGTGGGTTCTGAGGAGGCCGGAGACATGTCAGTGTGGATGCGGCACCCACATTTTTCTTAGGCCTCACCACAGGCTCTGACAAGGCTGGGGTCTTCTGTCCGCATGGATGCATCCACATATTTCCCCAAGTCTACACCGAAGGTCATGAGGAAGTCAGCGTCCTGTTGTATCCATGTGGCCCCAAGTCCTCCCAAAGCGTAACCGAGGGTTCTGAGGAGGCCGGGGCTCCTGTAACCTTGAATGCGGCCCCCAGCTTCCAGAAGCCTCAACTTATGTCCTGAGGGGCCCGGGAGCTCCTGGAAGAGTGGACGTGGCACCACATCTTCCTGAAGCCTCCCTGCAGGTCCTGAAGTGGCTCAGGGACTCCTGTCAGTGTGGATGTGGACCCACATCTTCCTGAAGCCTCCCCGCGGGTCCTGAGGTGGCTCAGGGCTCCTGTCAGTGTGGATGTGGACCCACATCTTCCTGAAGCCTCCCCGCGGGTCCTGAGGTGGCCCAGGGCTCCTGTCAGGGTGGATGCGGGCCCACATCTTCCTAAAGCCTCACCGCGGGTCCTGAGGAGACCGGGGTTCCTGTCAGCATGAACGCGACCCAATTTCCCCCTGAAGACTCCCCGCGGGTCCTGTGGAGGCTTCAGCTCATCTCGTAGATGCGTCCCCACATCCCCCTCAGGCCTCCCCAGCACAGGCTGGCTCCTGTTAGTGCAGGCAGAGGAGGCCTACTGCACACGCGTGCCCCATGGGAGGGGCCTGGGCTCGGGCGCCCCCTGCGGGACACTCAGGCACTGCAGGAGGCTGTGCAGGAGGCCGCAGGTGCTCCATGGGCCCCCCACCTGCCTCCTTTCAGGCTCCAGCTGGGGCCTGTTAGCTTCAGAAACATTTCACTGAAAAGGAGCCCAACACCCGACTTCCCCAGAAATACTTAAGGACAAGGAATTGGAACCCACAGGACACGAAATGAAATGTGGACCAGAATTTTACCACATCCTGCAAATCTCACTCAACCCTCTTCCACTGTGTGTGGGACCGTGGGTTGGTGCAGCCGCCCTGGAAACAGTGTGGAGGCCCCTCAGGAAGTTACAAATAGAGCCACCCTGCCACCAGCAGGTGAACGGCCTGGAGCTCACTCCGAAGATACAGATGCAGTGAGTCTTGGGACAACTGCACCCCAATGTCCACAGCAGCCGGGTCCACAGTAGCCACACTGTGGGAGGAGCCTTGGTGCCCTCTGCCAGATGATGGATAAAGAGGATGGGAGATAGATGATGGTCACACAGAGAGGAATGGAACTCAGCTATCAAAGAGAAGGAAATCTTGCCATTTGCAATGATGTGGATAGAACTAAAGGGATCATGTTAAGTGAAGTAAGTCACTCGGGAAAGAGAATGACCGTGTGGTGTCATTCACAGGTGGAATTAAAGAAGCAAAGCAGATGAACTACTGTGAAGGGAAGGAGAGACAAG
Organism: Canis lupus baileyi; assembly: GCF_048164855.1. Lineage (NCBI taxonomy): Eukaryota > Metazoa > Chordata > Mammalia > Carnivora > Canidae > Canis > Canis lupus. The sequence goes on along the minus strand of NC_132863.1, from coordinate 760,248 downwards.
ATCAAAACAAATGCAGGAAATACAGACTCTTAACGATAGGAAACGAACTGAGGGTCGCTGGAGGGGTGGGGGCATAACAGGGGAAATAGGAAAGTGCTGCGTCTCACTCTGTCCTGCTTCTCCAATACTGATTTGCTGTCGGGGTTATTTGTTGAGGAGGATGGATGTTATGGGTTTTTTTTTTTTCCTATTTCTAAGGTCTGCCACCATGATTTTGATAGAAATGACATTGAAACTGAGGGTGGCTTCAGGAACTGCGGACATTTTCACAAGATGAGGCTCCCACCCCATGAGCCCAGGACGGCCTCCCAGAGCCTGGTAAGGCTCAGTGCACAAGTTTTGTGCTCCTTTGGTTCAGTCTCATTATTTATTCTCCTTGATGCTCCTGAGAAGGCCTTCACGTCCTTCCTTTCCTTCCTGAGTGCTCATTGTCGAGACACAGCAAGGCTACTCTGCTCTGTAGGGTCAGTTTGTGTCCCGTGACTTTACTGAACTCACTCCTTAGTTCTAACAGGTTTTGGTGGAGGCTCTCGGGTTTCCTATTTCTAGTTCCGCACCTTCAGTATATAGGGACAGTGTGACGTCCCCCTTCCAGGTGTGGAACCTTTGATTTTTACAGCTTAATGTCCTAGAAAGCCCCATTATTGAATCAAAACTGAGCCCAGGCCAAGGGCAGGAAGCCCCTATTAGAATGAGGACAGAGCTCAATGCCCTTGAAGGCCCCATATCAAAATGTAAACAGAACTTGAGGAATTGCTCCAGTCCTTCTGGAGGTCCCTGAGACCAGCCCTTAAAACTAAGCTAAAACCCACCTCAGGGTCCAAGTCCCTGCTCCGCTCTGTCAGGTATACTTGGACACAAGCTCGCGGTGGTAAATAAACCCTCGTGTGTTTGCATCATTGTTGGCTTCTCGGAGGTTTCTCGGATTCGCAATCTTGGGCACAACAGTCTGAGATAAAAAAAGAAAACCAAAAGAAGCTCGGACGCAGGTAGAGTGAACGCAGGATTCTGAGAGAAGTGGCGGAGACCCGGGGGGTTGGGGGCTCTGCTGTGGAGGCCCCTGGAGACTGGGGGGCAGGATGCTCAACCCCAGAGCCAGAGGACCCAGAGACCCCACCCGCATCCCGCCCATCTGGACCGGGTCTCTGGGAGGAGCACAGCGCCACCTGCTGTAGGACAGACGCGCTGACGCCCACACCGCCTCAGACCCCGCAGATGCATCTCACAGGCAGATGTACACCTGACAATCAGCGCCATGGCCAATCCCCAGACCCCGCACAGTCCCTTCGCTGCCACCAAGGTGTTGGAACATAGAGGCTGCAGAGCTTCAGCTCTGCTTGGAAAGTAGGGTCTAGCCTCCTTTGTACTTTGTGCTTTATTTTCATGTATTTTCTTTGATTCTATTTTATAAATTGCCTTATTTTAATTTTTATGTATGTACCTTATATATTTCTTATTTTTAGTTTCATGGTACTTTGTGTTTCTTATTTTGGGATTTAGAATCTTTTAACAACCATGCAAAAATAATCTGGTAGTTTTTTTGGGGAGGGCAGTTGTTATTGTTTTTCTTGGTTTTTCTTTTTCTTCCTTCTTTCTTTTCTGGAAAAAAATAATGAGATGGAGAAATTCACCTCCATAAAATAATATGAGGTAGTACTCACAGCCAGGAAGTCCATCAATACAAATATATTACGTTTAACTACAGTTTAAAACAATGATTATAAAGATAGCATCTGGGTTGGAAAAAGAGCACAGAAGAAAACTAGAGAATCCCTTACTGTAGAAATAAAAGAAGTAAAATCTAGTCAGGCCAACGTTAAAAATGCTATAACTGGGGATCCCTGGGTGGCGCAGCGGTTTGGCGCCTGCCTTTGGCCAGGGCGCCATCCTGGAGACCCGGGATTGAATCCCACGTTGGGCTCCCGGTGCATGGAGCCTGCTTCTCCCTCTGTCTATGTCTCTGCCTCTCTCTCTCTCTCTCTCTCTCTCTCTCTCTCTCTGTGTGTGTGTGACTATCATAAATAAATAAAAATTTAAAAAAAAGATTTAAAAATGCTATAACTGAGATGCACTACCAAGTAGAAGCATTAAAAACAAGGAAGGTTATGGACCACAAAGGCAGATTTCGGAACTCAGCCACTTATTAAAACAATAACATTTATATCATGGGAGACTCCCAAGATGAAGACAGAGGAAAGGTGGGCTTGCTCAGCCATTAGAAATGACAAATAACCACCATTTCCTTCAACGTGGATGGAACTGGAAGGTGTTATGCTGAGTGAGGTAAGTCAATCAGAGAAAGACAAATATTGTATGTTCTCATTCACTTGGGGAATATAGATAATAGTGAAAGGGAATATAAGGGAAGGGAGAAGAAATGTGTGGGAAATATCAGAAAGGGAGACAGAACGTAAAGACTCCTAACTCTGGGAAATGAACTAGGGGTGATTTAAGGGGAGGAGGGCGGGGGTGGGGGTGAATGTGTGATGGGCACTGAGGGGGGCACTTGACGCGATGAGCACTGGTTGTTATTCTGTATGTTGGCAAATTGAACACCAATAAAAAGTAAATTTATTATTAAGTAAAAGAAAGAAAGAAAGAAAGAAAGAAGAAAGAAAGAAGAAAGAAAGAAAGAAAGAAAGAAAGAAAGAAAGAAAGAAAGAAAGAAAGGAAAGAAAAGTAGCAGCTGTGTGGCTCAGTTAGTTAAGCTTCTGCCTTAGGGTCAGATCATGATCCAGGTCCCAAGGAAGGCTCCCTGTTCAGCAGGGAACTTGCTTCTCCCTCGCCCTCTGCCCCTCTAGCACTCCTCTCTCTCAAATAAATAAATAGCATCTTTGAAAAAGACACAAACAAACCCAGAGGGAAGAGAAATCTCCCATGTAGAAGATTTTCCAACAATTTGTGCTGACATTCCACCCTCAAGTTCCTGAGCATAGCTTCCCATTCTTACATGTGGAATACACATAGTAACTTCCTTCTACAAAATATATTATGAAAAACTTAAAATAATAATAATAATATAATAATAATAATAATAATAATAAAAGGATCACTTTACTACGGAGAAACCAACAAACACTACCTCAGCAAGATGATCAGATCGATACCAAGACTGATAACTCATGTTGATAGTATCTAACCTTTATATGATATAATAAAAATGGCAGTATATCTCTGTATATAATCCACAAAAACAGCTCAATCATGAGAAAAACAACAGACATGTCCCAATTGAGGGAAATTTTACAAAATACTCTACTTGTCAAAGTGTTCCAGTTCGACAACAAGGAAAGGCTGAAAGACTGTCACAATCCAGAGGAGCCTAAGAAAACAGGAGGACAAATGGAGTGTGGTATGAGGGATGGTGATTTAGCAAAAACTAAGGAAATCTGAATAAAGTATGCTCTTTGGTTATTGTGAAAATTTTAATATTGATTCATTAGTTAATATTTGTACCATACTGATATAAGATATCAATAATTAGAGAAATTGAGTGCAAGTGCATGAGAATTCTCTGTACTATCTTCTCAATTTCCCTATAAATCTTTGTTTTCCTTCTAAGAAATTAGATTTAATTTGAAAATTGACTTAAATGAATCAGGCTCCAGTGTGAAGAGATTTTAAGAATCGTTGAATTATCTTTTGCCTTATTCTTAAAAAGTTCCTTCGATGGGAACAAAGTAAGAATTTTATATCAAAAGGAAATAAAAACACTTATGAACACGTATAATACCTCCTCAACCTGAAAAGCAGTAAAGGATAATAAATAGCAAAAATCAGATAAAAATACTTCTAGTACAATAGACACCATATTTCAAGTGCATTTAAAATTAGCAATGTATAACATTTATTTCCTTGACATTTGACTTCCAAAGAGTTCACAGTGTTTCAGTGTCAGTTGAAACAGGGGAAGAATCTCAGGGAAGAATCCTTCACAAAATAATAGGACCATTGGTACTAATGTCTCTCAATTATTTCCACATCCATAAAGATGCATTTCCTGATGAGTGACTGAGCTGTGAAGAAAGAGATGAGAAACACTCATCCCTTTGAATTACTTGTGTCAGAATATTTTAACCATAGTATTATGGATAGTAAATTATCCTTATTAACAGGAAATATGTCTCAGAGTGGAATCTGAGCAATCAGATGGGCAGAGAAAAAATGCTTTAACTCGCTCCTGCACTTTTAAAGACAAAGGAGAGCTTTTCTATGTACAAAGTCAGTTGTCAAGATAGCCTTAGGGAATAAGAGTCTGCAGCATGGAATCCCGCTGCACAGCTGGGATGCCCACGAGCCAGGTCTTCCTGATCTCAAATCCCTGGGCCTGTCCCGCCACACAGGTAGCCACGCTGAAGTCATCTGCAATTTCTCTCTTAGGAGCTCCAGGGAGGGGGGCATGAGCTAGATAGGACGGGACGGGATGCATGGAGGCCGAGAACATTACAGCCATTCTACTTTAAGTTCAGTATTAGCACACGTCCAGCAATCTCAGGCCCCTGTGAAGAAGAGCTGAAATTTGCATTACTTCAGTTACTGTAAAAAAAAAAGTTTACAGCTTGTCTTAGAAAGCCCCACAATAGAATAAAAACTGAGCCTAAGCAAAGGGCTGGAAACCCCAATTAGAATGAGAAGTGAGCTCAATGACCTTGAAGGCCCCACATCAAAATGTAAACAGAACTTGAGGAATTGCTCCAGCCCTTCTGGAGGTCCCTGAGACCAGCCCTTAAAACTAAGCTAAAACCCTCCTGGGGGTCCAAGTCCCTGATCCACTGTGTGGCATATACTTGAACCCATGCTCGAGTTTGTAAAACAACCCTCGTGTGTTTGCATCAGTGTCGGCTCCTTAGTGGTTTCTTGGATTCGCCATCTTGGGCACAACACCCCCATGACCCCTCCCCACCTGGACTGACCTCCTGTCCCCTCCCACCCATGCTGACCCTCAGTCACCTCCCCACCCACAACAGCTGGGCACAGGCCCTCACACAGTTCCACAGGCACGGTGGGCACTCCCGCCATCCCCAGCCTCCCAGGGGAAGGAAGGAGGTTTCGGCAGAACACACTCCCATGGTGGCCCCAGGGCTCCCTGCCCAGGAGAGCACCTGGTGACAGGTCGGGGTCTGTGTCCCTGACACTAGCTCCTTCTCCCCAGTTTTCCCGCAGGAAATGAAGGAGGAGGCCCTGGTCTCCTCAGGGACATCACGCAGGTGGACCTGGACGTCAACAGGACGCTCAGCAGTCACATCATATTTTGGGACTACTAAGGGGTAGGGTGAGGGTGAGGGGCCAAGGGGGATCACGACCCAGTGGAGGACCGGGGGATTCTGGGTAGGAAAAACGGGGCTTCTGAGGCAGGGGGCAAACAGCAGCCAACAACACACCGCTCCATGGTAGGGTGTTGGGGATGACCTCTATGCCCACACCCCCGGGGCCTCGGGGATGAGGAGGCAACTGGGATGGGGCCTCCAGGGCTTGCCATGGGAGCTGAACCTCAAAGGAGAGAGGGGCTGCCCCCTGAGAAGTAGGGGATGGGGTCGGGTACGTGAGGGGCATGAACCGGACCTGGGGGCCAGGTGGCATGACCGCGGCTGGAGCAGGACACACTTCGATCCCATGAGGGTCGGACGGGTCAGAGTGACACCCACTCTCGGTGATTTATATATTTCTAAATTCTATGTATTTGATTTGAGACAATTTGAAATTTGAAAACACACATAGTATGATGAACTCCAGATAATGCCCCCGGTCCAGCCAGGGCCCTGCACTGTCCACACCTGGCCCCAGGGGCAGGGGTCACAGCAAACCCCAGACTGGAGTCGCCTTTAATTGTAGACGTCTCCTTGTGCATCTTCGAGGAGGAGATGCCCTGTGTCCGCAGGCCCCCCACGACATCTCCCTCATTCCCCACTCCCACTCCATCCCCCTACATCATCATCCCCAATGGCATCCCACCTACACCATAACCCTCAAACCCACACAGCCCCACACAATCCCCACCCACATTATACCCCAACACCATCCGCCCTACACTATCCACCATCATCATACCCCTGCCCCTACACCTTCAACCCCCACACCATTGGCCCCCAGCAAGGACCCGGTACAGGTGCCCCCTGTGGGACATGCTCAGCCTCCCCGGGTTTCTCTGGATTCCCTGCTCCCATCAGAAGCCCGGGTGTCCCATAGAGTACCCAGGGGTTGCAGGGAGGAGGGAAGACAGGGAGCCCCCGACAGGGTGTGTGCAGGTGAGTGGTGCAGAGGAAGCACTGTGCCCTGTCTCCACCCACTGTCCCTCCTGGAGGGCGGCTTACACTGCACAGGATGCCAGCCCCTAAACAGGGGGATCTGGACTGGCCTGGCCCCGGGCTCTGTGAGGGCGGGGGTGATTTGAGTCCCTGCCCCAGTCCCAACAAAAAGACTAATGGGATCCAGCCCCCCATGGCCCTGTCCAGCGCTGGATTCTGGCCCCATGCTGAGCGAGCCCTCTCACAGCTGGATGTGGCCTCCTGGGCCCTGAGCATGCCCCACGGATTCAGGTCGCTGACCTAGGGCAGCCCTGGGGATCCCGAGGCACCCACGGTTGGGGAGAGCAGAAGTGGGCCAGTGGGCCCCACCCGCACCCACACCAGGAGGCTGGCTCCTCCAGGTGCTGGGGCCCCAGGGGGCCCGTGGCTGGGGTCCAGCTGCCCTGTGGGGACCCAACTAGGAACCCATGAGCGGCAGGTCAAGGTCAGCTCTGCTGTCCTCAGAGCCATCTCTCAGGCTGAAACCTTAGGACACAGGCCCCCACCCGAGGTCCACACGTGCTCCCAGGTGGGGGACTCCAGCACTCACACCCCACCCATGTGATTCTTGCCCTCCCCTAAAGGACAGACATTCCCTCCACAGGGGAAGGCGTGCACCCTCCACTCTGAGCCCATTTGCTGTAGAATGTCAATAAAGTGTTGTGGTGCGAAAATGCACAGCCAGACCGTTTCTGTGTCTCCCAGAACTCTGTGCACGGGGCGTGGAGAGACCCACAGAGACCCCACGTGGAAGAGGGGGCACCACCCAGTCCCCAAACAGCTCCTGCAGGGGCAGCGCAAGGCACACACAGCTGAAGTCCCCACGTGCCTTCCAGGGGCGGCCAGTCGCCAGGGTCAGGACCCCACAGACTATACTGGGACTCAGCCTGTGCCCCATGGGCCAGAATGGGCTAAGACAGAGTGACAGCCAGGGAACTTCAGGTCACCAGGGTCTCTGCAAAGCGACCTGGGAGGTCTGTGCTCCCTCTGTCCAGGAGGCCGGGGCTGGCCCTGTTCCAGGGCATATACTACCCTCCCCGCATCCCCATGCCAGTGTGCCTGGGGCACAGAGGGCCTGTGGGGCGCTCAGCGTGGCCCTGGAAGGGATGTCAGGACAGCAGGCCCTTGTGTTGTGCCCAAGACTGCAAATCCAAGAAACCACCGATGAGCTGTCACCGATGCAAACTCCCGAGGATTTCTTTACAAGCTGGAGCTTGAGTCCAATGCACCCAACACAGCGGAGCAGGGATTTGGATCCTGAGACTAATAGGTGTAGCAGCTTTAAAGGGGCCAGTGGCCCATGGGATACACAGAAAGTTGCACAGTCGTGTTGGTCCACACGCAGGTGGCCAATTGAATTACACCTTACCCTATAGTTCCAATGACATGGCCTATTACTTTGGTCAGAATCGGCGTGAAGTTTTGGCGGGCACGAAGCAGGGTTACATTGTTATGAGCCGCTTTCCGATTAGGGTGTGCCCAGCGGCTTGACTGGGTTGGGGAAGCGCCTTAAGACATAAGCAGGTTATGTGGGGGTCATAGGGGAGGTGGCAGTTGTAGCACAAAATGGAATCAGTCCTGCTCTGCTTGTCCAGGTGTAGGGGATTTTTGTTAACTTTCCTGGGTCCCACACTTGCAGCTCATGCACCTGGGTCACCCTCACCAGGTGGACTCAGTGTGCACACCTTGTGGTGCTGGATCTCTCACACCAGCGTGTACAGGGCACCCTCTTCGCCCTAGTGAGTAGGGGCTGGGTGAGCATAGGGCTCGGCAGGAAGGCCAGGCAGCACAGGGGCCGAGGAACACCAGCCCCATCACCACCCCTACTCCCACACACAGGCTGCCCCATGGCTCCCCGTAATGGGCACCTGGCGCCTCTGGAGATCCCCCCCAGGGTGGCCCCGAGGTCCGGCTCCCTGCTGGAGAGGCATTGGGGAGAAGAGAAGCAGCTGGCGCTCAGCGGGAGCCACTGCCGGACATGGGAATGTGGCTGAGCCAGACCTTCCAGCTCAGCTGACCTTCCAGCCAAAAGTCACTGCCCGAGCCAGCCCCGGGTCGGCCAGGAGAGTCCAGCTATCTGCCCAGCGTCAGCACCAGAAATGATGTTCTGCCAACCATTTCGGTGTTTGGGTGACCCAGCCAGAGGATCAGATAGCTGCACGTGATAGCTGCATGTGATAGACACACACACACACACCGAAACCAACAAAAGTCGGAATCCCCCAATGTTGTCAAACAGCAGTCGAATGGTTACATACATGACGCTATGGTCCCTAGTAGGATACATGGAAGACGCTATAAATCACGACTGCAGAGGTGCTGGAGGCACGGAGATGTGCCTGCTGGGTTCCAACAAGGAGAGCAGAGGGGCAGGAAGCATACTTCAATGGGGGGGGGCCCTCTTAGGAAAGGACACCAGGTCCCTGTGAAGGCTACGGATTGAGAAATCTTTCCTCCTTTCAGCTTCTGGATTTCCTCCTCCTTTGTTCTTCCTAATTCTAGTTTACCCTCCACCCTGCATCCAAACCAATGACCAAAGAGGGTTCTTTATGATATCTGGTCCTAAAAGGAGGCTGAGCTCTGGCTACCGGGTTCAGAAACGATCATTTTCTAGGTGTATGTTGATCCCCCGAACTCATGTCTTCATGGCTCTTCTCTCCCTGCATAACGAGGGGAACCACAGGTCTTACAATGAAAGATGCCCACTTCCACTTGGGCGGGACTGCCCTTGTGGAGGACATTATCTGGGCCAAGTAGTGCAAGTGGGGTGATCAAGAATAGGTCGCAGGTGAGACATAAGCAAGCACTTACCTTTGATATCATGCTTTATTTGTTCATCCATTTATTATTTGTTAATATTTTAATTTTATGTCCTGTCTATACCCAACACGGTATTCAAACTCATAACCCTGAGTTCAAGATACCCCAACCAGGCCAGCCAGGCACCCCAGTGCCATGTTTCATAACTCTTTGCTTCCTTGCCTATCTCTGCATTGAACTGGAACATTGAGTCCTTGACGGGGAGCTTTAGTAACCTCTGAATCCTAGAACGTTCTCACTGTATCCCAATCCTAGATTGACATTTACCATTGAATAGCACTTTAAATAAATAGTCAGTAAGATAACTACTACAGAAAAGGAAATTATCAAATTTTCTCGTATGTGGTCCCTGCTCCCTGGGCTCCCAGGGAAGCTATGGTTCCTTTAACATTGATCGAGGTCCAAATGACTCCACCACACCTCAAAGCATGGGCTCAGTTTCTGCCCTGACACATGCAACACCCCTGCTTCAATTAACATTTATCAATCAATCAAAGGGAGCCTAACTGCCTCAGTGTGGTTCGTAAGAACATGGGACCCTTGTTCTTGGGGTAGCATGTTCAAGCCCAATGTTGGCTGTAGAGATTACAGAAAAATAAAATCTTAAAAAAAATCAATCAGTTTATCTTGGGGAGACATAGCCCCGGATCCCACAAGGGCAGGGAGCCAGCTGATGGTTCTACGCACAATATTATATGCAGCAGAGCACAAAATGTGAACTTTCAGAAGTCTCCTAGAGTGGGGTACACACCAGCCTTAAGGTGTTCAGGTGGAGAATTGGGGGGCAGTCCCTGGAGTGACAGGGTGGGCTCAGGATCCCAGGGGTCCCAAGGATGGTGGCGCCAACTGTTCCCAGGCACAGTAGCAGGAACCTGGCTGAGAGCAGCGGGGCTTGGGCCAGCTGTCTGCCCTGTGTGGCCATAAGCTGCAAACCCCTGTGCAGTCACGGGGCCCAGTTCCTGGGACAGGCCAGCAAAGGCCAGGAGTGCGAGGACACCCTCCCGGGCAGGAAGAGCACAGGTCTCCACCAGAGCAGCCCCTAAAATTTGGAGTTTTAAACTTCAGTCACTTGTCTGTGTGGAGGCTGAGAAAATTGAGGCGGCTCCACTTTAAGTTCACTGTTAGCACAAGTACTGCCATCCCAGGCCCCTGTGAATAAGAGCTAAAATTTACATTACTTCAGTTACAGGAAAAAAAGAAAAAAACAGCTTACAGCTTAAGGTCCCAGAAGCCCCATATTAGAATGAGAACAGAGCTCAATGCCCTTGAAGGCCCCATATCAAAATGTAAACAGAACTTGAGGAATTGCCCCAGCCCTTCTGGAGGTCCCCGAGACCAGCCCTTAAAACTAAGCTAAAACCCACTTCGGGGTCCAAGTCCATGCTCCGCTGTGTCGGGTGTACTTGGACGCAAGCTCGAGTTTGGAAATCAACCATCGAGTGTTTGCCTCGGTTTGCCTCGGGACCCACATGCCCCCAACCCCGGGGCCTCTGGGATGAGGAGGCCAATTAGATGGGGCCTCCAGTGGTTGCCATGGGAGCTGAACCCCAAAGGGGAGAGGGATGGCGCCCTGAGAAGCAGGGGATGGGGTGGGAGACGTGGGGGGCAGGAACCAGACCTGGGGACCAGGCAGCATGGCCGCGGCTAGAGCAGGACACACATCAATCCCATGAGGGTCGGATGGGTCAGAGTGACACCCACTCTCGGTGCTTTATATATTTCTAAAGTCTATGCATTTCATTTGAGACAATTTGCAATTTGAAAACATACATAGTATGATGACCCCCAGATAATGCCCCCGGTCCAGCCAGGACCCTGCACTTACCACACGGTGCCACAGGGGCAGGTGTCACAGGAAACCCCAGACTGGGGTCGCCTTTAACTGTAGACGTCTCCTTGTGCATCTTAGAGGAAGGGGATGCCCTGTGTCCGCAGGCCCTCCCACACCATCCCGCTCATTCCCCACCCCCACATCATCCCCCTACATCATCATCCCCAATGGCATCCCCCATACACCATCCCCCTAACACCCACACAGCCCCACACAATCCCCACTCACACTATACCCCAACACCATCACCCCTACACCATCCCCCACACTCCACCACCCATGCCCCCACAACATCCACCACCACACCATCGGCCCCCAGCAAGGACCTGGTGCAGGTACCCCTGTGGGACATGCTCAGACTCCCCGAGATTCTCTGGATACCCTGCTCCCATCAGAAGAAGTATATAGAATCAGAAGATACTCCCCCATGTTTTTTTTTTCATTTCTGTTTGCTTCCCCACCCTTTCCCCCCCTTTCTTTCTTTTTCTTTCTTTTTGTTCTCTTTTCTCCTTCTTTCTTCATTTATTCTTTTTCGTTTTTCTCTTTTCTTTCCTTCTTTCTCTCCTCTCTTTTTCTCCTTTTCCCAATACAATTTGTTTTTGGCCACTCTGCACTCAGCAAAATGACTAGAAGTAAAACCTTACCTCAAAGAAAGAATCAGAAACAGGCCTCTCTCCCACAGAGTTACAAAATCTGGATTACAATTCAATGTCAGAAAGCCAATTCAGAAGCACTATTATACAGCTACTGGTGGCTCTAGAAAAAAGCATAAAGGACTCAAGAGACTTCATGACTGCAGAATTTAGATCCAATCAGGCCGAAATTAAAAATCAATTGAATGAGATGCAATATAAACTAGAAGTCCTAACAATGAGGGTTAAGGAGGTGGAAGAACAAGGGAGTGACATAGAAGACAAGTTGATGGAAAGAGGGAAACTGAGGAAAAAAGAGACAGACAACTAAAAGACCAGGAAGACAGATTAAGGGAAATAAACGACAGCCTGAGGAAGAAAAAGCAATGTGTAATTTGGGTTCCTGAGGGCGCCGAAAGGGGTAGAGGGCCAGAATAAGTATTTGAACAAATCCTAGCTGAAAAATTTCCTAGTCTGGGAAGGGAAACAGGCATTCAGATCCAGGAAATAGAGAGATCCCCCCCTAAAATCAATAAAAACCGTCCAACACCTCGACATTTAATAGTGAAGCTTGCAAATTCCAAACATATAGAGAAGATGCTTAAAGCAGTAAGAGAAAAGAAATCCCTGCCTTATGGGGAGGAGCATTAGGGTAATAGAAGACCTCTCCACAGCGACCTGGCAGCCCAGAAATGGCTGGCAGGATATATTCAGGGTCCTCCATGAGAAGAACAAGCAACCAAGAATACTTTATCCAGCAAGGCTCTCATTCAAAATGGAAGGAGAGATAAAGAGCTTCCAAGACAGGCAGGAACTGAAAGAATATGTGACCTCCAACAAGCTCTGGAAGAAATTTTAAGGGGGACTCTTAAAATTCCCCTTTAAGAAGAAGTTCAGTGGAACAATCGACAAAAACAAAGACTGAAGAGATATCATGATGACACTAAACTCATATCTGTCGATAGTAACTCTGAACGTGAACAGGCTTAATGACCCCATCAAAAGGCACAGGGTTTCAGACTGGATAAGAAAGCAGGACCCACCTATTTGCTGTCTACAAGAGACTCATTTTAGACAAAGGACACCTACAATCTGAAAATTAAATGTTGGAGAACCATTTACCATTTAAATGGTGCTCAAAAGAAAGCAGGGGTAGCCATCCTTATATCAGATAAACTAAAATTTAACCCAAAGAGTGTAGTGAGAGTTGAAGAGGGACACTAAGTCATACTTAAGGGATCTATCCCACAAGAGGACTTAACAATCCTCAATATATGCCCTGAATGCGCGAGCTGCCAAATATTTAAACCAATTAATAACCAAAGTGAAGAAATACTTAGATAATAATTATCTTATACTTGGCGACTTCAATCTAGCTCTTTCTACCCTCGATAGGTCTTCTAAGCACAACATCTCCAAAGAAACGAGAGCTTTAAATAATACACTGGACCAGATAGATTTCACAGATATATACAGAACTTTACATCCAAACTCAACTGAATACACATTCTTCTCAGGTGCACATGGAACTTTCTCCAGAATAGACCACATATTGGGTCACAAATAGGGTCTGAACCGATAACAAATGATTGGGATCATCCCCTGCATATTCTCAGTCCATAATGCCTTGAAATTAGAACTAAATAACAACAAGAAGTTTGGAAGGACCTCAAACACGTCGAGGTGAAGGATCATCCTGCTAAAAGACGAAAGGGTCAACCACGAAATTAAGGAAGAATTAAAAAGATTCATGGAAACTAATGAGAATGAACATACAAGCATTCAAAATCTTTGGGATCAGCAAAAGCAGCCTTAAGGTGGAAATACATCACAATACAGCATCCATTCAAAAACGGGAAACTACTCAAATACAAAAGCTAACGTTACACATAAAGGAGCTAGAGAAAATACAGCAGATAGATCCTACACCCAACAGAAGAATAGAGTTAATTAACATTCGAGCAGAACACAAGGAAATCAAGACCAGAGGAACTGTGGAACAGATCAATGGAACGGGGAGTTGGGTCTTTGAACGAATTAATAAGATAGATAAACCATTAGCCAACCTTATTAAAAAGAAGAGAGAGAATATTCAAATTAATAAAATCATGAATCAGAAAGGAGTGGTCACTACCAACACCAAGGAAATAAAACGATTTTTAAAATATACTATTGGCTATAATATTATTATATTATTGGCTATAATTATTATTATATTATTGGGTATACACCAATAAATTAGGCATTCTAGAAGAAATGGACACATTCCTGGAAAGCCAGAAACTACCAAAAAATGGAACAGGAAGAAAGAGAAAAAATGAACAGGCCAAAAACCAGGGAGGAAATTGAAGTAGTCATCCAAAACCTCCCAAGACACAAGAGTCCAGGGCCAAATGGCTTCCCAGGGGAATTCTATCAACCGTTTAAAGAAGAATTCATACCTATTCTACTAAAGCTGTTTGGAAAGATAGAAAGAGATGGAGTACTACCAAATTCGTTCCATGAAGCCAGCATCACCTTCATTCCAAAACCAACAAAGACCCTGCCAAAAAGGAGAATTACAGACCAATATCGCTGATGAATATGGATGCAAAATTCTCAACAAGATACTAGCCTATAGGATCCAACAGTACATTAATAAAATTATTCACCATGACCAAGTAGGACTTATCCCCAGGACACAAGGCTGGTTCAACACTCATAAAACAATCAATGTGATTCATCATATCGGCAAGAGAAAAACCAAGAACCATATGATCCTCTCATTAGATGCAGAGAAAGTATTTGACAAAATAGAGCATCCATTCCTGATCAAAATACTTCAGAGTGTAGGGATGGAGGGAACATTCCTCGACATCTTACAAGCCATCTACGAAAAGCCCACAGCAAATATCATGCTCAATGGGGAAGCACGGGAAGCCTTTCCCCTAAGATGAGGAACAAGACAGGGATGTCCACTCTCACCACTGCTATTCAACATAGTACTGGAATTCCTAGCCTCAGCAATCAGACAACAAAAAGACATTCAGGGCATTCAAATTGGCAAAGAAGAAGTCAAACTCCCCCTCTTCGCCGATGACATGATACTGTACCTAGAAAACCCAAAAGCCTCCACCCCAAGATTGCTACAACTCATACAGAATTTGGTAGCGTTGCAGGATACAAAATCAATTGCCAGAAATCAATGGCATTTCTATACACTAACAATGAGACTGAAGAAAGAGAAATGAAGGAGTCAATCTCATTTACAATTGCACCCAAAAGCATAAGATATCTAGGAATAACCCTAACTAAGGAGGTAAATATTCTATACCCTAAAAACTATAGAACACTTCTGAAAGAAATTGAGGAAGACACAAAGAGATGGAAAAATATTCCATGCTCATGGAATGGCAGAATTAACATTGTGAAAATGTCAATGTTACCAAGGCAATGTACAGGTTTAATGCAAACCCTATCAAAATACCATGGACTTTCTTCAGAGATTTAGAACAAATCATTTTAAGATTTGTGTGGAATCGGGATCCCTGGGTGGTGCATCGGTTTGGCGCCTGCCTTTGGCCCAGGGCACGTTCCTGGAGACCTGGGTTCGAATCCCATGTCAGGCTCCCAGTACATGGAGCCTGCTTCTCGCTTTGCTTGTGTCCCTGCCTCTCTCTCTCTCTCTCTGTGTGTGTGTGTGTGTGTGTGTGTGTGACTATCATAAAAAAAAGACTTGTGTGGAATCAGAAAAGACCCTGAATAGCCAGGGGAATTTTAAAAAAGACAACCATATCTGGGGACATCACAATGCCAGATTTCATGGTGTACTACAAAGCTGTGGTTCAAGACAGTGTGGTACTGGCACAAAAACAGACAAATAGATGAGTGGAACAGAAAAGAGACCCCAGGATTGGACCCTGAACTTTATGGTCAACTAATATTTGATAAGGGGGTAAAGACTACCCATTGGAAGAAAGACAGTCTCTTCAATACATGGTGCAGGGATAATGGACATCCACATGCAGAAGAATGAAACTAGACTACTCTCTTTCACCATAAACAAAGATAAATTCAAAATGGATGAAAGATCTAAATGTGAGACAAGAGTCCATCAAAATCCTAGAGGAGATCAGAGGCAACATCCTTTTTGAACTTGGCCACAGTAACTTCTTGCAAGATACATCCACGAAGGCAAAAGAAACAAAAGCAAAAATGAACTATTGTGATTTCATCAATATAAGAAGCTTTTGCACAGCAAAGGATACAGTCAACCAAACTAAAAGACAACCTACAGAATGGGAGAAGATATTTGCAAATGACGTATCAGATAAAGGGCTAGTTTCAAAGATCTATAAAGAACATCTTAAAATCAACACCAAGAGACAAACAATGCAATCATGAAATGGGCAAAAGACATGAAGAGAAATCTCACAGAGGAAGACATTGACATGGCCAAGATGAACATGGAAAAATGCTCTGCATTCCTTGCCATCAGGGAAATACAAATCAAAACCACAATGAGAACCACCTCACACCACTGAATGGGGATAATTAACAAGGCAAGGAACAACAAATGTTGGAGAGGATGCACAGAAAAGGGAAGACTCTTATACTGTTGGTGGGAATGTGAACTGGTGCAGCCACTGTGGAAAACTGTGTGGAGGTTCCTCAAAGAGTTAAAAACAGACCTGCCCTACGACCCAGCAATTGCACTGTTGCGGATTTACCTCAAAGATTCAGATGCAATAAAACGCTGGGACTCCTGCACCCTGATGTGTATAGCAGCAATGTCCACAATAGCGACACTGTGGACGGAGCCATGGTGTCCATCGAAAGATGAATAGATAAAGAAGATGTGGTTTATGTATACAATGGAATATTACTCAGCCATTAGAAACGACAAATACCCACCATTTGCTTCAATGTGGATGGAACTGGAGGGTATTATGCTGAGTGAAGTAAGTCAATCAGAGAAGGACAAACGTATGTTGTCATTCAATGCATTAATATAAATAATAGTGAAAAGGAATATAAGGGAATGGAGAAGAAATGTGTGGGAAATATGAGAAATGGAGACAGAACATAAAGACTCCTAACTCTGAGAAAGTAACAAGGGATGCTGGGAGGGGAGGAGGACAGGGAGTGCGGGTGAATGGGTGACGGGCACTGAGGGGGGCACTTGACAGGATGAGCACTGGGAGTTATTCTGTATGTTGGCGACATGAACACCAATAAAAAATAAAATTATTATTAAAAGAAGAAAGAAAGAAAGAAAGAAAGAAAGAAAGAAAGAAAGAAAGAAAGAAAGAAAGGGAAAGGAAGGAAGGAAGGAAGGAAGGAAGGAAGGAAGGAAGGAAGGAAGGAAGGAAGGGAAGAAGAGTGGCACCTGTGTGGCTCAGTTAGTTAAACCTTAGGCTCAGATCATGATCATGATCCAGGTCCCAAGGCAGGCTATCTGTTCAGCAGGAAACCTGTTTCTCCCTCTCCCTCTGCCCCTCTCACTCATGCTTTTTCTCTCCACTCTCTCTCAAATAAATAAAAAATATATTTGAAAAAGAAACAAACCCACAAGAGAAATCTCCCATGTAGAAGTATTTCAAACAATTTTTGCAGACATTCCACCGTCAAGTTCATGAGCATAGCTTCCCACTCTTATGTGTAGAATACAGATAGTAACTTCATTCTACAAAATATATTATGAAAAATGTAAAATAATATTGATAATATAATAATAATAATTAATAATAATAATAAAGGATCAGTTTACTGCGGAGAAAGGTGACAAACACTACCTCAGCAAGATCATCAGATTGATACCAAGACTGATAAATCATGTTGATAGTATCTATCCTTTATATGATATAATGAAAATGGCAGTATATCTCTGTATATAATCCACAAAAACTGTTCAATCATGAGATAAATGAGACATGTCCCAACTGAGGGAAATTTTACAAAATACTCTACTTCTCAAAGTGTTCCAGTGCAACAACAAGGAAAGGCTGAAAGACTGTCACAATCCAGAGGAGCCTAAGAAAACAGGAGGACAAATGGAATGTGATATGAGGGATGGTAACTTAGCAAAAACTAAGGAAATCTGAATAAAGTATGGTCTTTAGTTATTGTGACTATTTTAATATTGATTCATTAGCTAATATTTGTACCGTACTGATATAAGATATCAATAATTGGAGAAATTGAGTGCAAGTGCATGAGAATTCACTGTAGTATCTTCTCAATTTCCCTATAAATCTTTGTTTTTTTCCTAATAAATAAGATTTATTTTGAAAATTGACTTAAATGAATCAGGCTCCAAGTGTGAAGACATTTTAAGAATAGTTGAATTAACTTTTGCCTTATTCTTAAAGAGTTCCTTTGATGGGGATCCCTGGGTGGCGCAGTGGTTTGGCGCCTGCCTTTGGCCCAGGGCGCGATCCTGGAGACCCGGGATCGAATCCCACATCAGGCTCCCGGTGCATGGAGCCTGCTTCTCCCTCTGCCTGTGTCTCTGCCTCTCTCTCTCTCTCTGTGACTATCATAAATAAATAAAAATTAAAAAAAAAAAAAAGAGTTCCTTTGATGGAAACATAGTAAGAATTTTAGATCAGAAGGAAAGAAAAACACTTATGAACACGTATAATGCCTCCTCAACCTGAAAAGCAATAAAGGATAATAAATAGCAAAAATCAGATAAAAATACTTCTAGTACAATAGACACCATATTGCAAGTGCATTTATTTTTATTTTTTATTTTTTAAATTTTTATTTATTTATGATAGTCACAGAGAGAGAGAGGCAGAGACATAGGCAGAGGGAGAAGCAGGCCCCATGCACCGGGAGCCCGACGTGGGATTCGATCCCGGGTCTCCAGGATCGCACCCTGGGCCAAAGGCAGGGGCCAAACCGCTGCGCCACCCAGGGATCCCCCTGCAAGTGCATTTAAAATTAGCAATGCATAACATTTATTTCCTTGACATTTGTCTTCCAAAGAGTTCAAAGTGTTTCAGTGTCAGTTGAAACAGGGGAAGAATCTCAGGGAAGAATCCTTCACATAATAATAGGACCATTGGTAATAATGTCTCTCAGAACTTTCCAAATCCATAAAGATGCATTTTCTAATGAGTGACTGAGCTGTGAAGAAAGAGATGAGAAACCCTCATCCCTCTGAATTACTTGTGTCAGAATATTTTAACCATAGTACTACGGATAGTAAATTATCCTTATTAACAGGAAATACGTCTCACATTGGAATCTGAGCAATCAGATGGGCAGAGAAAAAACACTTTGACCCGCTCCTCATCTTTTAAAGACAAAGGAGAGTTTTTCTATGTACGAAGTCAGTTGTCAAGATGGCCTTAGGGAATAAGAGTCAGCAGCATCGAATCCTGCTGCACAGCTGGGACACCCACACACCAGGTCTTCCTGATCACAATCACTGGGCCTGTCCCCCCAACACAGGATGCCACGCTGAGGTCATTTGCAATTGCTCTCTTAGGAGCTCTTGGGAAGGGGGAAGGAACTAGATAGGATGGGACAGGACACATGGAGGCAGAGAAAAATTAAGGCCATTCCAATTTAAATTCAGCATTCGCACACGCCCAGCCATCCCAGGCCCCTGTGAAGAAGAGATGAAATTTACATTACTTCAGTTACAGGAAAAAAACAAAAGTTTACAGCTTAATGTCCTAGAAAGCCCCACAATAGAATCAAAACAGAGCCCAGGCCAAGGGCAGGAAGCCCCTATTAGAATGAGAGCAGAGGTCAATGCCCTTGAAGGCCCCATATCAAAATGTAAACAGAACTTGAGGAATTGTTCCAGCCCTTCTGGACGTCCCTGAGACCAGCCCTTAAAACTAAGCTAAAACCCAACTCCGGGTCCTAGTCCCTGCTCCGCTGTGTTGGGTGTACTGGGATGCAAACTCGAGTTTGGAATTCAACCCTTGTGTGTTTGCATCGGTGTCAGCTCCTTAGTGGTTTCTCGGATACACAATCTTGGGCACAATACCCCCATGTCCCCTCCCACCTTGGCTGAACCCCTATCCCCTCCCAACCAGGCTGACACTCTGTCACCTCCCCGCCCACAACAACTGGGTACAGGCCCTCACAAAGGTCCCACGGGCACGGTGGGGACTCCCCCCATCCCTGGCATCCCAGAGGAAGGAAGGAGGTTTTGGCAGGACACACTCCCATGGTGACCACAGGGCTCCCTGCCCAACATGGCAGCTCATGACAGGTCAGGGTTTGTCCCTGATGCCTGCTCCTCCTCCCCGGTTTTCCCACAGTAAATGAAGGAGGAGGCCCTGGTCTCCTCCAGGGACATCACACAGGTAGACATGGACGTCAACAGGACGTTCGGCAGCCACATCATATATTAGGACTGCTAGGGGTCGGGTGAGGCTGCTGGGCCAGGGGGCTTTGGGGCCCCGGGGGCTTCTGTGTAGGGAAAACGGGGCCTCTGACACCAGGGGGAGCAACAGCAGCCAACAACACACCACTCCATGGTAGGGTGATTGGGATGACCACCGTGCCCACCCCTCTGGGCCTCAGGGATGAGGAAGCCACTAGGATGGGGCCTCCAGGGGTTGCCATGGGAGCTGAACACCAAAGGGGAGAGGGACGGCCCCATGAGAAGCAGAGGATGGGGTGGGGGATGTGAGGGGCAGGAACCGGACCTGGGGGCCAGGTGGCATGGCCACGGCTGGAGCAGGATACACATCGATCCCATGAGGGTCCGACGGGTCAGAGTGACACCCACTCTCGGTGCTTTATATATTTCTAAATTCTATGCATTTAATTTGAGACAATTGGCAATTTGAAAGCATGCATATTATGATGACCCCCAAATAATGCTCCCGGTCCAGCCACGGCCCTGCACTGACCACACCGCACCCCAGGGGCAGGTGTCACAACAAACCCCAGACTGGGGTCGCCTTTAACTGTAGACGTCTCGTTGTGCATCTTAGGGGAAGGAGATACCCTGTGTGTGCAAGCCCCCCACGACATCCCCCTCATTCCCCACTCCCCACTCTACATCATCCCCAAAGGCATCCCACCTAAATGATCCCCCTCACACCCACACAGCCCCACACAATCCCCACCCACACTATACCCCAACACCATCCCCCCTACACCATCCCCCACACTCCACCACAATCATACCCCTGCTCCCACAGGATCCACCCCCACACCATTTATCCCTAGCAACGACCTGATGCAGATGCCCCCTGTGGGACATGCTCAGCCTCCCCGAGTTTCTCTGTATACCCTGATCCCATCAGAAGCCCGGGTGTCCCATAGAGTACCCAGGGGTTGCAGGGAGCTGGAAAGACAGGGAGCCCCTGACAGGGTGGGTGCAGGTGAGTGGTGCAGAGGGTCCACCGTGTCCTGCCTCCGCCCACTGTCCCTCCTGGAGGGCGGCACACCCTGCACAGGACACCAGCCCCTAACCCATAGGAACCTGGGCTGACCTGGCCCCGGGCTCTGTGGGGGCTGAGTTGATTTGAGCCCCCGCCAGGCCTAACACAAAGACTAATGGGATCCAGCCCCCCATGGCCCTGGCCAGCCCTGGATTCTGGCCCCGGGCTAGCAAGCCGTCTTACAGCTGGATGTGGCCTCTTGGGCCCTGGGCATACCCCACTGATCCAGGTTGCTGACCTAGGGCGCCCTTTGGATCCTGGGACACACCAGGGTGGGGAGAGCAGGGGTAGGCCGGTGGGCCCCACCCATACCCACACCAGAGGGCAGGCTGCTCCAGGTGCTGGGGTACCTGGGAGCCCGAGGCCGGGGTCCAGCTGCCCTGCGGGGACCCAGCATAGGAGCCCATGAGCTACAGGTCCAGGTCAGCTCTGCTGTCCTCAGAACCGTCTCTCAGGCTGAAACCTCAGGACACACGCCCCCAACCGGATTCCACACAAGCTCCCAGGTGGGGGACTCCAGCACCCGCCCCCCCAACCCGTGTCATTCTTGCCCTCCCTTAAAGGACAGAAAGCTCTCCGTCCCTAGGGGAAGGCGTGCACCCTCGGCTCTGAGCCCATTTGCTGTAGAAAGTCAATTAAGTGTTGTGGTGCGAAAATACACAGCCAGGCCTTTTCTGTGTCTCCCAGAACACTGTGCACGGGGCTTGGAGAGACCCCCAGGGAGGAGGAGGGGGCACCACCCAGGCCCCACCAGCCCCTGCAGGGGCGCCACCATCCACACCCAGCTGACCTCCCCATGTGACTTCCAGGGGCGGCCGGATGCCAGGTTCAGGACCTGACAGACTTTTCTGGGACTCAGGCTGTGCCCCGCGGGCCAGGAGGGGCTGGGACAGAGTGATAGCCAAGAAGCCTCAGGTCATCAGTTTCTGTGCAAAGCCACCCTGATGTCTGTGCTCCCTCTGTCAAGGGGGCCGGGGCAGGCCATGTTCTGGGGCCCCTCCTCCGCCCATCATCCCCGTGCCTGTATGCCTGGGGATCCCAGGACCGAGTCCCACATCAGCCTCCATTTGGGGAGCCTGCCTGTACTTCTGCCTATATTTCTGCCTCTGCTTCTCTGTGTATCTCTCATGGATAACTAAATAAAATATTTACATTTCAAAAAAGAAAGAACAAATACTGTAACAAGCGATGAAGAAGGGCATTATTTCATAATTAAAAAGACTCTCTGTCAAGATCAAACAACTATATATTTATGCTGCCAAAATGGCAGTACCTAAATATAGAAACCAATTAACAACAAATGTACAGGAACTCACTGATAATAATACAATGACAGCGGATTTTAACACCCACTAATGGCAATGGACCGCTCATCTATACAGAAAATCAACAAGGGAAAAACAGCCTTGACACAATGGACCACAGGAACTCAACAGATATAGTCTGAACATTTATTCCTAAAGCAGAATACACATTCCTTTCAATTGCACATGGGACATTCTCCAGAACAGGTCATATCATGGCCCACAAATCAGCCCTCAACAGGTACAACAGGTACAAGAAGGTTGATATCACGCCCTGTACATTTTCAGACCATGACGCTATGAAACTCGAAGTCAACAGTAAGAAAAAATTTGGACAGACCAAAAATATGTGGAGATTATGAACATCCTACTAGAGAATGAATGGAGCAACCAGGAAATTAAAGAGGAAATTTAAAACAAATGAAAATGAAAACATGTTTCTCCAAACCTCTGGGATGTAGCAAAGGCAGTCGTACGAGGGAAGTACATAGCAATACAGGCCTACCTCAAGAAACAAGAAGTCTCCAATACACAGCCTAACCCTACACCTTAAGAAGCTGGAAAATGATTAGTAAACAAAGCCTAAAGCCTATAGAACAGGGGGAAAATAAAGATGAGAGCACAAATAAACAATACATAAACAACAAAGCAGTAGAATGGAATAACGAAACAAAGAGATGGTTCCTCAAAATAATTAAGAAAATAGATCAAGCCCTAGCCAGCCTCATCAACGAGAAAAAAGACCTAAATAAATAAAATCACAAATGAGAGAAGAGAGATCACAATCAACACCAGAAAAATAAGACAATTATAAGGGAATACTATGAAAGATTATACGCTAACATACTGGGAGACCTGGAGGAAATGGACAAATGCCTAGAAATGTGCAAATGAGCAAAATTGAAATAGGAAGAAATAAAAAATGTGAACAGACCCTTAACTAGCAAAGGATTTGAATCAGCAAGGCACCTTGGTGCCTCAGTGGTTGAGCATCTGCTTTGGCTCAGGTCATCATCCAGGTGTCTTGGGGAATCAAGTCTCACATCAGGCTCCCCGCATGGAGCCTCAATTTCCCTGTGTCTATACCTCTGCCTCTCTGTGTCTCTCATGAATCCATAAATAAATCCTTAAAAAAGAAAAAAGATAAAAAGATGAAAGGACCCAAATAAAATCTCAAATGAGAAAAGAGATATTACAACCAACACTAGAGAAATACAAACGATTATAAGAGAACATTATGAAAAATTATATGCCAGCAACCTAGAACCTGGAAGAAATAGATTAATTCCTGGAAATATATAACATAGCAAAAATGAAAAAGGAAGAAATAAGAAACTTGAACAGTCAGATAACCAGCAAAGAAATTGAATCAGTAATCAAGGATCTCCCAACAGGAGATGCTTATATCAATAAAACAGAATGGAAATCCGAAACAAGATACAAACCCGTAATTCTATGATCCATTAATCGACAACAAGGCAGGAAGGAATATCCAAAGCACAAAGACAGTCTCTTCAACAAACCCTAACCCTGACCCCAGGATAAGAACAAATGGTATTGGGAAAACCAGGCAGCCAAATGCAGAAGAATGAAACTGGACCACTTTCTTACACCATCTATATAAAAAATAAATTCAAAATGGATGAAAGACCTAAATGTGAGACTTGAAACCATACAAAGAAGAAAAGATAGGCAGCAACGTCTTTGACATTGGCCATTGGATCTTCTTTTTTATATATATATATATATATATATATATATATATATATATATATATATATAAATTTGTTTTTTTAATTTTTATTTATTTATGATAGTCACACACACACACACAGAGAAAGAGACATAGGCAGAGACAGAAGCAGGCTCCATGCAGGGAGCCTGACGTGGGACTCGATCCCAGGTCTCCAGGATCGGGCCCTGGGCCAAAGGCAGGCACTAAACCGCTGCGCCACCCAGAGATCCCTGGATCTTCTTTCTAGATATGCCTCTGAGGTGAGGAAACAAAAGCAAAAATACTATTGGGAATTCATCAAATTGAAAAGCTTCCACAAAGTGAAGGAAAAAACCAAAGCTAAAAGGCAACATACAAAATGAAAGGAGCAATTGGTAAACAACACATCCAATGAAGAGTTAGTATGCAAAACACATAAAGGAAATATAAATCTCAAGATCCTAAAAACAAATTATGCAACTGGAGATGGGCAGAAAAATGAATGGACTTTGTCTCTGCCAAGACAGCCAGATGGCCACCAGACACACGGAAAGACACTAAGCGTCACCCATCATCAGGGAAATGCAAACCAAAGCCACAATTATATGTCACCTGACAACCGTCACAATGGCTAATATTAACAACACAAGAAACAACAGGTGTTGGTGAGGCTATGGAGAAGAGGTAGCACGCTTACACTCCTGGTGGGCATGCAAAAAGATGTAGCCACTGTGGAAAACAGTGTGGATGGTCCTCGAGAAGTTAAAAAAAGGGGATCCCTGGGTGGTGCAGTGGTTTGGTGCCTGTCTTTGGCCCTGGGCGCGATCCTGGAGACCCGAGATGGAATCCCACTTCGGGCTCCTAGTGCATGGAGCCTGCTTCTCCCTCTGCCTATGTCTCTGCCTCTCTGTGACTATCATAAAAAATTTTTTTTAAAAAGAAGTTAAAAATAGAGCTACCCTACGATTCCAAAATTGCAGAGCTAGGTATTTACCCTGTGGATACAAAAGTACTTTAGTAGATTCTAAACATGCAGCACAGTGTTTGTAGCAGCGTAATCAACAACAGCCAAACTGTGGATACAGCCCAGATGTCCATCGGCAGATGAATGGGCAGAAAGATGTGGTAAATATACACATTGCGACATCACTCGGTCATCAGAAGGGATGAAATGAAGCCATTTACAATGACGTGGAAAGAGTGGAAAGGATTTATGCTAAATGAACTCAGTCAGAGAAAGACAGATACCAAATACCATACAATTGCATTCACATATGGATTTTAAGAAACCAAACAAACTGGCAAAGGGGCTCAGGGGGGATGAGAGAAGCAAACCAAGAGACACACTCTTAGTCACAGAGAATAAACTAATAAATACCAGGGGAAGGGGGGGGATGGGGAATCAGGGGATAGGGACAGTGGAGGGCACCTGTGACTAGTACCAGGCGTTGTATCCAAGGGTTGAATCACTATGTGGTAAACCAGAAGCTATATCATACTGTGTTTACAAAGAGGAATTCAAGTAAAACTTTAAAATAATAATTGGTAGTATTGATGAAACATGGGCGCAGTAGAGATAATATCAGAAAGACAACTGAAAATCCAAATAAAGAGTCTTTAGACCCACAAATCCCCTCCTTAGCTCAGCTTGGGAGAAGCCTGCCATGTATATTCTGACCCCAGCAGAAGCCTGGATTTTGATTCTCCAGGGAGGCCACTGACTTGGTGGAGTCATGCTATCTTTGAAACCAAAACCTAGAGTGCATAAAACTAAACTGCCCAATACTAGGAGTCCGAGTGCAGGCACATGCCAAGACCCAAACTCTAACCATACACAGACATAACCCTAACCCTATACTTAATCCTAATGTTAACGTAACCCTTAAACAAAACCCATCACTAATCGAAAACCAAACACAAACCCCAAGACCAAAACACATTCACTGAACCTTTCTGCCAACCCTCACCCTAAATCCTAAACCTATTCTAAACCCTTAAGCCTGACCCCTACCTTAAATCTAACCCTAACCTCTAACCCTAACCTTAACTTAATATACTCAAATCCTATTCCTAACCTTAACCTGTACCCTAACCTTAACCCAATACCAATCTATCACATACCCCAAACTGTACTCTAACCTGTACCCTAAACTAACTCCTAAACTACACCCTAAACCTATCTCTTATCCTTTTCCAAAACCATACCCTGACCCTGACCTGACCCTAATCCCTAACTAAACACTAACCCTAAACCTAGCACAAACCCCTATCCTAAACCTAACCCTCGCCTTAACCGTAAACATAGCCTTTTACCCTAACCCCTAACCCTTACTCCTAACCCTAACTCACACCCTAACCCTTAACCCTAAATGGAAACCTAAGCCCAACCCTAACTGTAACCATAACCCTAACCCCACCTCCAAACCTCCTGCCCTATTCCCTAAAGCCTAAACCCTAACCCTAACTCTAAATCCTATTGCTAACCCTAACCCCGTTCCCTAATCCCTAACACCCATCCTAACTCCTAACCACTGACCCTTACCCTTATTCCTCACCCTAACCTGTAATCCGTAACCATAAGCTTAATCACAAACACCTAACATCTAACCTAAGCCTAACCACCAACTGCCTCCCCTCCCCTGACCCTACCATTCATTCTACCCATTCACTTACCCTGTGGTTCTGAGTAGTCCCTTCTGATGTGGACGTGGCCCCCAACGGCACCTCCAGAGTCCTCCAGGGGGTCCTGAGGAAGCCGGGCTTCTGTGAGTGCGGACGTGGCCCCACGTGTTCCTGAGTCATAGTCAGCGCGTCCTGAGGATGCTGGGTCTCCTGTCACTGTGGACTATGCCTCACATCCTCTGGAAGCCTCAAGCAGGTCCTCAGGTGGCCGGGGGCTCCTGTCAGCCTGGACATGGCCCCACATCCCCCAGAAAACTCACGGCGCATCCTGAGGAGGCTGTGGGCTCCTGTCAGCATAGACGCAGCCCCAAATTTCCAGAAGCCAAAGTCCAGGTCCTGTCAGGATTGACGTGGCCCCACATTTTCCTCAGCCTCACCATAAGACCTGAGGAGGCTGGGGGCTCCTGTCAGCATAGATGTGGCCCCAAATCTTCCAAAAACTTCACAGTGGGTCCTGAGGAGGCTGGAGACTCTTGTCAGTGTAGATTAGCCACCCACATTTTTCTGAGGCCTCACCACAGGCCCTGACAAGGCTGGGGTCTTCTGTCCGCATGGACGTATCCCATATTTCCCCAAGTAAACACCGGGGGTCCTAAAGAAGTCAGCATCCTGTTGTGTAGATGTCACCCAACGTCCTCCCGAACATCACTGAGGGTTCTGAGGAGACCGGGGCTCCTGTCACCGTGAATGTGGACCCCAACTTCCAGAAGCCTCAACTTATGTCCTGAGGTGGCCCAGGGGCTCTTGTCAGCGTGGATGTGGGCCCATATCTTCCTGAAGACTCCCCGTGGGTCCTGAGTGGCCCA
Organism: Canis lupus baileyi; assembly: GCF_048164855.1. Lineage (NCBI taxonomy): Eukaryota > Metazoa > Chordata > Mammalia > Carnivora > Canidae > Canis > Canis lupus. The sequence continues at coordinate 732,777 of NC_132863.1, read as the reverse complement.
GGGGCTCCTTTCAGCCTGGATGCAAGCCCACAATTTCCTGAAGCTGTGGCTCATCAGTGTGGACGCTTCCCCACGTCCTCCTCAGGCCTACCCCAGCACAGGCTTGCTCCTGTTATTACAGGCAGAGGAGGCCTACTGCACATTCATGCCCCCTGCGTGGGGCCTGGGCTCGGGCGCCCCCTGCGGGACGCTCAGGCGCTGTAGGAGGTTGTGCAGGAGGCAGCGGGTGCTTCAGGGACAGCACCTGCCTCCTTTCAGGCTCCAGCTTTGGCCTGTTAGCTTCGGAAACGTCTCACTGAAACGGAGCCCAACACCCGGCTTCCCCAGAAATACTAAAGGACAAGGAATTGGAGCCCACAGGATGCGAAATGAAATGTGGACCAGACTTTTACCACATCCCACAAAACTCACTCAACCCTCTTCCACTGTGGGCGGGACTGCGGGCTGGTGCAGCCACCCTGGAAACAGTGTGGAGGCTCCTCAGGAAGTTACAAATAGAGCCGCCCTGCGACCAGCAGGTGAACGGCCTGGAGCTCACTCCGAAGATACAGATGCAGTGAGAATCGGGACACCTGCATGTCCTGATGTTCACAGTATCTGGGTCAACAGTAGCCACACTGTGGGAGGAGCCTCGGTGCCCTCGGGCAGATGATGGATAAAAAGGATGGGAGATAAATGATGGTCATAGAGAGAGGAATGGTATTCAGCTATCAAAGAGAAAGAAATCTTGCCATTTGCAATGACGTGGATAGAACTAGAGGGATCATGTTAAGTGAAATAAGTCAGTCAGGAAAGAGAATGACCGTGTGGTGTCATTCATAGGTGGGATTAGAGAAGCAAAGCATATAACAACTGTGAAGGGAAGGAAAAACAAGATGAAAACAGTTGCAGGAAATACAGACTCTTAATGATAGGAAACAAACTGAGGGGCGTTGGAGGCGGGGGGGTGGGTTAAAAGGAGACCGGCATGAAGGAGGGCATGTGATGTCATGAGCACTGCTGTTATCTCCAACTGGTGAATCCCTGAATTCTTCCTCTGAAAGTATAATACACTATCCATTAATTAATTGGGTTTAAATTAAATTAAGTTAAAAAATCAGTTGTATCACAGCACATTTCCTTCTGGACTGTCTGTTTTGCTCATTCAGCTTATACTGGGACCACCCACCATGGGACTGGTTTGCCTACATAGGCTCCACACCTCGTCCATGGCCCAGCCCAGGGCTAGAACTCACCACCCCTAATATCGGGGCAGGAGGTGTGGTCAGGAGTCGGATGCTTAACCAACAGAGCCAGGTGGGGGCCCGAAAACCACACTGCTTTACCCTGTGTCTCTGTGACATCATTTGAAATCGGAAAGTGCTGCATCCCGCTCTGTCCTGCTTCTCAAATACTGATTTGCTGTCCCGGGTCATTTGTGGGGGAGGATGGATGTTATGGATTTTTTTTTCTTATTTCTAAGACCTGCCACCATGATTTTGATAGGAATGACATTGAAACTGAGGGTGCCTACAGGAACTGCAGACATTTTCACAAGATGAGGCTCCCACCCCACGAGCCCAGGACGGCCTCCCAGAGCCTGGTATGGCTCAGTACACAAGTCTTGTGCTCCTTTGGTTCAGTCTCATTATTTATTCTCCTTGATGCTCCTGAGAAGGCCTTCACGTCCTTCCTTTCCTTCCTGAGTGCTCATTGTCGGGACAGAGCAAGGCTACTCTGCTCTGTAGGGTCAGTTTGTGTCCGTGACTTTACTGAACTCACTCCTTAGTTCTAACACGTTTTGGTGGAGGCTCACGGGTTTCCTGTTTCCAGTACCGCATTTTCAGCATATAGCAACAGTGTGACATACCCCTTCCAGTTGTGGAACCTTTGCTGTTTACAGCTTAATGTCCTAGAAAGCTCCACAATAGAATCAAAACTGAGCCCAGGCCAAGGGCAGGAAGCCCCTATTAGAATGAGAACAGAGCTCAATGCCCTTGAAGACCACATATCAAAATGTAAACAGAACTCGAGGAATTCCTCTAGCCCTTCTGGAGATCCCTGAGACAAGCCGTTAAAACTAAGCTAAAACCCACCTCGGGGTCCAAGTCCCTGCTCCGCTGTGTCGGGTATACTCGGACACCAGCTCGAGCTTATAAATAAACCGTTGTGTGTTTGCTTCGGTGTGGGCTTCTTGGTGGTTTCTCGGATTCGCAATCTTGGGCACAACAGTCTGAGATTAAAAAACAAAACCAAAAGCAGCTTGGACATAGGCAGAGTGAAAGCAGGGTTCTGAGAAATGAGCTTGGGGGCTCTTCTGTGGAGGGCCTGCAGACTGGGGGTGGGATGCTCAGCCCCAGACCCAGAGGACCCAGCATCCCCACCGGCATCATGCCAAACAGCGCTGAGTCTCAGGGAGCAGCACAGTGCCACCCGCTGGAGGCAAGAGTCACTGAAACCCACCCGGCCCCTGACCCTACAGATGCATCACCTAGGCAGATGTGCACCTGACAATCAGCACCATGGGCCATCCCCAGACCCCGCACAGACCACTCACTGCCAACAAGTTGTCGGACCACAGAGGCTGTAGAGATTCAGCACTGCCTGGAAAGTAGGGTCTAGCTTCCTTTGTAATTTGTGCTTTATTTTCATTTATTTTCTTTGATTCTATTTTATTAATTGCCTTATTTTAATTTTTATGTACGTACCATATATATTTCTTATTTTTAAACTCATGGGACTTTAATTGTGTTTGTTATTTTGGGATTTAGAATCTTTTAACAAGGAGGCCAAAATAATCTGGTGTTTTCTTTTTGGGGGGGAGAGGGAAGTTGTTATGGTGTTTCTTGGTTTTTCTTTTTCTTCCTTCGTTCTTTTCTGGAAAAAATAATGAGATGTAGAAATTCAAATCCATAAAATAACAGGGGGTAGTATTCACAGCCAGGAAGTCCATCAATACAAATATATGATGTCTAACTACAGTTTAAAACAATGATTATAAATATAGCATCTGGGCTAGAAAAAGAGCACAAAAGAAAACTAGAGCATCCCTTACTGTAGAAATAAAAGAACTAAAATTTAGTCAGGCCAACGTTAAAAATGCTATAACTGAGATGCAGTCCCAAGTGGAAGCCTTCAAAACAATGAAAGTTATGGACCACAGAGGCAGACATAGGGAACTCAGCCACTTATTAAAACCATAACATTCATATCTTAGGAAACTCAGAAGATGAAGAGAGAGAACAGGTGGGCCTTGCTCATCCATTAGAAACGACAAATACCCACCATTTGCTTCAACGTGGATGTAACTGGAAGGTATTATGCTGAGTGAAGTAAGTCAATTGGAGAAGGACAAACATTGTATGTTCTCATTCACTTGGGGAATATAAATAATAGTGAAAGGGAATATAGGGGAAGGGAGAAGAAATGTGTGGGAAATATCAGAAAGGGAGACAGAACATAAAGACTCCTAACTCTGAGCAACGAACTAGGGGTGATGGAAGGGGAGGAGGGCAGGGGTGGATGTGAATGTGTGACGGGCACTGAGGGGGGCACTTGACGGGATGAGCACTGAGTGTTATTCTGTATGTTGGCAAATTGAACACCAATAAAAAGTAAATTTATTATTTGAAAGAAGAAAGAAAAAGAAGAAAGAAAGAAGAAAGAAAGAAAGAAAGAAAGAAAGAAAGAAAGAAAGAAAGAAAGAAGAAAGAAAGAAAGAAATAGGGGCACCTGAGTGGCTCAGTCAGTTAAGCTTCTGCCTTAAGTCAGATCATGATCCAGGTCCCAATGTAGGCTCCCTGTTCAGCAGGGAATCTGCTTCTCCCTGTCCATCTGCCCCTCTCACTCATGGTTTTTCTCTCCTCTCTCTCTCTCTCAAATAATTAACATCTTTGAAAAATAAAAAAAAAAAAACAAACACACAAGGAAGAGAAATCTCCCATGTAGAAGAATTTCAAACAATTTGTGCAGACATTCCACCCTCAAGTTGGTGAGCATAGCTTCCCACTCTTACGTGTGGAATACATATAGTAACTTCCCTCTACAAAATATATTATAAAAAACTTAAAATAATAATGATAATATAATGATAATAATAATAATAATAGGAAGAAGAAGAAGAAGAAGAAGAAGAAGAAGAAGAAGAAGAAGAAAAAGAAGAGGAAGAATCACTTAACTATGGAGAAAGATGACAAACACTACCTCAGCAAGATGATCAGATCGATACCAAGACTGATAAATCATGTTGATAGTATCTATCCTTTATATGATATAAATGATATAATAAAAATGGCAGTATATCTCTGTATATAATCCACAAAAACAGTTCAATCATGAGATAAACAACAGACATGTCTCAACTGAGGGAAATTTTACAAAATACTCTACTTCTCAAAGTGTTCCAGTGCAACAACAACAAGGAAAGGCTGAAAGACTGTCACAATCCAGAGGAGCCTAAGAAAACAGGAGGACAAATGGAATGTCATATGAGGGGTGGTAACTTAGCAAAAACTAAGGAAATCTGAATAAAGTATCGTCTTTGGTTAATGCGAATATTTTAATATTGATTCATTAGCTAATATTTGTACCGTATTGATATAAGATATCAATCATTGGAGAAACTGAGTGCAAGTGCATGCAAATGCTCTGTACTATCTTCTCAATTTCCCTATAAATCATTGTTTCTTTCCTAATAAATAAGATTTATTTTGAAAATTGACTTAAATGAATCAGGCTCCAAGTGTGAAGACATTTTAAGAATAGTTGAATTAACTTTTGCCTTATTCTTAAAGAGTTCCTTTGATGGAAACAAAGTAAGAATTTTAGATCAGAAGGAAAGAAAAACACTTATGAACATGTATAATGCCTCCTCAACCTGAAAAGCAGGAACAGATAATAAATAGCAAAAATCAGATAAAAATACTTCTATTATAATAGACACCATATTGCAAGTGCATTTAAAATTAGCAATGCATAACATTTATTTCCTTGACATTTGTCTTCCAAAGAGTTCAAAGTGTGTCAGTGTCGGTTGAAACAGGGGAAGAATCTCAGGGAAGGATCCTTCACATAATAATAGGACCATTGGTAATAATGTCTCTCAGTTCTTTCCAAATCCATAAAGATGCATTTCCTGAGGAGTGACTGAGCTGTGAAGAAAGAGGTGAGAAACCCTCATCCCTCTGAATTAATTGTGTCAGAATATTTTAACCATAGTACTACGGATAGTAAATTATCCTTATTAACAGGAAATACGTCTCACATTGGAATCTGAGCAATCAGATGGGCAGAGAAAAAAGGCTTTGACTGGCTCTTCATCTTTTAAAGATAAAGGAGAGTTTTTCTATGTACAAAGTCAGTTGTCAAGATAGCCTTAGGGAATGAGTCTGCAGCATCAAATCCCGATGCACAGCCGGTATGCCCGCACCCCAGGTCTCCCTGATCCCAAATCCTTGGGCCTGTCCCCCAACAGACCCTGCAAAGTTGAGGTCATTTGCAATTGCTCTCTCAGGAGCTCCGGGGAAGGGGGAAAGAGCTAGATAGGATGGGAGGGGACGCAAGGAGGCCAAGAAAATGAAGGTCTTTCCTCTTTAAGTTCAGGGTTCGAACAGGTCCATCCATCCCAGGCCCCTGTGAAGAAGAGGTAAAATTTACATTACTTCAGTTACAGGAAAAAAACAAAAGTTTGCAGCTTAATGTCCTAGAAAGCCCCACAATAGAATAAGAACTGAGCCCACCCCAAGGGCTGGAAGCGCCTATTAGAATGAGAACAGAGGTCAATGTCCTTGAAGGCCCCATATCAAAATGTAAACAGAACTTGAGGAATTACTCCAGCCCTTCTGGAGGTCCCTGAGACAAGTCCTAAAAACTAAGCAAAAACCCACCACGAGGTCCAAGTCCCTGCTCCTCTGTGTCGGGTGAACTTGAACGCAAACTCGAGTTTGGAAATCAACCCTTGTGTGTTTGCATCAGTGTCAGCTCCATAGTGGTTTCTCGGATTCACAATCTTGGGCACAACACCCCCATGTCCCCTCCCACCTGGGCTGAACCCCTATCCCCTCCCACCCAGGCTGACACTCAGTCACCTCCCCGCCCACAACAGCTGGGCACAGGCCCTCACACAGGTCCCACGGGCACGGTGGGCACTCCCGCCATGCCCGGCCTCCCAGAGGAAGGAAGGAGGTTTCGGCAGGACACACTCCCATGGTGGCCCCAGGGCTCCCTGCCCAGCACGGCAGCTCGTGAGAAGTCGGGGTCTGTTTCCCTGACGCCTGCTCCTCCTCCCCAGTTTTCCCACAGGAAATGAAGGAGGAGGCCCTGGTCTCCTCCAGGGACATCACGCAGGTAGACTTGGACTTCAACAGGACGTTCGGCAGCCACACCATATTTTGGGATGGCTAGGGGGTCAGGTGAGGCTGCTGGGCCAGGGGGATTCGGGGCCCTGAGGGAGGCCCGGGTCCTTCCGGGTAGGGAAAATGGGGCTTCTGAGGCCGGGGGAGCAATAGAAGCCAAAAACACACTGCTCCATGGTAGGATGTTGGGGATGACTCCCGTGCCCACACTCCCGATGCCTCGGGGATGAGGAACCCAGTAGGATGGGGCCTTCAGGTGTTGCCATGGGAGCTGAACACCAAAGGGGAGAGGGACGGCCTCCTGAGAAGCAGGGGATGGGGTGTGGGACGTGGGGGGAGGAACCGAACCTGGAGGCCAGGCTGCATGGCCGCTGCTGGAGCAGGACAAACATCAATCCCATGAGGGTCAGACGGGCCAGAGTGACACCCACTCTCGATGCTTTATATTATTCTAAATTCTATGCATTTAATTTGAGACAATTTGCAATTTGAAAACATACATAGTATAATGATCCCCAGATAATGCTGCTGGTCCAGCCAGGGCAGGGGCAGGTGTCACTGCAAACCCCAGACTAGTCGCCTTTAACTGTAGACGTCTCCTTGTGCATCTTAGAGGAAGGAGATGCCCTGTGTCCGCAGGCCCCCCACGACATCCCCCTCATTCCCCACTCCCACACCATCCCCCTACATCATCATCTCCATTGGCATCCCACCTACACCATCCCCCTCAAACCCACACAGCCCCACACAATCCCCACTCACACTATACCCCAACACCATCACCCCTACACCATCCCCCACGCTCCACCACCATCATAACCTTGCTTCCACACCATCCACCACCACACCATCAGCCCTCAGCAAGGACCCGGTACAGGTGCCCCCTGTGGGACATGCTCAGCCTCCCCAGGTTTCTCTGGATACCCTGCTCCCATCAGAAGCCTGGGTGTCCCATAGAATACCCAGGGGTTACAGGGAGGAGGGAAGACAGGGAACCCCCAACAGGGTGAGTACAGGTGAGTGGTGCAGAGGACCCACTGTGCCCTGCCTCCGCCCACTGTCCCTCATTTAGCATACACACCCCGCAGGACACCAGCCCCTAACCCATGGGGATCTGGGCTGGCCTGGCCTTGGGCTCTGTGAGGGTTGGGGTGATTTGAGCCTCCGCCCCAGGCCCAACACAAAGACTAATGGGACCCAGCCCACATGGCCCTGGCCAGCCCTGGATTCTGGCCCTGGGCTGAGCGAGCCCTCTCACAGCTGAATGTTGACTCCTGGACCCTGGGGTAGGATGGTGGGCCCCACCCACACCCACACCAGGAGGCAGACTCCTCCAGGTGCTGGGGCACCAGGGAGCCTGAGGCCGGGTTCCAGCTGCCCTGTTGGGACCCAGCGCAGAAGCCCATGAGTTGCAGGTCCATGTCAGCTCTGCTGTCCTCAGAACCATCTCTCAGACTGAAACCTCAGGACACACGCCCCCACCCAGAGTCCACACAAGCTCCCAGGTGGGGGACTCCAGCACCCACCCCCCAACCCATGTCATTCTTGCCCTCCCCTAAAGGACAGAAACGTCTCCCTCCCCAGGGGAAGGCTCTGAGCTCTGAGCCCGTTTGCTGTAGAAAGTCAATAAAGTGTTGTGGTGCGAAAATGCACAGCCAGCCCGTTTCTGTGTCTCCCAGAACACTGTTCATGGGGCATGGAGAGACCCCCAGAGAGGAGGACGGGGTACCACCTAGGCCCCACCAGCCCCTGCAGGGGCGCCGCCAGCAACACCCAGCTGACATCCCAACGTGCCTTCCACTGGACCAGATGCCGGGGTCAAGACGCAACAGACTTTACTGGGACTCAGGCTACGCCCCGCGGGCCAGGAGGGCCTGGGACAGAGTGACAGCCAGGAAGCCTCAGGTCACCAGGGTCTGTGCAAAGCGACCCGGAGGTCTGTGCTCCCTCTGTACAGGAGGCTGTGGCTGGCTGGGTGTGGGGCACTTCCTCCCCTCACTGCATTCGCTTGACTGTGTGCCCGGGGCAGAGAGGGCCTGCAGGGCGGTCAGCATGGCCCTAGAAGGGATGTCAGGACAGTAGGCCCTTGTGTTGTGCCCAACATTATGAATCTGAGAAACCACTGAGGAGCCAACACCATTGCAAACTCCCAAGGATTTCTTTACAAGCTGGAGCTTGTGTCCAAGTGCACCCGACACAGCAGAGCAGGGACTTGGACCCCGAGACTAAAAGGCGTAGCAGCTTTATAAGGGCCAGTGGCCCATGGGATATGCAGAAAGTTGCACAGTCATGTCAGCTCACACGCAGGTGGCCGATTGAATTACACCTTACCCTATAGTATCCACTTGAGCTGGCCTATTGCTTTGGTCAGAATCGGCGCACAGATTTGGCGGGCACAAAGCGGGGTTACATTGTTATGAGCTGATTTCTGATTAGGGTGTGTTGAGCAGCCTGACTAGGGTGGGGCAGCGCCTTAAGCAACAATCAGGTCATGTCAGGGTCATAGGGGAAGTGCGGGTGTAGCACAAAATGGAATCAGTCCTGCTCTGTGTGCCCAGGGGTAGGAGATTTTTGTTAAATTTCCTGGGTCCCACACTTGCAGCTCATGCACCTGGGCCACCCGCACCAGGTGGACTCAGCCTGCACACCTTGTGGTGCTGGATAACTCACACCAGCATATGGAGGGCATCCTCCTCACCCTAGTGAGTAGGGGCTGGGTGAGCATGGGTCTTGGCCTGAAGGCCAGGCAGCACAGCAGACTGAAGAACCCCAGCCCCATCCCCACCCCGACTCCCACACACAGGCAGCCCCAGGGCTCCCGCCATGGGCAACCGGCTCCTCAGGAGCTCCCCCCAGAGCGTCCCGAAGGTCTGGCTCCCTGCTGGCGAGGCATCAGGGAGAATAGAAGCACCCGGCACCTGGTAGGACCCACTGCAGGTCATGAGAATGTGGTTGAGCCGGAATTTCCAGCTCAGCTGACCCTCCAGCTGAAAGTCATTGCACCAGCGAGCACAGGGTCAGCCAGGAGACCCCAGCTAGCTGCCCAGATCCAGCACCAGAAATGATGTTGTGCCAACCATTTCGGCATTTGGGTGACCCAGCCAGAGGATCCGATAGCTGCACGTGATAGCTGCATGTGATAGACACACACACACCCTAAAACCAACAAAAGTCAGAATCCCCCCCAATGTTGTCAAAAAGTAGCCGGATGATTCCATACACGATGCTATGGTCCCCAAAAGGATACATGAAAGATGGTATAGGGGATCCCTGGGTGGCGCAGCGGTTTGGCGCCTGCCTTTGGCTCAGGGCACGATCCTGGAGACCGGGGATCGAATCCCACATCGGGCTCCCGATGCATGGAGCCAGCTTCTCTCTCTGCCTGTGTCTCTGCCTCTCTCTCTCTCTCTGTGACTATCGTAAATAAATAAATAAATAAAATTTAAAAAAAAAAGAAAGATGGTATAAACCACGACTGCGGAGGTGTCAGAGGGACGGAGATGTGCCTGGTGGGTTCCAACAAGAGGCCCAGAGGGGAAGGAAGCATCCTACGGAGGGGGGGGGGGGCCCTCCTTGGAAAGGACACCAGGTCCCTGTGAAGGCTACGGAGGGTGAAATCTGTCCTCCTCCCTTTCAGCTTCTGGTTTTCCTCCTAAATGCCATTTTCCTCAATGAAAATAGCAAAAATTTATTTTATGTTTTTAAATTTCTTTTTACAGGTGTCCAATTCATATGAATTCTTTCTTCAGCAAGGGTGTCATTCAGGAAAGAAGGAGAGATAAAGATTTCCCAGACAGACAAAGTATAAAGGAGTTCATGACCACTAAACCAGTCCAGTAAGGAATTTTAAGAGGGATTCTTCTAGTGGGGGAAAAAAGAGACCAAAAGCAACAAAGACTAGAAAGGACCAGAGAACGTCACCAGAAACACCAACTCTACCAGTAACACAAAGGCAATAAGTTCATATTTTTCAATAATCACTCTGAATGCTGATAGAAAAATTGCTCCAATCAAAAGATATAGGGTATCAGAGTAGCTTAAAAAACAGGATCCAGGATGCCTGGGTGGCTCAGGGGTTGAGCCTCTGCCTTTGACTCAGGCTGTGATCCTGGAGTCTGGGATCCAGTCCCATATTGGGCTCCTGGTGGGGAGCATGCTTTTCTCTCTGCCTAATTTTCTGCCTCTCTCTCTCTCTCACTCCCTCATAAATAAAATCGTTATTAAAAAAACAAGATCCATCTGTATGCTGCCTACAAGATGCTCACGTTAGACCTATAGACACCGGGAGATTGAAAGTCAGGGGATGGAAAACCATCTATCTCGGTAATGGATACCATATGAAAGCTGGAGGACCCATACTTATATCAGTCTAACTAGATTTGAAACCAAACCCTGGGGGACACCTGGTGGGTCAGTGGTTGAGCATCTGCCTTCAGTGCAGGGTGTGATCCTAGGATCCCAGGACCGAGTCCCACATCGGCCTCCCTGTGTGGAGCCTGCCTCTCCTTCTGCCTATGTTTCTGCCTCTGCTGCTCTGTGTGTCTCTCATGAATAAATAAATAAAATATTTACATTTCAAAAAAGAAAGAACAAATACTGTAAGAAGAGATGAAGAAGGGCATTATTTCATAATTAAAAAGACTATCAAGATGAAACAACTAAATATTTATGCTGCCAACATGGGGGTACCTAAATATAGAAACCAATTAACAACAAACTTACAGGAACTCACTGATAATAATACAATGACAGAGGATTTTCACACCCACTTATGGCAATGGACCGATCATCTATACAGAAAATCAACAAGGGAACAATAGCCTTGACACACTGGAACACAGGGACTCAACAGATATAGTCTGAACATTTCAACCTAAAGCAGAGTACACATTCCTTTCAAGTGCACATGGGACATTCTCCAGAACAGGTCATATCATGGGCCACAAATCAGCCCTAAACAGGTACAACAGGTACAAGAAGGTTGATATCACACCCTGTACGTTGTCAGACCACGACGCTATGAAACTCGAAGTCGACAGTAAGAAAAAATTTGGACAGACCAAAAATACGTTGAGTTTATGATCATCCTACTAGAGAATGGAGCAATCAGGAAATTAAAGAGGAAATTTAAAACAAACGAAAATGAAAACATGTTTCTCCAAGCCTCTTGGATGCAGCAAAGGCAGTCCTAAGAGGGAAGTACATATCAATACAGGCCTACCTCAAGAAACAAGAAGTCTCCAATACACAGCCTAACCCTACACCTTAAGGACCTGGAAAAGAAATAGAAAACAAAGCCTAAAGCTTATAGAAGAGGGGAAAAATAGAGATGAGAGCAGAAATAAACAATACAGAATCAACGAAGCAGTAGAATGGAATAACGAAACAAAGAGATGATTCTTCAAAATAATTAATAAATTGAATCAAGCCCTAGCCAGCCTTATCAACAAGAAAAGAGAAAAGACCTAAATAAATAAAATCACAAATGAGAGAAGAGAGATCACAATCAACACCAGAAAAATAAGACAACTATAAGAGAACACTATGAAAGATTATACGCTAACAAACTGGGAGACCTGGAAGAAATGGACAAATCCCTAGAAATGTCAAACGAGGAAACCTAAATAGGAGGAAATAGAAAATGTGAACAGACATATAAAAGCAAAGGAATTGAATCAGCAAGGCACTTGGGTGCCTCAGTGGTTGAGCATCTGCTTTGGCTCAGGTCATGATCCCAGGGTCCTGGGGGATCATGTCCCACATCAGGCTCCCTGCATGGAGCCTCATTTTCCCTCTGCCTATACCTCTGCCTCTCTGTGTCTCTCATGAATACATAGATAAAATCTTTAAAAAAGAACAAAGATAAAAAAGAGAATGGTCCCAAATAAAATCACAAAGGAAAAGAGAAATAACAACCAACACTAGAGAAATACAAACGATTATAAGAGAACATTATGAAAAATTATATGCCAGCAACCAAGAACCTGGAAGAAATAGATCAATTACTGGAAATATATAACATAGCAAAAATGAAGAAGGAAGAAATAAGAAACTTGAACAGACAGATAACCAGCAAAGAATTTGAATCAGCATTCAAGGATCTCCCGACCGTAGATGCTTAGATCAATAGAACAGAATGGAAAGCCGAAACAAGATACAAACCTGTAACTCTATGATCCATTAATGGACAACAAGGCAGGAAGGAATATCCAAAGTCACAAAGACAGTCTCTTCAACAAACCCTAACCCTGACCGCAGGATAAGAACAAATGGTGTTGGGAAAACCAGGCAGCCACATGCAGAAGAATGAAACTGGACCACTTTCTTATACGATATATATAAAAAATAAATTCAAAATGGATGAAAGACCTAACTGTGAGACCTGAAACCATACAAAGAAGAAAAGATAGGCAGCAACATCTATGACATTGGCCATTGGATCCTCTTTCTAGATATGCCTCTGAGGTGAGGGAAACAAAAGCAAAAATACTATTGGGACTTCATCAAATTGAAAAGTTTCTGCAAAGTGAAGGAAACAACCAAAGCTAAAAGGCAACATACAGGAGGAGGGGTAAGATGGCGGAAGAGTAGGGTCCCCAAGTCACCTGTACCCACCAAATTACCTAACTAACCTTCAAATCATCCTGAAAATCTACGAATTCGGCCTGAGATTTAAAAAGACACCAGATCGAATGCTACAGTATGAAAAGTTTGCGCATCTATCAAGGTAGGAAGACGGGGGGAAAAGAAATAAAGAAACAAAGGGCATCCAAGGGGAGGGGTCCTGCGAAGATCCAGGCTATGGCCACAGCGAGTGCCTCCCAGTCAGGAGAGCTCTGTCCCAGAGAAGCAGGAGCTGAACCAACCTTCCAGGGTGGAATTGGGCCCGCAGGGAGTCAGCGCAGGACCTTGGAGGGCGGGGATGCCCTCGGGCTCCCTGGGACACTAACAGACACCTGCATTCCCAAGAGAGTCCACTGAGCTCACTAAGGGGTACACGGCAAATGCATTGACCCTGGAGCAGCTCCAAGGGGCTCGGGCGGTGGCTCTGTGGTGAAGGGGCTGCACGAACCTGGGAGGGGCTTGGCTGCGGCGCCTAGGGCAGAGGAAAAGGCTCCGGGCAGAGGGGGCTGTGAGGCTCCAGGAGCAGCTCAGTGGGGCTGGGGAGGCGGTTTGGTGGAGAGGCGGCTGCACGGCCGGGAGCTCGAATCCAACAGTGCAGGCCCCGGAGGACAGGACTCCGGTACACAGCCCAGGATCTGGCCTCGCCCGAGACAGGCAGAGGCCGGGGGGGCCCAGGACCACAAGGACCCTCCTGCCCAGAGCTGAGCAGATCAGAGGCCCTGCCCCGGAGCCTCCTGAACTGTCAGACGGACTGCTCCGGAGTAACTGGGGGGGGCTGAATCCAGGTTTCCAGAGCTGGCCTCTGCCCCTGGGATTGTTCCTCCTGGGGTCTCACGGGGTTAACAACCCCCACTGAGCCCTGCAACAGGCAGGGGGCAGATCAGCTCCCCAAAGGGCTAACACCTGAAAATCAGCATAACAAGCCCATCCCCCAGAAGACCAGCTAGACGGACAAGTTCCAGGGGAATTCAAGGGACTTAAAGTATACAGAATAAGAAGATACTCCCCAATGTTTTTTTTTCATTTCTGATTGCTTCCCCCAACCTTTTCCCCCTTTCTTTCTTTTTCTTTCTCTTTTTATTCTCTTTTTTCCTTCTTTCTTCCTTTATTCTTTTTTCTTTCTCTTTTCTTTCCTTCTTTCTCTCCTCTATTTTTCTCCTTTTCCCAATACAACTTGTTTTTGATCACTGTGCACTGAGCAAAATGACTAGAAGGAAAACCTCACCTCAAAAGAAAGAATCAGAAACAGTCCTCTCTCCCACAGAGTTACAAAATTTGGATTACAATTCAATGTCAGAAAGCCAATTCAGAAGCACTATTATACAGCTACTGGTGGCTCTAGAAAAAAGCATAAAGGACTCAATAGACTCATGACTGCAGAATTTAGATCCAATCAGGCAGAAAGTAAAAATAAATTGAATGAGATGCAATCCAAACTAAAAGTCCTAACGACAAGGGTTAACGAGGTGGAAGAACAAGTGAGTGACATAGAAGACAAGTTGATGGCAAAGAGGGAAACTGAGGAAAAAAGAGACAGACAATTAAAAGACAAGAAAGACAGATTAAGGGAAATAAACGACAGCCTGAGGAAGAAAACCTTACATTTAATTGGGGTTCCAGAGGGCGTCGAAATGGACAGAAGTCCAGAATATGTATTTGAACAAATCCTACCTGAAAACTTTCCTAATCTGGGAAGGGAAACAGGCATTAAGATCCAGGAAATAGAGAGATCCCCTCTAAAATAAATAAAAACCGTCCAACACCTCCACATTTAATAGTGAAGTTTGCAAATTTCAAAGATAAAGAAAAGATCCTTAAAGCAGCAAGAGACAAGAAATCCCTGACCTTTATGGGGAGGAGCATTAGGGTAACAGAAGACCTCTCCACAGCGACCTGGCAGGCAAGAAAGGGCTGGCAGGATATATTCAGGATCCTAAATGAGAAGAACATGCAACCAAGAATACTTTATCCAACAAGGATCTCATTCAAAATGGAAGGAGAGATAAAGAGCTTCCAAGACAGGCAGGAACTGAAAGAATAAGTGACCTCCAAACGAGCTCTGTAAGAAATTTTAAGGGGGACTCTTAAAATTGCCCTTTAAGAAGAAGTTCAGTGGAACAATCCACAAAAAACAAGGGCTGAATAGATATCATGATGACACTAAACTCATATCTGTTGATAGTAACTCTGAATGTGAACGGGCTTAATGACCCCATCAAAAGGCGCAGGGTTTCAGACTGGATAAAAAAGCAGAACCCATCAATTTGCTGTCTAAAAGAGACTCATTTTAGACAGAAGGACACTTACAGCCTGAAAATAAATGTTTGGAGAACCATTTACCATTCAAATGGTCCTCAAAAGAAAGCAGGGGTAGCCATCCTTATATCAGATAAACTAAAATTTACCCCGAAGACTGTAGTGAGAGATGAAGAGGGACAGTAAATCATACTTAAAGGATCTATCCAACAAGAGGACTTAACAATCCTCAATATATTGCCCCATATGTGAGAGCTGCCAAATATTTAAACCAATTAATAACCAAAGTGAAGAAATACTTAGATAATAATACACTTATACTTGGTGACTTCAATCTAGTTCTTTCTACCCTCGATAGGTCTTCTAAGCACAACATATCCAATGAAACGAGAGCTTTAAATGATACACTGGACCAGATGGATTTCACAGAAATCTACAGAACTTTACATCCAAACTCAACTGAATACACATTCTTCTCAAGTGCACATGGAACTTTCTCCAGAATCGACCACATACTGGGGCACAAATCGGGTCTGAACTGATACCAAAAGATTGGGATTGTCCCCTGCATATACTCAGACCATAATGTCTTGAAAGTAGAACTAAGGTATCCCTGAGTGGTGCAGCAGTTTGGCGCCTGCCTTTGGCCCAGGGCGTGAATATGGAGACCCGGGATTGAATCCCACGTCGGGCTTCCGGTGCTAGAAGACTGCTTCTCCCTCTGCCCGTGTCTCTGCCTCTCTTTCTCTCTCACTGTGTGACTATCATAAATTAAAATTAATAATAAAATAATGAAAAAAAGAAATTAGAACTAAATCACAACAAGAAGTTTGGAAGGAGCTCAAACACGTGGAGGTGAAGGATCATCCTGCTAAAAGACGAAACGGTCAACCAGGAAATTAAGGAAGGATTAAAAAGATTCATGGAAACTAATGAGAATGAACATACAACCGTTCAAAATCTTTGGGATGCAGTAAAAGCAGTCCTAAGGGGGAAATACATCACAATACGAACAGGTGCAGCCAATGTGGAAAACACTGTGGAGGGTCCTTGAGAAGTTAAAAAAAGGGGATCCCTGGGTGGTGCAGTGGTTTGGCACCTGCCTTTGGCCCATGTCGCGATCCTGGAGACCCGGGATGGAATCCCATGTCGGACTCACAGTGCATGGAGCCTGCTTCTCCCTCTGCCTGTGTCTCTGCCTCTCTCTCTGTGACTATCATAAAAAAAATTTATAAAAGATGTTAAAAATAGAGCTACCCTACGATTCCAAAATTGCAGAGCTAAGTATTTACCCCGAGGATACAAAAGTCGCTTAGTAGTTTCAAAGAGGGACACGCAGCCCAGTGTTTGTAGCAGCATTATCAACAAGAGCCAAACTGTGGATACAGCCCAGATGCCCATCGACTGATGAATGGGCAGAGACGATGTGGTAAATATACCCACTGCGACATCACTGGGTCATCAGAAGGGATGAAATGAAGCCATTTACAATGACGTGGGAGAAGTGGAAAGGACTTATGCTAAATGAACTCAGTCAGAGAAAGACAGATACCAAATACCATACAATTGCATTCAAATGTGAATTTTAAGAAACCAAACAAACTGGCAAAGGGGCAGAGGGGGGGATGACAGAAGCAAACAAAAAAAAAACACACTCTTTTTTTTAATTTTTATTTATTTATGATAGTCACAGAGAGAGAGAGAGAGAGAGAGAGGCAGAGACACAGGCAGAGGGAGAAGCAGGCTCCATGCACCGGGAGCCCGATGTGGGATTCGATCCCGGGTCTCCAGGATCGCGCCCTGGGCCAAAGGCAGGCGCCAAACCGCTGCGCCACCCAGGGATCCCAAAAAACACACTCTTAACCACAGAGAATAAACTAATAAATACCAGAGATGTGGGGGGGATGGGGAATCAGGGGATGGGGATAGTGGAGGGCACCTGTGACCAGTACCAGGCATTCTATCCAAGGGTTGAATCACTATGTGGTAAGCCTGAAACTATATTATACTGTGTTAGAAACAGTAATTCAAGTTAAACTTTAAAATAATAATTGGTAGTATTGATGAAATATGTGTGCACTAGAGATAAAATCAGAAAGGCAACTGAAAATCCAAATAAAGAGTCTTTAGAGCCTCAAATACCCTCCTTAGCTCAGCTCGGGAGAATCCTGCCATGTCTATTCTGACTCCAACAGAAGCCTGTATTTTGATTCTCTGGGGAGGCCACTGACTTGGTGGAGTCAGGCTATCTTTGAACCCAAAACCTAAATAGAGTGCATAAATCTAAACTGCACAAGAGGGATCCCTGGGTGGCGCAGCAGTTTGGCGCCAGCCTTTGGCCCAGGGCGCGATCCTGGAGACAGGGGATCGAATCCCACATCGGGTTCCCAGTGCATGGAGCCTGCTTCTCCCTCTGCCTATGTCTCTGCCTCTCTCTCTTTCTCTCTCTGTGACTATCATAAATAAATTTAAAAAATTAAAAAAAAATTAAAAAAAAATAAACTGCACAAGATACTAGGAGTCCCCGTGGAGGCACATGTCAAGATCCAAACTCTAACCATACACAGACATAACCCTAACCCTACACTTAATCATAATGTTAACCTAACCCTTAAACAAGACCCATCACTAATCGAAAACCAAACACAAACCCCAAGACCAAAACACATTCACTGAACCTTCCTGCCAACCCTCACGCTAACTCTTAATCCTATTATGAACTCTTCACCCTGACCTCTAACTTAAATCTAACCCGAACACTAACCTCTAACCCTAACCTTAAAATAAGGTATTCAAATCCTATTCCTAACCTTAACCTGTACCCTAACCTTAACCCTCTAATACTAATCCTATCTCATACCCCAAACTGTACCCTAACCCGTACCCTAAAACCAACCCCTAACCCACTCCCTAACCCTTTTCCAAAACCGTACCATGACCCTGACCTGACCCTAACCCTAACCCCTAACCAAACACTAACCCTAACCCTAGCCCTAACCCCTATCCTAAAAGTAACCCTCGCCCTAACCCTAAACCTAGCACTAACTTTAACTCTAACTCTTAACTCTAACCCCTAACCCTAACTCACACCCTAACCCCTAACCCTAACTGCAAACCTAAGCCCAACACTAACTCTAACCATAACCCTAACCCCAACTCCAAAACTCGTGCCTTAATCCCTAAAGCCTAAACCCTAAACTAACTCTAAATCCTATCCCTACCCCTAACCCACATCCTAACTCCTAGCCACTGACCCTTACCCTTATCCCTCACCCTCACCTCTAATCCATAACCATAAGCATAATCACTAACACCTAACATCTAACCTAAGGCTAACCACCAACTGCCTCCCCTCCCCTGACCCTACCATTCATTCTACTCATTCACTTACCCTGTGGTTCTGAGTAGTCCCTTCTGATGTGGACGTGGCCCCCAACGGCACCTCCAGAGTCCTCCAGGGGGTCCTGAGGAAGCCGGGCTTCTGTGAGTGCGGATGTGGCCCCACGTGTTCTTGGGTCATAGTCAGCAGGTCCTGAGGACACGGGTCTCCTGTCACTGTGGACTATGCTTCACATCCTCTGGAAGCCTCACAGCAAGTCCTCAGGAGTCTGGGGGCTCCTGTCAGCCTAGACATGGCCTCACATCCCCCAGAAAACTCACTGTGGGTCCTGATGAAGCTGTGGGCTCCTGTCAGCATAGACCCAGCCCCATATTTCCCGAAGCCAAAGTGCAGGTCCTGAGGAGGACAGGGGTCCTGTCAGTGTTGACGTGGCCCCACATTTTCCTCAAGCCTCACCATAAGACCTGAGGAGGCTGGGGGCTCCTGTCAGCATTGACAGGGCTCCAAATCTTCCCAAAACTTCACAGTGTGTCCTGAGAAGGCCGGAGATTCCTGTCAGTGTGCATGCGGCACTCACATCTTTCTTAAGCCTCACCAGAGGCCCTGACAAGGCTGGGGTCTTCTGTCCGCATGGACGCATACCCATATTTCCCAAAGACTAGACCAGGGGTCCTGAGGAAGTCAGCATCCTGTTGTGTGGACATGACCACACGTACTACCAAAATGTCACTGAGGGTACTGAGGAGGCCGTGGCTCCTGTCACTCTGAATGCGGCCGCCAGCTTCCAGAAGCCTCAACTTATATCCTGAGGGGTCTGGGAGTTTCTGCCAGAGTGGACACGGTGCCACATCTTCCTGAAGCCTCCCCGCGGGTCCTGAGGTGGCCCAGAGGCTCCTGTCAGCGTGGATGCGGGCCCACAATTTCCTGAAGCCTCCCCGCGGGTCCTGAGGTAGCTCAGGGTTTCCTATCAGGGTGTATGTGGGCCAACATCTTCCTGAAGCCTCACCGAGGGTCCTGAGAGGACCGGGGCTCCTCTCAGCGTGAACACGGCCCAATATCCCCCTTTAGACTCCCTGCGCGTCCTGAGGAGGCTGTGGCTGATCAGGGTGGACGCGTCCCCATGTCTTCATCAGGCTTCCCCAGCACAGGCTGGCTCCTATTAGTGCAGGCAGATGAGGCCTACTGCACATGCGGGCACCCTGGGTGAGGCCTGGGCTTGAGCGCCCCCTTTGCGATGCTAGGCGCTGCAGGAGGCTGTGCAGGAGGCGGCTTGCTGGTGCAGGGGGCCACACCTGCCTCCTTCCAGGCTCCAGCTGTGGCCTGTTAGCATTGGAAACGTCTCACTGAAAAGGAGTCCAACACCCGGCTTCCCCAGAAATACTTAAGGACAAGGAATTGGAGCCCACAGACTGCAAAATGAAATGTGGACCAGACTTTAGCAAGTCCTGCAAAATTCACTCAACTCCCTTCCACTGTGGGTGGGACTGCGGGCTGGTGCAGCCGCCCTGGAAACAGTGTGGAGGCTCCTCAGGAAGTTACAAATACAGACGCCCTGCGACCAGCTGGTGCAGGGCCTGGAGCTGACTCCGAAGATACAGATACAGTGAGACTCAGGGCACCTGCACCGCAATGTCCACAACAGCCAGGTCCACAGTAGCCACACTGTGTGAGGTACCTCGGTGCCCTCAGGCAGATGATGAATAAAGAGGATGGGAGATAGATGATGGTCATAGAGAGAGGAATGGTGCTCAGGTATCAAAGAGAAGGAGATCTTGCCATTTGCAATGATGTGGATAGAACTAGAGAAATCATGTTAAGTGAAATAAGTCAGTCGGGAAAGAGAATGACTGTGGGGTGTCATTCATAGGTGGAATTAAAGAAGCAAAGCAGATGAACATCTGTGAAGGGAAGGAAAAACAAATAAGATGAAAACAGATGCAGGAAATACAGACTCTTAATTATAGGAAACAAACTGAGGGTCGCTGGAGGGTAGGGGACGGGTGAGGGGATCACAGGGGACCGGCATGAAGGAGGGCACGTGATGTCACGTGCACTGCTGTTATCTCCAACTGGTGAATCCCTGAATTCTTCCTCTGAAAGTATAATACACTATCCATTAATTAATTGGGTTTAAATTAAATTAAGTTAAAAAAAATCAGTTGTATCAGAGCACAATTCCTTCTAGAATCTCTGTTCTGCTCCTTCAGCTTATGCCGGGACCACCTCCCTTGTGTCTGGTTTGTTTAAGTAGGCTCCATGCCTCATCCATGGCCCAGCCCCCGGCTAGAACTCACGACCCGACCCCGAGATCAGGACGGGAGGTGAGGTCAGGTGTCGAATGCTTAACTGACAGCCAGCCAGGGGCGCGAGAACAACACTGCTATATCCTGTGTCTCTGTGACATCGTTTGAAATAGGAAAGTGCCATGTCCCTCTCTGGCCTGCTCCTCCAATACTGATTTGCTGTCCGGGGTCATTTTGGCGGGCGGATGGATGTTATGGTTTTTTTTTTCCTATTTCTAAGATCTGCGACCATGATTTTGATTGGAATGACATTGAAACTGAAGGTGGCTTCAGGAACTGCGGACATTTTCACAAGATGAAGCTCCCACCCCCGAGCCCAGGAAGGCCTCCCAGAGCCTGGTATGGCTCAGTGCACAAGTCTTGTGTTCCTTTGTTTCTGTCTCATTATTTGTTCTCTGTGATGCTCCTGAGAAGGGAGTCACGTCCTTCATTTCCTTCCTGAGTGCTCATTGTCGGGATACAGCAAGGCTATTCTGCTGTGTAGGGTCAGTTTGTGTCCCCTGACTTTACTGAACTCACTCCTTAGTTCTAACAGGCTTGGTGGAGGCTCTCGACTTTCCTGTTTCTAGTACCACGTCCTCAGCATACAGGGACAGTGTGAGTTCCCCTTCCAGTTGTGGAACCTTTGCTGTTTACAGCTTAATGTCCTAGAAAGCCCCACAATAGAATAAAAATTGAGTCCAGGCAAAGGGCAGGAAGCCCCTATTAGAATGAGAACAGAGCTCAATGCCCTAGAAGGCCCCATATCAAAATGTAAACAGAACTTGAGGAATTGCTCCAGCCCTCCTGGAGGTCCGGAGATCAGCACTTAAAACTAAGCTAAAACCCACCTCGGGGTCCAAGTCCCTGCTCCGCTATGTCGGGTGTACTTGGATACAAGCTCGAGCTTGTAAATAAACCCTCGTGTGTTTGCATTGGTGTCGGCTTCTCGGTGGTTTCTCGGATTCGCAATCTTGGGCAAAACAGTCTGAGAAAAAAAAACAAAACCAAAAGAAGCTTGGACACAGGCAGAGTAAAAGCAGGGTTCTGAGAGAAGCAGTGGAGACTCAGGGTGTTGGCAGGTCTTTTGTGTAGTCCCTTGCAGATGGGGGGTGGGGTGGGGGGGTGGGGGGATGCTCAGCCCCAGAGCCAGAGGACTCAATGTCCCCACCCACATCCCGCCCATCAGGAGAGTCTCAGGGAGCAGAACAGCGCCGCCCACTGGAGGCCAGAGGCGCTGACGCCCACCCTGCCTCTGACCCCACAGTTGCATCTCCCAGGCAGATGTGCACCTAAGAATCAGCGCCATGGCCCATCCCGAGACCCTGCACAGACCACTCACTGCCACCAAGTTGTCGGACGACAGAGGCTGCAGAGCTTGAGCTCTGCCTGGAAAGTAGGGTCTAGCTTCCTTTGTACTTTGTGCTTTATTTTCATTTATTTTCTTTGATTCTTTTTTATTAATTGCCTTATTTTAATTTTTATGTATGTACCTTATATATTTCTTATTTTTACTATTATGGTACTTTAATTGTGTTTCTTATTTTGGAATTTAGAATCTTTAACAAGCAGGCCAAAATAATCTGGTGTTTTTTATTTTGGGAGGGTAGTTGTTATTGTTTTTCTTGGTTTTCCTTTTTCTTCCTTCTTTTATGGAAAAAATAATGATATGGAGAAATTCAACTCCATAAAATAACTGAGGTAGTACTCACAGCCAGGAAGTTCATCAATACACATATATGATATCTAATTACAGTTTAAAACAATGATTATAAAGGTAGCAGCTGGGCTGGAAAAAGAGCACAGAAGAAAACTAGAGAATTCCTACTGTAGAAATAAAAGAACTAAAATCTAGTCAGGCCAATGTTAAAAATGCTATAACTGAGATGCAGTCCCAAGTGGAAGCCTTCAAAACAAGAAAGGTTATGGACCACAGAGGCAGACATAGGGAACTCAGCCACTTATTAAAACAATAACATTTATATCATAGGAGACTCAGATGATGAAGAGAGAGAAAAGGTGGGCCTTGCTCAGCCATTAGAAAAGACAAATGGCCACCATTTGATTCAACGTGGATGGAACAGGAAGGTATCATGCTGAGTGAAGTAAGTCAATCGGAGAAGGACAAACATTGTATGTTCTCATTCACTTGGGGAATATAAATAATAGTGAAAGGGAATATAGGGGAAGGGAGAAGAAATGTGTGGAAAATATCAGAAATGGAGACAGAACATAAAGACTCCTAACTCTGAGAAATGAACTAGGGGTGATGGAAGGGGAGGAGGATGGGGGTGGGGGTGAATGGGTGACGTGTACTGAGGGGGGCACTTGACGGGATGAGCACTGGGTGTTATTCTGTATGTGGGCAAATTGAACACCAATAAAAAGTAAATTTATTATTAGAAAGAAAGAAAGAAAAAGTGGCATCTGGGTGGCTCAGTCAGTTAAGCTTCTGCCTTAGGCTCAGATCATGATCCAGGTCCCAAGGCAGGCTCCCTGAAGCAGGGAACCTGCTTCTCCCTCTCCATCTACCCCTCTCACTAATGGTTTTTCTCTCCTCTCTCTCTCAAATAAATAAATAACATCCTGAAAAAGAAACAAACAGAAGGAAGAGAAATCTCCCATGTATTAGAATTTCAAAGAAGTTGTCCAGACATTCCACCCTCAAGTTGATTAGCATAGCCTCCCACTCTTATGTGTGGAATACACATAGTAACTTCCTTCTACAAAATATAATATGAAAATCTTAATATAAAAATAAAAATAATAATAATAATAATAATAAAATCACTTTACTATGGAGAAAGCTGACAAACACTACCTCAGCAAGATGATCAGATCAATACCAAGACTGATAAATCATGTTGATAATATCTATCCTTTATATGATATAATAAAAATGGCAGTATATCTCTGTATATAATCCACAAAAACAGTTCAATGATGAGATAAACAACAGACATGTCCCAACTGAGGTAAATTTTACAAAATACTCTACTTCTCAAAGTGTTCCAGTTCAACGACAACAAGGAAAGGCTGAAAGACTGTCACAATCCAGAGGAGCCTAAGAAAACACGAGTACAAATGGAATGTGATATGAAGGATAGTAACTTAGCAAAATCTAAGGAAATCTGAATAACGTATGGTCTTTGGTTAATGCGACTATTTTAATATTGATTCATTAGCTAATATTTGTACCGGACTAATATAACACCACAATCATATCCCTGCCCCACACCATCCACCACCACACCACCGGCCTCCAGCAAGGACCCAGTGCAGCTGCCCCCCTGTGGGACATGCTCAGCCTCCCCAGGGTTCTCTGGATACCCTGCTCCCATCAGAAGCCCGATTGTCCCATAGAGAACCCAGGGCTTGCAGGGAGGAGGGAAGGCAAGGATCCCCGAAATGGTGGGTGCAGGTGAGTGGTGCAGAGGACACATTGGGCCCTGCCTCCGCCCACTGTGCCTCCTGGAGTTCGGCACACCCTGCACAGGACACCAGCCCCTAACCCAAAGGGACCTGGGCTGACCTGGCCCCGCGCTCTGTGGGGGCTGAGGTGATTTGAGCCCCACCCAGGCCCAAAACAAAGACTAATGGGATACAGGCCCCCATGGTCCTGGCTAGCCCTGGATTCTGGCCCCAGGATGAGTGAGCCCTCTCACAGCTGGACGTGGCCTCTTGGGCCCTGTGTGTGCCACACAGATCCAGGTCACTGACCTAGGGCAGGCTGGGGGATCCCGGGACAACCCAGGGTGGGGAGAGGATGGATAGGCCGGTTGGCCCCACCCGACCCCACACCAGGAGGCAGGCTCCAGGTATTGGGTATTGGGGCCCCAGAGGGCCCAAGGCCGGGGTCCAGCTGCCCTGTGGGTCCCAGTGCAGGAGCCCATGAGCTGCAGGTCCAGGTCATCTCTGCTGTCCTCAAAACAGTCACTCAGGCTGAAAACTCAGGACACACGCCCCCACCCGGAGTCCACACATGCTCCCACAATGTGAACCCTAGCACCCTCCCCCCCCCACACTGTGTGATTCTTGCCCTCCCCTAAAGGACAGAAAAGTCTCCCTCCCCAGGGGAAGGCTCACATTAGGCTCTGAGCCTGTTTGCTGTAAAAAGTCAATAAAGTTTTGTGGTGCGAAAATGCATAGCCAGGCCATTTCTGTGTCTCCTAGAACTCTGCATGGGGCATGGAGAGATACCCAGAGAGGAGGAGGGGGCACCATCCAGGCCCCAAACAGCCCCTGCAGGGGCGCCACCAGGTACACACAGCTGACGTCCCCACGGGCCTTCCAGGGGCGGCCAGATGCCAGGGTCAGGACCCACAGACTTTCCTGGGACTCAGGCTCTGCCCACTGGGCCAGGAGGGGCTGGGACAGAGTGACAGCCAGGGAGCTTCAGGTCACCAGGGTCTGTGCACAGCGACCTGGGAGGTCTGTGCTCCCTCTGTCCTGATGAACGAGGATGGCCGAGTTCCGGAGCACTTATTCCTGTCCCCACATCCCCATGCCTGTGTGCCTGCGGCACAGAGGACCTGTGGGGCGGTCAGCGTGGCCCTGGAAGGGATGCCAGGACACCAGGCCTTGGTGTTGTGCCCAAGATTGTAAATCAGGGAAACCACCAAGGAGCCCACACCGATGGAAACTCCCGAGGGTTTCTTTACAAGCTGGAGCTTGGGTGTAATTGCAACCAACACAGCGGAGCAGGGACATGGATCCCGAGACTAAGAGGCATAGCAGCTTTATAGGGGCCAGTGGCACATGGGATTCACAGAAAGTTGCACGATCATGCCGGTCCACAAGCTGGTGGCTGATTGAATTACACCTTACCCTATAGTATCCAATTGAGCTGGCCTATTACTTTGGTCAGAATCGTCGCACAGTTTTGGGGGACACAAAGCAGGGTTACATTGTTATAAGCCGATTTCCGATTAGGGTGTGCCCAGCGGCCTGACTAGGGTGGGGCAGCACCTTAAGCAATAAGCAGGTCATGTGGGGGTCATAGGGGAGGTGGCAGGTGTAGCACAAAATGGAATCAGTCCTGCCCTGCTTGTCCAGGAGTAGGGGATTTTTGTTAACTTTCCTGGGTCCCACACTTGCAGCTCATGCACCTTGGCTACCCTGACCAGGTGGACTCAGCCTGCACACCTTGTAGTGCTGGATCTCTCACACCAGCGTGTGGAGGGCACCCTCCTTGCCCTAGTGAGTAGGGGCTGGATGAGCATGGGGCTCGCCAGAAGGCCAGGCAGCACAGGGGACCTAGAACCCCAGCCCTCACCCCAACTCGACTCCCACACACAGGCAGCAACAGGGCTCTCCGCCATGGGCAGCTCCTCAGGATCTCCCCCAGGCAGCGCTGAGGTCTGGCTCCCTGATGGAGAGGCATCAGGGAGAAGAGAAGCAGCCTGTGCTCAGCGGGACCCCCTGCTGGACATGGGAATGTGGCGGAGTCCGAACTTCAAGCTCAGCTGACCCCCCAGAGGAAAGTCACTGCAGGAGCGAGCCCCGAGTAAGCAAGGAGAACCCAGCTATCTGCCCAGCGCCAGCACCAGAAATGATGTTGTGCCAACCATTTCGGCATTTGGGTGACCTAGCCAGAGGATCAGATAGCTGCACGTGATATCTGCATGTGATAGACACACACACAACCCAAAACCAACAAAAGTCGGAATCCCCCAATGTTGTCAAACAGCAGTCAGATGGTTACATACACGACGCTGTGGTCCCCAATAGGATACATGGAAGACGCTATAAACCATGACTGCAGAGGTAGTGGAGGCACGGAGATGTGCCTGCTGGGTTTCAAAAAGGAGCACAGAGAGGTTGGAAGCATCCTACGGAGGGGGTGCCCCTCCTAGGATAGGACACCAGGTCCCTGTGAAGGCTACGGATGGTGAAATCTGTCCTCCTCTCTTTCAGCTTCTGGTTTTCCTCCTCTTTTGTTCTTCCTAATTCTAGTTTAGCCGCCACCCTGCATCCAAGACTATGACCAAAGAGGCTTCGTTATGACATCGCGTCCTAAAGGAGGCCGAGCTCTGGCTACCGTGTTCAGAAATGGTCATTGCCTAGGTGTATGCTGATCCCCCGAAGTCGTGGCTTCACGGCTCTTCTCTCCCTGCAGAACGAGGGGAACCACAGGTCTTACAATGAAAGACGCCCACTTACACTGAGGCAGGACTATCCCTTGTGGAGGACGTCATCTGGGCTAAGTAGGACAAGTGGGGCGATCAAGAATAGTTCGCAGGTGAGACATAAGCAAACACTTACCTTTGATGTCATGCTTTATTTGTTCATCCATTTATTATTTGTTAAATATTTTCGTTTCATGTCCTCTCTATACCCAACATGGAGTTCAAACTCACAACCCTGAGATCAAGATCCCCCAACCAGGCCAGCCAGGCACCCCAGTGCCATGTTTCATAACTCTTTGCTTCCTTGCCTATCTCTGCATCGAACTGGAACATTAAGTCCTGGACGGGAAGCTTTAGTTACCTACAAATCCTAGAATGTTCTCACTGTATCCCAATCCTAGATTGACATTTACCATTGAATAGCACTTTAAATAAATAGTCAGTAAAATAACTACTACAGTAAAGGAAATTATCAACTATTCACGTGTGTGGGCCTTGCTCCCTGGGCTCCCAGGGAAGCTATGGTTTCTTTCACATTGATCAGGTCCAAATGACTCCACCACACCTCAAAGCGTGGGCTCAGTTTCTGCCCTGACACATGCAACACCACTGCTTCAATTAACATGTATCAATCAATCAAAGAGAGCCTGACCGGCTCAGTGTGGTTCGTAAGAACATGGGACTCTTGTTCTTGGGGTAGCAAGTTCAAGCCCCATGTTGGCTGTAGAGATTACAGAAAAATAAAATCTTAAAAAAATCAATCAGTTGATCTTGGAGAGACAGAGCCCCGGATCCCACAAGGGCAGAGAGCCAACCTACGAATCTACTCACAATATTATAAGCAGCAGTGCACAAAAATTGTACTTTCAGAAGTCTCCTAGAGTGGGGGACACACCAGCCTTAAGGTGTTCAAGTGGAGAAGTGGGGGGCAGTCCCTGGAGCATCAGGGTGGGCTCAGGATCCCAGGGGTCCCAAGGACAGTGGCGCCAACTGTTCCCAGGCACAGGAGCAGGAACCCGGCTGAGAGCAGTGGGGCTCGGGCCAGCTGTCTGCCTTGTGTGGCCATAAGCTGCAAACCCCTGTGCAGTTATGGGGCCCAGTTCCTGGGACAGAGCAGCAAAGGCCAGGAGTGTGCGGACACCCTCCCGGGCAGGAAGAGAACAGGTCTCCACCAGGGCAGCCCCTAAAATTTGGAGTTTTAAACTTCAGGCACTTGTCTGTGGGGAGGCTGAGAAAATTGAGGCCATTCCACTTTAAGTTCACAGTTAGCACAAGTACTGCCATCCCAGGACCCTGTGTATAAGAGCTAAAATTTACATTACTTCAGTTACAGGAAAAAAAGAAAAAAAACTTACAGCTTAAGGTCCCAGAAAGCCCCATATTAGAATGAGAACAAAGCTCAATGTCCTTGAAGGCCTCATATCAAAATGTAAACAGAACTTGAGGAATTGCTCCAGCCCTTCTGGAGGACCCTGAGACCAGCCCTTAAAACTAAGCTAAAACCCACCTCGGGGTCCAAGTCCCTGCTCCGCTGTGTGGGGTATACTTGGACCCAACCTTGAGTTTGTAAATCAACCCTCGTGTGTTTGCATCGGTGTCTGCTTGGACAATCTTGGGCACAACACCCCCAAGTGTTGGGCACTTGCAATCTTGGGCACAACACCCCCAAGTCCCCTCCCCACCTGGGCTGATACCCTGTCCCCTCCCACCCAGGCTGACCCTCAGTCACCTCCCGCCCACAGCGGCTCACCACAGCCCCTCACAGAGGTCCCACAGCCACGGTCGGCACTCTGGCCATCCCCGGCCTCCCAGGAGAAGAAAGGAGATTTCAGCAGGACACACTCCTATGGTGGTCCCAGGGCTCCCTGCCCAGGATGGCAGCTGGTGACTGGCCAGTGTCTGTGTCCCTGACGCCGGCTCCTCCTCCCCGGTTTTCCCGCAGGAAATGAAGGAGGAGGCCTCGACTCCTCCAGGGACATCATGCAGATAGACCTGGACATCAACAAGATGTTTAGCAGCCAAATTAAGTTTTGGGACTGCTAGAGGGTGGGGAGAGGCTGTTGAGTCAGGGGGCTTCTAGGCCCCGGGGGAGGCCCAAGGGCTTCTGGGTAGGGAACACCCGGCTTAAGAGGCCGGGGAAGCAACAGCAGCCAGCAACACACCAATGTATGGTTGGGTGCAGGGGATGACACCCATGCCCCAACCCCCGGGGCTTCGGGGTTGAGGGGGTCACTAGGTCGGTGCCTCTAGGGGTTTCCATGGGAGCTGAACCACACAGGGGCGAGGGATGGCCCCTTGAAAAGCAGGGGGCTGCGGTGGGGCCCGTGGAGGGCAGTAACCGGACCTGCGGGCCAGGCGGCATGGCCGTGGCTGGAGCAGGACACACATCGTTCCCATGAGGGTCGGACGGGTCAGGGTGACACCCACACTCGGTGTTTTATATATATCTAAATTCTATGCATTTAATTTGAGACAATTTGCAATTTGTAAGCATACATAGTATGATGACCCCCAGATAATGCCCCCAGTCCAGCCAGCGTCCTGCACTGACCACACGGTGCCCCAGGGGCAGGTGTCACAGCAAACCCCAGACTGGGATCGCCTTTATCTGTAGACATATCCATGTGCGTCTGAGAGAAAGTGGATGCCCTGTGTCGGCAGGCCCCCCATGTCATCCCCTCTTTCCCCACCCCCACAGCATCCCCCTTCATCATCATCCCCAATGGCATCCCACCTATATCATCCCCCTCACACTGACACAGCCCCACACAATCCCCACCCACACTATTCCCCCCACCATCCCCCCTGCACCGTCCCCCACACTCCACCACCATCATGCCCCTGCCCCCACAACATCCACCCCCACAGCATCTGTCCCCAGCAAGGACCCTGGGCAGCTGCCCCCTGTGGGACATACTCAGCCTCACCGGGGTTCTCTGGATACCCTGCTCCCATCAGAAGACCGGGTTTCCCATAGAGTACCCAGGGGTTGCAGGAAGGAGGGAAGGCAGGGAGCCCCAGACAGGGTGGGTGCAGGTGAGTGGTGCAGAGGACCCACTGTGCCCTGCCTCCACCCACTGTCCCTCCTGGAGGGCGGCACACCCTGCATAGGACACGCCCCTAACCCAGAGGGACATGGGCTGGCCTGTCCCCAGGCTCTGTGGGGTTGGGGTGATTTGAGCCCCCCCAGGCCCAACACAAAGACTAATGGGATCCAGCCCCCCATGGCCCTGGCTAGCCCTGGATTCTGGCCCCAGGCTGAGAGAGCCCTCCCACAGCTGGATGTGGTCTCTTGGGCCCTGGGTGTGCCCCACAGATCCAGGTCGCTGACCTAGGGCAGCCCTAGGAATCCCGGGACACCCAATGTTGGGAGAGAAGGGGTAGGCCGGTGGGCCACACCCACACCCACACTAGGAGACAGGCTCCACCAGGTTCTGGGGCCCCAGGGCCCCGAGACCGGGGTCCAGCTACACTGCGGGGAACAGTGCAGGAGTCCATGAGCTCAGGTCCAGCTCAGCTCTGCTGCCCTCAGAATCGTCTCTCTTGCTGAAACCTCAAGACACGTCCCCACCCGGAGTCCAAACATGTTCCCAGGTGGGGGACTCCAGCACCCGTCCCCACTCCACATGTGATTGTTGCCCTCCCCTAAAGGACAGAAAGGTCTCCCTCCCCAGGGAAAAGCATGTGCCCTCGGCTCTGAGCCCCATTGCTGTAGATCGTCAATAAAGTGTTGTGGTGCGAAAATGCACAGCCAGCCCATTTATGTGTATCCCAGAACTCTGAGCAGAGGGTGTGGAGAGACCCCGAGAGAGGAGGAGGGGCTACATCCATGCCCCAAACAGCCCCTACAGTGGCGCTGCCAGTCACACCCAGCTGACATCCTCACATGCCTTCCAGGGGCTGCCAGACACCAGGGTCAGGCACCATAGACTTTACTGGGACTCAGCCTGTGCCCAGCAGGCCAGGAGGGGCTGGGACAGAGTGACATCCAGGGAGCCTCAGGGTACCAGTGTCTGTGGAAGAGACCTGGGTGGTCTGTGCTCTCTCTGTTCAGGGGGCCAGGGCTGGCTGGGTTCCGGGGCACTTCCTCCCCTCCCCGTATCCCCGTGCCTGTGTGCCTGGGGCACAGAGGGCCTGCGGGGCGGTAGCGTGGCCCTGGAAGGGATGTCAGGACAACAGGCCCTTGTGTTGTGCCCAAGATTGCTAATCCGATAAACCACCAAGGAGCCCACACCGATGCAAACTCCCGAGGGTTTCTTTACAGCTTTACAAGCTGGAGCTTGGGTCCAAGTGCACCGGACACAGAGGTGTAGGGATTTGGACCCCGAGACTAAGAGATGTAGCAGCTTTATAGGAGCCAGTGGCACATGGGAATGCTGAAAGATGCGTAGTCATGTTTGTCCACACGCAGGTGGCTGGTTGAATTACACTTTACCCTATAGTATCGACTTGAACTGGCCTATTACTTTGGTCAGAATTGGGCGCAGCTTTTTGTGGCACAATGCAGGGTTACAATGTGATGACCCGATTTCAGATTAGGGTGTGCCCAGCGGTTTGAGTCGGGTGGGGCAGCGCCTTAAGCCATAAGCAGGTCACGTGGGGTCATAGGGGAGATGGCTGGTGGAGCACAAAATGGAATCAGTCCTGCTCTGCTTGTCCAGGGGTAAGGGATTTTTGTTAAATTTACTGGGTCCCACACTGCAGCTCACGCACGTGGGCCACCCTCACAAGGTGTACTCGGCGTGCACACCTTGTGGTGCTAGATCTCTCACACCAGCATGTGGAGGGCACCCTCCTCACCTTAGTGAATAGGGGCTGGGTGAGCATGGGGCTCAGCCTGAAGGCCAGGCAGCACAGGGGACCAAAGAACCCCAGCCCCATCTCCACCCAGACTCCCAAACACAGGCAGTCCCAGGGCTCCCCACCCATGGGCAGCTGGCTCCTCAGGAGCTCCCACCAGGATGGCCCCGAGGTCTAGCTCCCTGCTGGAGAGGCATCAGGGAGAAGATAAGCAGCCAGCGCATGGCAGGACCCACTTCCGCACATGGGAATATGGCCAAGCCGGATCTTCCAGCTCAGCCTACCCTCCAGCGGAAAATCACTGCACGCGCGAGCCGTTGGTCTGCCATGAGAGCCTAGCTAGCCGCCCAGCGCCAGCACCAGAAATGATGTTGTGCCAACCATTTCGGCATTTGGGTGAGCCAGCCAGAGGATCCAATAGCTGCACGTGATAGCTACATGTGATAGACACACACACACCACACAACCAACAAAAGTTGGAATCCACCCAGTGTTGTCTAACAGCAGCCGGATGGTTACATACACGACGCTGTTGTCCCCAATATGATACATGAAAGACGCAATAAACCATGACTTCAGAGGTGCTGGAGGCACAGAGATGTGCCTGCTGGGTTCCAACAAGGAGCACAGAGGGGCAGGAAGCATCCTACGGAGGGGAGGCCCCTCCTTGGAAAGGACATCATGTCCCTGTGAAGGCTACGGATGGTGAAATCTGTCCTCTACTCTTTCAGCTTCTGGTTTACCTCCTACATGCCATTTTCCTCAATCATAAGACCAAAAATTTATTTTATGTTTTTAAATTTCTTTTTTTGGAGTCCAATTTGTATGAATTCTTGCTTCAGCAAGGGTGTCATTCAGGAGGAGAGGAGAGATAATGATTTTCCCAGACAGGCAAAATATAAAGGAGTTCATGACCATTTAACCAGTCCAGTAAGGAATTTTAAGAGGGACTTTTCTAGTGGGGGAAAAAAAGAGACCAAAAACAACAACTCTAGAAAGGCCCAGAGTACGTCACCAGAAACACCAACTCTTCCGGTAACACAAAATCACAAAGTTCATATCTTTGAATAATCACTCTGAATGCTGATAGACTAAATGCTCCAATCAAAAGATATAGGGTACCAGAGTGGCTTAAAAAACAGGATCTGGGATGCCTGGGTGGCTCAAGGTGTTGAGCATCTGCCTTTGACTCAGGGTGTGATCCTGGAGTCTGGGATCGAGTCCCATATGGGGCTCCTGGTGGGGAGTCTGCTTCTCTTTCTCCCTAATTTTCGGCCTCTCTCTCTCTCTCTCTCATAAATAAAATCGTTATTAAAAAAACAAGATCCATCTGTATGCTGCCTACAAGATGCTCACCTTAGACCTAGACACACCAGCAGATTGATAGTCAGGGGAGGGAAATCATCTACCACGCTAATGGATATCAAACGAAAGCTGGAGGACCCATACTTATATCAGACAAAAGAGATTTGAAACCAAACCCTGGGGGACACCTGGTGGCTCAGTTGTTGAGCATCTGCCTTCGGCTCAGGGTGTGATCCTGGGATCCCAGGATCGAGTCCCACATCGGACTCCCTTAGGGGAGCCTGCCTCTCCCTCTGCCTATGTTTCTGCCTCTGCTTCTCTGTGTATCTCTAATGAAAAAATAAATAAAATATTTAAATCTCAAAAAGGAAGAACAAATACTGTAAGAAGAGATGAAGAACATTATTTCATAATTAAAAAGACACTCTATCGAGATCAAACAACTAAATATTTATGCTGCCAACATGAGAGTACCTAAATATAGAAACCAATTAACAACAAACATACAGGAAATCACTGGTAATAATACACTGACAGGGGATTTCAACACCCACTTATGGCAATGGACCGATCATCTAGCAGAATCAACAAGTGAACAATAGCCTTGACACACTGGACCACAGGAACTCAACAGATATAGTCAGAATATTCGATCCGAAAGCGGAATACACATTCCTTTCAACTGCACATGGGACATTCTCCAGAACAGATAATATCAAGGCCCACAAAACAGCTCTCAACAGGTACAACAGTTACAAGAAGGTTGATTTCACACCCTGTACATTTTTGGACCACAACGCTATGAAACTTGAAGTCGACAGTAAGAAAAAATTTGGACGGACCAAAAATATGTTGAGTTTATGATCATCCTACTAGAGAATGAATGGAGCAACCAGGAAATTAAAGAGGAAATACAAAACAAACGAAAATCAAAACATGTTTCTCCAAACCTCTGGGATGTAGCAAAGGCAGTCCTAAGAGGGAAGTACATAGCAATACAGGCCTACCTCAAGAAACAAGAAGTCTCCAATACACATCGTAACCCTACACCTGAAGGAGCTGAAAAAGAAATAGCAAACATAGCCTAAAGCCTACAGAAGAAGGGAAAAAATAAAAAAGAGAGCAGAAATAAACAATATAGGAACAACAAAACAGTAGAATGGAAAAACAAAACTGAGAGCTGGTTCTTTAAAATAATTAATAAAATGGATCAAGCCCTAGCAAGCCGTATCAACGAGAAAAGAGAAAAGACCTAAATAAATAAAATCACAAATGAGAGAAGAGAGATCACAATCAACACCAGAAAAATAAGACAATTATAAGGTAATACTATGAAAGATTATACGCAAACAAACTGGGAGACCTGAAAGAAATGGACAAATCCCTAGAAATGAGCAAATGAGCAGAACTGAAATAGGAAGAAATAGAAAGTGTGAATAGACCCATAACTAGCAAAGGAACTGAATCAGCAAGGTACCTGGGTGCCTCAGTGGTTGAGCATGTGCTTTGGCTCAGGTCATGATTCCGGGGTCCTGGGGGATCAAGTCCCACATCAGGCTCCCCACATGGAGCCTCATTTTCCCTCTGCCTATAACTCTGCCTCTCTGTGTCTCGCATGAATACATAAATAAAATCTTTAAAAAAAGAGAACAAATACAAAGATGTGAAAGGACCTAAATAAAATCACAAATGAGAAAAGAGAAATAACAACCAACACTAGAGAAATACAAACGATTATAAGAGAACATTATGAAAAATTATATGCCAGGAACCTAGAACCTGGAAGAAATAGATCAATTCCTGGAAATATATAACATAGCAAAAATGAAAAAGGAAGAAATAAGAAACTTGAACAGACAGATAACCAGCAAAGAAATTGAATCTGCAATCAAGAATCTCCCAACAGGAGATGCTTAGATCAATAGAACAGAATGGAAAGCCGAAACAAGATACAAACCTGTAACTCTATGATCCATTAATCGACAACAAGGCAGCAAGGAATATCCAATGGCACAAAGACAGTCTCTTCAACAAACCCTAATCCTGACCCCAGGATAAGAACAAATGGTGTTGGGAAAACCAGGCAGCCAAATGCAGAAGAATGAAACTGGACCACTTTCTTACTCCATATATATAAAAAATAAATTCAAAATGGATGAAAGACCTAACTGTGAGACCTGAAACCATACAAAGAAGAAAAGATAGGCAGCAAAGTCTTTGACATGGGCCATTGGATGTTCTTTCTAGATATGCCTCTGAGGTGAGGGAAACAAAAGCAAAAATCCTATTGGGACTTTAAGAAATTGAAAAGCTTCCGAAAAGTGAAGGAAACAACCAAAGCTAAAAGGCAACATACAAAATGAAAGGAGATATTGGTAAACAACACATCCACTAAAGAGTTAGTATGCAAAACACATAAAGCAAATATAAATCTCAAGATCCTAAAAACAAATTATGCAACTGGAGATGGGCAGAAAAATGAATGGACTTTCTCTCTGAAAGACTGCCAGATGGCGACCAGACACAAGGAAAGACACTAAGCATCACCCATCATCAAGGAAATGCAAATCAAAACCACAATGATAGTTTACCTGACAGCCGTCATAATGGCTAATATTAACAACACAAGAAAAAACAGGTTTTAGTGAGGCTATGGAGAAGGGGTCGCTCCCTTACACTCCTGGTGGGCATGCGAACAGAAGTAGCCACTGTGGAAAACAGTGTGGAGGGTCCTCTAGTAGTTAAAAATAGGTGATCCCTGGGTGGTGCAGTGGTTTGGTGCCTGTCTTTGGCCCAGGGCATGATCCTGGAGACCGGGGATCGAATCCCACATTGGGCTCCCGGTGCATGGAGCCTGCTTCTCCCTCTGCCTGTGTCTCTACCTCTCTCTCTGTGACTATCATAAAAAAATTTTTTTAAAAAGTTAAAAATAGAGCTAACCTACGATTCCAAATTTGCAGAGCTAGGTATTTACCCTGAGGACACAAAAGTACTTTAGTAGATTCGAGGGGGACACGCAGCCCAGTGTTCCTAGCAGCGTTATCAACAACAGCCAAACTGTGGATACAGCCCTACGTCCATCGGCAGATGAACGGGCAGAGACAGTGTGGTAAATATACACACTGCGACATCACTCGGTCATCAGAAGGGATGAAATGAAGCCATTTACAATGACATGGAAGGAGTGGAAAGGATTTATGCTAAATGAACTCAGAGAAAGACAGATACCAAATACAATACAATTGCATTCACAGGTGAATTTTAAGAAACCAAACAAACTGGCAAAGGGGCTCAGGGGGGATGAGAGAAGCAAGCCAAGATACCCACTCTTAACCACAGAGAATAAACTAATAAATACCAGAGGAAGGTGGGGGGATGGGGAATCAGGGGATGGGGACAGTGGAGGGCACCTGTGACCAGTACCAGGCGTTGTATCCAAGTGTTGAATCACTAAGTGGTAAACCTGAAACTATATCACACCGTGTTCACAAACAGGAATTCAATAAAACTTAAAAATAATAATTGGTAGTATTGATGAAACATGTGCGCACTAGAGAAAAAATCAGAAAGGCAACTAAAAATCCAAATAAAGAGTATTTAGAGCCACAAATCCCCTCCTTAGCTCAGCTTGGAAGAAGTCTGTAATGTCTATTCTGACCCCATCAGAAGCCTGGATTTTGAGTCTCTGGGGAGGCCACTAATTTGGTGGAGTCAGGCTATCTTTGAACCAAAACCTAAATAGAGTGCATAAAACTCAATGGCCCAAGATACTAGGAGTCCCAGTGCAGGCACATGCCAGGAACCAAACTCTAACCATACACAGACATAACCCTAACCCTACACTTAATCCTAATGTTAAACTAAACTTTAAACAAGACCCATCACTAATCGACAACCAAACACAAACCCCAAGACCAAAACACATTCAGTGAACCTTCCTGCCAACCCTCACCCTAACTCCTAAACCTATTCGAAACCCTTATCCCTGACCCCTGTCTTAAATCTAACCCTAACCTCTAACCCTAACCTTAACTTAATGTACTCAAATCCTATTCCTAACCTTAACCTGTACCCTAACCCTAACCCTCTAATACTAATCCTATCTCATACCCCAAATGGTACTCTAACTTGTACCCTAAAACTAACTCCTAAACCACTCCCTAAACCTATCTCTTACCCTTTTAAAAAACCGTAACCTGACCCTGACCTGACCCTAATCCCTAACTAAACACTAACCCTAACCCTAGCCCTAACCCCTATCCTAAACCTAATCCTCGCCCTAACCCTAAACGTAGCCATAACTTTTACCCGAACCCCTAACACTTACCCCTAACCCTAACTCACACCCTAACCCCTAACCCTAAATGCAAACCTAAGCCCAACCCTAACTGTAACCATAACCCTAACCCCACCTCCAAGCCTCCTGTCCTAATCCCTAAAGCCTAAACCCTAAGCCTAACTCTAAATCCTGTCACTAACCCTAACCCCGTTCCCTAATCCCTAACCCCCATCTTAACTCCTAACCACTGACTCTTAACCTTATCCCTCACCCTAACCTGTATTCCGTACCTATAAGCTTAATCACAAACACCTAACATCTAACCTAAGCCTAACCACCAACTGCCTCCTCTCCCGACCCTACCATTCATTCTACCCATTCACTTACCCTGTGGTTCTGAGTAGTCCCTTCTGATGTGGACGTGACCCCCAACAGCGCCTCCAGAGTCCTCCAGGGGGTCCTGAGGAAGCAGGGCTCCTGTGAGTATGGACGTGGCCCCAATTGTTCCTGAGTCATAGTCAGAGGGTCCTGAGGACGCTGGGTCCCCTGTCACTGTGGACTATGCCTCACATCATCTGGAAGCCTCACAGCAGGTCCTCAGGTGGCCCGGGGCTCCTGTCAGCCTGGACATGGCCACACGTCCCCCCGAAAACTCACCGCGGGTCCTGAGGAGCTGTGGGCTCCTGTCAGCATAGACGCAGCCCCATATTTCCCGAAGCCAAAGTGCATGTCCTGAGGAGGACGGGGGTCCTGTCAGTGTTGAGGTGGCCCAACATTTTCCTCAAGCCTCACCAGAAGACCTGAGGAGGCTGGGGGCTCCTGTCAGCATAGATGTGGCCCCAAATCTTCTCAAACCTTCACAGTGGGTCCTGAGGAGGCTGGAGACTCTTGTCAGTGTGGATGCGGCACCCACATTTTTCTTAGGCCTCACCACAGGCCCTGACAAGCCTGGGGTCTTCTGTCCGCATGGATGCATCCCATATTTCCCCAAGTCAACACCAGGGGTCCTAAGGATTCAGCATCCTGTTGTGTCGATGTGACACAACGTCCTCCCGAAGCATCACCGAGGGTTCTGAGGAGGCCGGGGCTTCTGCCACCATTAATGCGGCCCGCAGCTTCCAGAAGCCTCAACTTATGTCCTGAGGTGGCCCAGGGGCTCCTGTCAGCGTGGATGCGGGCCCACATCTTCCTGAAGCTGCGGCTCATCAGCGTGGACGTGTCCCCACGTCCTCCTCAGGCCTCCCCAGCACAGGCTGGCTCCTGTTAGTGCAGGCAGAGGAGGCCTACTGCACATTCATGCCCGCTGGGTGGGGCCTGGGCTCGGGCGCCCCCTGCAGGACACTCAGGCGCTGCAGGAGGCTGTGCAGAAGGCAGCGGGCGCTCCAGGGGCCGCACCTGCCTCCTTTCAGGCTCCTGCTGTGGCCTGTTAGCTTTGGAAACGTCTCACTGAAACGGAGCCCAACACCTGGCTTCCCCAGAAATACTTAAGGACAAGGAATTGGAGCCCACAGGACGCAAAATGAAATGTGGACCAGAGTTTTACCACGTCCCGCAAAACCCACTCAACCCTCTTCCACTGTGGGCGGGATTGCGGGCTGGTGCAGCCACCCTGGAAACAGTGTGGAGGCTCTGCAGGGCGACTCTATTTGTAACATCCTGTGAACAGCAGGTGAACGGCCCGATTTCACTCCGAAGATACAGATGCAGTGAGACTTGGGACACCTGCACCCCAATGTATACAGCAGCCGGGTCCACAGTAGCCACACTGTGGGAGGAGCCTCGGTGCTCTGTGGCAGATGATGGATAAAAAGGATGGGAGATAGATGATGGTCATAGAGAGAGGAATGGAACTCAGCTATCAAAGAGAAGGAAATATTGCCATTTGCAATGACGTGGATAGAACTAGAGGGATCATGTTAAATGAAATAAGTCAGTCAGGAAAGAGAATGACCGTGTGGTGTCATTCATAGGTGGAATTAAAAAGCAAAGCATATAACAACTGTGAAGGGAAGGAAAAACAAGTAAGATGAAAACAGTTGCAGGAAATACAGACTCTTTTTTTTAATTTTTATTTATTTATGATAGTCACAGAGAGAAAGAGAGAGGCAGAGACATAGGCAGAGGGAGAAGCAGGCTCCATGCACCAGGAGCCCGACGTGGGATTCGATCCCGGGTTTCCAGGATCGCGCCCTGGGCCAAAGGCAGGCGCCAAACCGCAGCGCCACCCAGGGATCCCCGAAATACAGACTCTTAATGATAGGAAACAAACTGATGGTCGTTGGAGGCAGGGAGGTTAACAGGGGACCTGCATGAAGGAGGTCACGTGATGTCACGAGCATTGCTGTTATCTCCAACTGGTGAATCCCTGATTCTTCCTCTGAAAGTATAATACACTATCCATTAATTAATTGGGTTTAAATTAAATTAAGTTAAAAAATCCATTGTATCAGAGCACATTTCCTTCTGGACTCTCTGTTTTGCTCCTTCAGCTTATGCCCGAACCACCCCCCATGGGACTGGTTTGCCTAAGTAGGCTCCACGCACCGTCCATGGCCCAGCCCAGGGCTAGAACTCAAGACCCCTGAGATCAGTACCGAAGGTGAGGTCAGGAGTCAGATGCTTAACCAACGGAGCCAGCTGGGGGCCCGAGAACCACACTGCTTTATCCTTTGTGTCTGTGACATCGTTTGAAATAGGAAAGTGCTGCGTCCCACTCTCTCCTGCTCCTCCAGTACTGATTTGCTGTCCGGGGTCAATTGTGGGGGCAGACTGATGTTATGGTTTTTTTTCTTTTTTTCTTTTTTTTTTTTTTTTGCTATTTCTAAGATATGCCACCATGATTTTGATAGGAATGACTTTGAAACTGAGGGTGGCTTCAGAAACTGTGGACATTTTCACAAGATGAGGCTCCCACCCCTCAAACCCAGGACGGCCTCCCAGAACAGAGCCATGTATGGCTCAGTGAACAAGTCTTGTGCTCCTATGGTTCAGTCTCATTATTTATTCTCCTTGATGCTCCTGAGAAGGGAGTCACGTCCTTCCTTTCCTTCCTGAGTGCTCATTGTCGGGACAGAGCAAGGCTACTCTGCTCTGTAGGGTCAGTTTGTGTCCCGTGACTTTACTGAACTCACTCCTTAGTTCTAACAGGTTTTGGTGGAGGCTCCCAGGTTTCCTGTTTCCAGTATCGCGTCTTCAGCATATAGGGACAGTGTGACGTCCCCCTTCCAGGTGTGGAACCTTTGCTGTTTACAGCTTAATGTCCTAGAAAGCCCGACAATAGAATCAAAACTGAGCCCAGGCCAAGGGCAGGAAGCCCCTATTAGAATGAGAACAGAGCTCAATGCCCTTGAAGGCCCCATATAAAAATGTACACAGAACTTGAGGAATTGCTATAGCCCTTCTGGAGGTCCCCGAGACAAGCCCTTAAACCTAAGCAAAAATTCACCTCGGGGTCGAAGTCCCTGCTCCGCACTGTCAGGTATACTTGGACACAAGCTCGAGCTTGTAAATAAACCCTCGTGTGTTTGCTTCGGTGTGGGCTTCTCCATGGTTTTTCGGATTCACAATCTTGGGCACAACAGTCTGAGATAAAAAAACAAAACCAAAAGCATTTCGGACGCGGGCAAAGTGAAAGCAGGGTTCTGAGAGATGCGCTTGGGGCTCTTCTGTGGAGGGCTTGCAGACTGGGGGGTGGGATGCTTAGCCCCAGAACCAGAGGACCCAGTGTCCCCTCCCAAATCACTCCAAACAGCTCCAATCTCAGGGAGCACCACTGCGTCACCTGCTGGAGGCCAGAGGCGCTGAAGACCACCCCAACCCTGACCCCGCAGGTGCATCTCCCAGGCAGATGTGCACCTGACAATCAGCACCATGGGCCATCCCCAGATCCCACACAGACCATTCGCTGCCACCAAGTTGTCAGACCCAAAAGGCTGCAGAGCTTCAGCGCTGCCTGGAAAGAAGGGTCTAGCTTCCTTTGTATTTTGTGCTTTATTTTCATTTATTTTTTTTATTCTATTTTATTAATTGCCTTATTTTATTTTTTATGTATGTACCTTATATATTTCTTATTTTTACTTTCATGGAACATTAATTGTGTTTGTTATTTTGGGATTTAGAATCTTTTTACAAGGAGGCCAAAATAATCTAGTGGTTTTTTGGGGGGAGGGCAGTTGTTATTGTTTTTCTTGGTTTTTCTTTTTTTCCTACTTTCTTTTCTGGAAAATATAATGAGATCGAGAAATTCACCTCCATAAAATAACATGAGGTAGTATTCACAGCCATAAAGTCCATCAAAACAAATATATGATGTCTAAATACAGTTTAAAACAATGATTATAAAGATAGCAGCTGGGCTGGAAAAAGAGCACAGAAGAAAACTAGAGAATCCCTTACTGTAGAAATAAAGGAACTAAAATTTAGTCAGGCGAATGTTAAAAATAGTATAACTGAGATGCAGTCCCAAGTGGAAGCCTTAAAAACAAAGAAAGTTATGGACCACAGAGGCAGATTTAGGGAACTCAGCCACTTATTAAAACAATAACATTCATATCATAGGAGACTCAGAAGATGAAGGGAGAGAAAAGGTGGGCCTTACTCATCCAATAGAAACCACAAATACCCACCATTGCTTCAATGTGGATGTAACTGGAAGGTATTATGCTGAGTGAAGTAAGTCAATCAGAGAAGGACAAACATTGTATGTTCTCATTCACTTGGAGAGTATAAATAATAGTGAAAGGGAATATAGGGGAAGGGAGAAGAAATGTGTGGGAAATATCAGAAAGGGAGACAGAACATAAAGACTCCTAACTCTAGGAAGCTAACTAGGGGTGATGGAAGGGGAGGAGATCAGGATCTGTATGAATGGGTGACGGGCACTGAGGGGGGCACTTGACGGGATGAGCACTGAGTGTTATTCTGTATGTTGTCAAATTGAACACCAATAAAAAGTGAATATATTATTTAAAAAAAAAAGAAAGAGGGAAAGAAAGAAATAGTGGCACCTTGGTGGCTCAGTCAGTTAAGCTTCTGCCTTAAGTCAGATCATGATCCAGGTCCCAAGGAAGGCTCCCTGTTTAGCAGGGAACCTGCTTCTCCCTCTCCCTCTGCCCCTCTCACTCATGGTTTTTCTCTCCTCTCTCTCTCAAATAAATAAAAACATCTTTGAAAAAGAAACTAAAAAAAACAAAGCCACAAGAAGAGAAATCTCCCATGTAGAAGAATTTCAAACAATTTGTGCAGACATTCCACCCTCAAGTTGATGAGCATAGCTTCCCACTCTTACGTGTGGAATACACATAGTAACTTCCTTCTACAAAATATATTATGAAAAACTTAAAATAATAATAATAAGAAGAAGGAGGAGGAGGAGGAGGAGGAGGAGGAGGAGGAGAAGAATCACTTAACTACGGAGAAAGATGACAAACACTACCTCAGCAAGATAATCAGATCGATACCAAGACTGA
The DNA here is from genome assembly GCF_048164855.1 of Canis lupus baileyi. Taxonomy (NCBI): domain Eukaryota; kingdom Metazoa; phylum Chordata; class Mammalia; order Carnivora; family Canidae; genus Canis; species Canis lupus. The sequence continues at coordinate 689,963 of NC_132863.1, read as the reverse complement.
TAAATCATGTTGAAAGTATCTATCCTTTATATGATATAATGAAAATGGCAGTATATCTCTGTATATAATCCACAAAAACAGTTCAATCATGAGATAAACGAAAGACATGTCTCAACTGAGGGAAATTTTCAAAATACTCTCCTTCTCAAAGTATTCCAGTGCAACAAGGAAAGGCTGAAAGACTGTCACAATCCAGAGGAGCCTAAGAAAACAGGAGGACAAATGGAATGTGATATGAGGGATGGTAACTTAGCAAAAACTAAGGAAATCTGAATAAAGTATGGTCCTTGGTTAATGCAACTATTTTAATATTGATTCATTAGCTAATATTTGTACCATACTGATATAAGATATCAATAATTGGAGAAATTGAGTGCAAGTGCATGCGAATGCTCTGTACTATCTTCTCAATTTCCCTATAAATCTTTCTTTTTTTTCCTAATAAATAAGATTTATTTTGAAAATTGACTTAAATGAATCAGGCTCTCAGTGTGAAGACATTTTAAGAATAGTTGAATTAACTTTTGCCTTATTCTTAAAGACTTCCTTCGATGGGAACAAAGTAATAATTTTATATCAGAAGGAAAGAAAAACACTTATGAACACGTATAATGTCTCCTCAACCTGAAAAGCAGGAACGGATAATAAATAGCAAAAATCAGATAAAAAATACTTCTATTATAATAGACACCATATTGCAATGGCATTTAAAATTAGCAATGCATAACATTTATTTCCTTGACATTTGTCTTCCAAAGAGTTCAAAGTGTTTCAGTGTCAGTTGAAACAGGGGAAGAATCTCAGGGAAGAATCCTTCACAGAATAATAGGACCACTGGTAATAATATATCTCAGTTCTTTCCAAATCCATAAAGATGCAATTCCTGAGGAGTGACTGAGCTGTGAAGAAAAAGATGAGAAACCCTCATCCCTCTGAATTACTTGTGTCAGAATATTTTAACCATAGTACTATGGATAGTAGTAAATTATCCTTATTAACAGGAAATACGTCTCAGATTGGAATCTGAGCAATCAGAAGGGCAGAGAAAAAACACTTTGAATCGCTCTTCATCTTATAAAGAGAAAGGACAGCTTTTTTATGTACGAAGTCAGTTGTCAAGATAGCCTTAGGGAATAAGAGTCTGCAGCATGGAATCCCGCTGCACAGCTGGGACGCCCACGCCCCAGGTCTTCCTGATCCCAAAGCCCTGGGCCTGTCCCCCACACACGCTGCCAGGCTGAGGTCATTTGCAATTGCTCTCTTAGGAGCTCTGGGGAAGGGGGAAGGAGCTAGATAGGATGGGAAGGGATGCAAGGAGGCCAAGAAAATGAAGGCCTTTCCACTTTAAGTTCAGCGTTCGAACACGTCCAGCCATCCCAGGCCCCTGTGAAGAAGAGATGAAATTTACATTACTTCAGTTACAGGAAAAAAACAAAAGTTTACAGCTTAATGCCCTGGAAAGCCCCACAATAGAATAAGAACAGAGCCCACGCCAAGGGCTGGAAGCACCTATTAGAATGAGAACAGAGCTCAATGCCCTTGAAGGCCCCATATCAAAATGTAAACACAACTTGAGGAATTGCTCCAGCCCTTTTGGAGGTCCCCAAGACAAGCCCTTAAAAGCAAAACACCACCTTGGGGTCCAAGTCCCTGCTCTGCTGTGTCGGGTGTACTTGGATGCAAGCTCGAGTTTGGAAATCAACCCTTGTCTGTTTGCATCAGTGTCAGCTCCATAGTGGTTTCTCGGATTCACAATCTTGGGCACAACACCCCCATGTCCCCTCCCACCTGGGCTGAACCACTATCCCCTCCCATCCAGGCTGACACTCAGTCACCTCCCCGCCCACAACAGCTGGGCACAGGCCCTCACACAGGTGTCACGGGCACGGTGGACACTTTCATCATGCCTGGCCTCCCAGAGGAAGGAAAGAGGTTTTGGCAGGACACACTCCCATGGTGGCCCCAGGGCTCCCTGCCCAGCACAGCAGCTCGTGACAGGTGGGGTCTGTGTCCCTGACGCCTGCTCCTCCTCCCCGGGTTTCCCACAGGAAATGAAGGAGGAGGCCCTGGTCTCCTCCAGGGACATCTTGGAGGTAGACTTGGATGTCACCAGGATGTTCGGCAGCCACACCATATTTTGGGATGGCTAGGGGGTCGGGTGAGGCTGCTGGGCCAGGGGTCTTCGGGACACCAAGGGAGGCCCGGGGCCTTCTGGGTAGGGAAAACGGGGCTACTGAGGCCGGGGGAGCAATAGCAGCCAACAACACACTGCTCCACGGTAGGATGCTGGGGCTGACACCCGTGCCCACACTCCCGGTGCCTTGGGGATGAGGAGGCCACTAGGATGGGGCCTCCAGGGGTAGCCATGGGAGATGAAGACCAAAGAGGAGAGGGACGGCTCCCTGAGAAGCAGGGGATGGGGTGGGGGATGTGGGGGGCAGGAACCGGACCAGGGGGCCAGGCTGCATAGCCGCGGCTGGAGCAGGACCACATCGATCCCATGAGGGTCGGACGGGTCAGAGTGACATCCACTCTCGGTGCTTTATATTATTCTAAATTTTATGCATTTAATTTGAGACAATTTGCAATTTGAAAGCATATATAGTAAAATGACCCCCAGATAATGTCCCCGGTCCAGCCAGGGCCCTGCAATGACCACACGGAGCCCCAGGGGCAGGTGTCACTGCAAACCCCAGACTAGTCGCCTTTAACTGTAGATGTCTCCTTAGCATCATAGAGGAAGGAGATTTCCTGTGTCCGCAGGCCCCCCACGACATCCCCCACATTCCCCACTCTCACACCATCCTCCTACATCATCATCCCCAATGGTATCCCACCTACACATCCCCCTCACACCCACACAGCCCCACACAATCTGCACTCACACTATACCCCAACACCATCACCCCTACACAATCCCCCACACTCCACCACCATCATACCCCTGCCCCCACACCATCCACCACCACACCATTGGCCCCCAGCAATGACCCGATGCAGGTTCCCCCTGTGGGACATGCTCAGCCTCCCCGGGGTTCTCTGGATACCCTAATCCCATCAGAAGCCCGGGTGTCCCATAGAGTACTCAGGGGTTGCAGGGAGGAGGGAAGACAGGAAGCCCCCGACAGGGTGGGTGCAGTTGAGTGATGCAGAGGACCCACTGTGCCCTGATTCTGCCCACTGTCCCTCATTTAGGGCGGCAAACACTGCACAGGACACCAGCCCTTAACCCATGGGGATCTGGGCTGGCCTGGCCCTGGGCTCTGTGAGGGCTGGGGGTGATTTGAGCCCCCACCACAGGCCCAACACAAAGACTAATGGGATCCAGCACACACAGCCCTGGCTAGCCCTGGATTCTGGCCCCAGGCTGAGCCAGCCCTCTCACAGCTGGATGGTGGGCCCCACCTGAACCCACACCAGGAGGCTGGCTCCTACAGGTGCTGGGGACCCAGGGAGCCTGAGGCCGGGGTCCAGCTGCCCTGCGGAGACCCAGCGCAGAAGCCCATGAGCTGCAGGTCCAGGTCAGGTCAGCTCTGCTGTCCTCAGAACCGTCTCTCAGACTGAAACCTCAGGACACACGCCCCCACCCAGAGTCCACACATGCTTCCAGGTGGGGGACTCCGGCATCCGTCCCCAACCCATGTCATTCTTGCCCTTCCCTAAGGGACAGAAAGTTCTCCATCCCCAGGGGAAGGCGTGCACCCTCGGCTCTGAGCCCATTTACTGTAGAAAGTCAATAAAGTGTTGTGGTGTGAAAATGCACAGCCAGCCCGCTTCTGTGTCTCCCAGAACACTGTTTATGGGGCATGGAGAGACCCCCAGAGAGGAGGAGGGGATACCACCTAGGCCCCATAAGCCCCTGCAGGGGCGCCGCCAGGAACACCCGGCTGACGTCCCCACGTGCCTTCCACAGGTGGCCAGATGCCGGGGTCAGGACCCAACAGACTTTACTGGGACTCAGGCTATGCCCCGCGGGCCAGGAGGGCCTGGGACAGAGTGACACTAGGAAGCCTCAGGTCATCAGGGTCTATGCAAAGCGACCCAGAGGTCTGTGCTCCCTCTTTCCAGGAGGCCGTGGCTGGCTGGGTACGGGGCACTTCCTCCCTTCCCCGCATCCCTGTGCCTGTGTGGCTGGGGCAGAGAGGGCCTGCCGGGCGGTCAGCATGGTCCTAGAAGGGATGTTAGGACAGTAGGCCTTTGAGTTGTGCCCAAGATTGTGAATCCAAGAAACCACTGAGGAGCCAACACCAATGCAAACTCCCAAGGGTTCCTTACAATCTGGAGCTTGTGTCCTAGTGCACCCGACACAGCAGAGCAGGGATTTGGACCCTGAGACTAAGAGGTGTAGCAGGTTTATAGGGGCCAGTGGCCCATGGGATACACAGAAAGTTGCACAGTCGTGTCGGTCCACATGCAGGTGGCCGATTGAATTACACCTTACCCTATAGGATCCACTTGACCTGGCCTATTTCTTTGGTCAGAATCGGCGTGCAGTTTTGGCGGGCACAAAGCAGGGTTACATTGTTATGAGCAGATTTACGATTACGGTGTGCCCAGCGGCTTGACTGGGTTGGGGCAACGCCTTAAGACATAAGCAGGTCATGTGGGGGTCATAGGAGAGGTGGCGGTTGTAGCACAAAATGGAATCAGTCCTGCTCTGCTTGTCCAGGGGTAGGCGATTTTTGATAAATTTCCTGGGCCCCACACTTGCAGATCATGCACCTGGGCCATCCTCACCAGGTGGACTCACTGTGCACACCTTGTGGTGCTGGATCTCTCACACCAGTGTGTAGAGGGCACCCTCCTCACCCTAGTGAGTAGGGGCTGGGTGAGCATGGGGCTTGGCCTGAAGGCCAGGCAGCAGAGGACCGAGGAACACCAGCCCCATCACCACCTCTACTCCCACACACAGGCTGCCCCATGGCTCCCCGTAATGGGCACCCGGCACCTCTGGAGATCCACCTAGGGTGGCCCCGAGGTCCGGCTCCCTGCTGGAGAGGCATTGGGGAGAAGAGAAGCAGGCGGTGCTCGGGGAGACCCACTGCCGGACATTGGATTGTGGCCGAGCCAGAACTTCCACCTCAGCTGACCCTCTGGCTGAAATTCACCTCAGGAGCGAGCGCTGGGTCAGCCAGGAGAGCCCAGCTAGCCACCCAGCATCAGCACCAGAAATGAAGTTGTACCAACCATTTCGGCATTTGGGTGACCCAGCCGGAAGATCTGATAGCTGCATGTGACAGCTTCATGTGATAGACACACACACACCCCACAACCAACAAAAGTCAGAATCCCCCCAATGTTGTCAAACAGCAGCTGGATGGTTACATACACGACGCCGTGGTCCCCAATAGGATACCTGGAAGATGCTATAAACCATGACTGCAGAGGTGCTGGAGGCACGGAGATGTGCCTGCTGTGTTCCAAAAAGGAGCGCAGAGGGGCAGAAAGCATCCTACAGAGGGGGGGGGCCCTCCTAGGAAAGGACAACAGGACCCTGTGAAGCCCACGGATGGTGAAATCATTCCTCTTCTCTTTCAGCTTCTGCTTTTCCTACTAAATGCCATTTACCACAATCATAATAGCAAAAATGTATTTTATGTTTTCATATTTCTTTTTATTGGAGTCCAATTTGTATGAATTCTTGCTTCAGCAAGGGTGTCATTCAGGATAGAAAGAGAGAGAAAGATTTTCCCAGACAGGCAAAGTATAAAGGAGTTCATGACCACTAAACCAGTCCAGTAAGGAATTTTCAGAGGGACCATTCTAGTGAGGGAAAAAAGAGACCAAAAGCAACAAAGACTAGAAAGGACCAGAGAACGTCACCAGAAACACCAACTCTTCTGGTAACACAAAGGCACAAAGTTCATATTTTGAATAAGCACTCTGAATGCTGATACTAAATGCTCCAATCAAAAGATATAGGGTATCAGAGTGCCTTAAAAAACAGGATCCGGGATGCCTGGGTGGCTCAGGGTTTGAGCCTCTGCCTTTGAATCAGGATGTTATCCTAGAGTCTGGGATCGAGTCCCATATTGGGCTCCTGGTGGGAAGCCTGCTTCTCTCTGGGCCTAATTTTCTGCCTCTCTCTCTCTCTCTCTCTCTCTCTCTCTCTCATGCTCTCAAAAATAAAATCGTTATTAAAAAAACAAGGTCCATAGGTATGCTGCCTACTAGATGCTCACCTTAGACCTATAGACACCAGCAGATTGAAAGTCAGGGATGGAAAATCATCTATCACGCTAATGGTTATGAAAAGAAAGCTGGAGGACCAATGCTTATATTAGAAAAACTAGATTTGAAACCAAACCCTGGGGGACACCTGGTGGCTCAGTGGTTGAGCATCTGCCTTTGGCTCAGGGTGTGTTCCTGGGATCCCAGGATCGAGTCCCACATCGGCATCCCTTTGGGGAGCCTTTCTCTCCCTCTGCCTATGTTTCTGCCTCTGCTTCTCTGTGTATCTCTCATGAATAAATAAATTAAATATTCAATCTCAAAAAAGAAAGAACAAATACTATAAGAAGTGATGAAGAAGGGCATTATTTCATAGTTAAAAAGACTCTCTATCAGGATCAAACAACTAAATATTTATGCTGCCAACATGGGAGTACCTAAATATGGAAAACAATTACCAACAAATGTACAGGAACTCACTGATAATAATACAATGACGGGATTTTAACACCCAACCACTTATGGCAATGGACCGATTGATTGTCTATGCAGGAAATCAACAGGGGAACAATAGCCTTGACACACTGGACCACAGGGACCCAACAGATATAGTCTGAACATTTCTTCCTAAAGCAGAATACACATTACTTTCTTTTTTGTTTTAAAGATTTTATTTATTTATTCATGATAGTCACACAGAGAGAGAGAGAGAGGCAGAGACATAGGCAGAGGGAGAAGCAGGCTCCAAGCAGGAAGCCTGATGTGGGATTTGATCCCGGGTCTCCAGGATTGCGCCCTGGGCCAAAGGCAGGCGCCAAACTGCTGCACCACCCAGTGATCCCAGAATACACATTCCTTTCAAGTGCACATGGGACATTCTCCAGAACAGATCATATCATAGGCCACAAATCAGCCCTCAACAGGTACAACAGGTTCAAGGAGTTTGATATCACACCCTGTATATTTTTTTTAATTTTTAATTATTTATGATAGTCACACAGGGAGAGAGAGAGACAGAGACATAGGCAGAGGGAGAAGCAGGCTCCATACACCAGGAGTCTGACGTGGGATTTGATCCTGGGTCTCCAGGATCGCGCCCTGGGCCAAAGGCAGGTGCCAAACCGCTGCGCCACCCAGGGATCCCCACCCTGTATATTTTTAACCACGATGCTATGAAACTTGAAGTCGGCAGTAAGAAAAAATTTGGACAGACCAAAAATACGTGGAGATTATGAACATCCTACTAGAGAATGAATGGAGCAACCAGGAAATTAAAGAGGAAATTTAAAACAAATGAAAATGAAAACATGTTTCCAAACCTCTGGGATGTAGCAAAGGCAGTCCAAAGAGGGAAGTACATAGCAATACAGGCTTACCTCAGGAAACAAGAAGTCTGGGATCCCTGGATGGTGCAGCGGTTTGGCGCCTGCCTTTGGCCCAGGGCGCGATCCTGGAGACCCGGGAACGAATCCCACATCGGGCTCTTGGTGCATGTAGCCTCCTTCTCCCTCTGCCGATGTCTCTGCCTCTCTCTCTCTCTGAGACTATCATAAATAAATAAAAATTAAATAAAATGTTTTAAAAAAAAGGAAACAAGAAGTCTCTAATACACAACCTAACCCTACACCTAAAGGAGCTGGAAAAGGCATAGCAAACAAAGCCTAAAGCCTACAGAAGAAGGGAAAAAATTAAGATGAGAGCAGAAATAAACAATACAGAAATAAAAAAACAGTAGAATGGAATAACGAAACTAAGAACCGGTTCTTCAAAATAATTAATAAAATGGATCAAGCCCTATCCAGGCTTATGAATGAGAAAAGACCTAAATAAATAAAATCACAAATGAGAGAAGAGTGATCACAATCAACACCAGAAAAATAAAACAATTATAAGGGAATACTATGAAAGAATATAGGTTAACAAACTGGGAGACCTGGAAGAAATGGACAAATCCCTAGAAATGTGCAAATGAGCAAAACTGAAATAGGAGAAATAGAAAATGTGAACATACCCATAACTAGCAAAGGAATTGAATCAGCAAGGCACCTGGGTGCCTCAGTTGTTGAACATGTGCTTTGGCTCAGGTCATGATCCTGGGGTCCTGGGGAATCAAGTCCCACATCAGGCTCCCCGCATGGAGCCTCATGTTCCCTGTGCCTATACCTCTGCATCTCTGTGTCTTGCATGAATACATAAATAAAATCTTTAAAAAAGAAAAAAGATAAAAAGATTAGAAAGGACACAAATAAAATCAGAAATGAGAAAAGAGAAATAAAAACCAACACTAGAGAAATACAAAAGATTATAAGAGAATATGATGAAAAATTATATGCCAGCAACCTAGAACCTGGAAGAAATAGATCAATTCCTGGAAATATATAACATAGCAAAAATTAAAAATGAAGAAATAAGAAATTTGAACAGACAGTTGACCAGCAAAGAAATTGAATCAGCAATCAGGGTTCTACCAATAGGAGATGCTTAGATCAATAGAACAGAATGGAAAGCCAAAACAAGATACAAACATGTATCTATGACCCATAATGGACAACAAGGCAGGAAGGAATATCCAATGGCAGAAAGTCTCTTCAACAAACCCTAACCCTGACCCCAGGATAAGAACAAATGGTGTTGGGAAAACCAGGCAGCCACATGCAGAAGAATGAAACTGGACCACTTTCTTACACCATATATATAAAAAATAAATTCAAAATGGATGAAAGACCTAAATGTGAGACCAAAAAACATATAAAGAAGAAAAGATAGGCAGCAATGACTTTGACATTGGCCATTGGATCTTCTTTCTAGATATGCCTCTGAGGTGAGGGAAACAAAAGCAAATATCCTATTGTGACTTCATCAAATTGAAAAGCTTCTGCAAAGTGAAGGAAAGAACCAAAGCTAAAAGGCAACATACAGGAGCAGGGGCAAGATGGCGGAAGAGTAGGGTCCCCAAGTCACCTGTCCCCTCCAAATTACCTAGATAACCTTCAAATCATTCTGAAAATCTTCGAATTCTGCCTGAGATTTAAAGACAGACCAGCTGGAATGCTACAGTGAGAAAAGTTCGCGCTTCTATCAAGGTAGGATGACGGGGGAAAAAGAAATAAAGAAACAAAAGGCATCCAAGTGGAGGGGCACCACGAGGAGCCGGGCTAAGGCCAGGTGGTGTGCCCCCTGGTCAGGAGAGCTTTGTCCCAGAGAAGCAGGATCAGCACCAATCTTCCTGGGCAGAATGGCGCCCACAGGGATTCAGAGCAGGACCCCAGGAGGGCGGGGATACCCTCGTGCTCCCTGGGACACTAAGAGACACCTGCACTCCCAGGAGAGTGCACCAAGCTCCCTAAGTGCTGCAGGGCACGTGCACTGACTTGGGAGCAGCTCAGAGGGGTTCGGGCAGGGCTCTGCGTGGAGCGGGTTGCATGCCCCGGGAGCAGCTTGGTGGCAGTGCCTCAAGCAGAGGAAGTGGCTCCGTGCAGAGGGGGCTGTGAGGCTCAGGAAGCAACTCGGAGGTGCTCAGGCGGTGGCTCCCTGAGGGGGCTGCCCGACCAGGAGCAGCTCAGAGGGGCTGGGCGGCAGCTGTGGGGAGAGGCGGCTGCACAGACAGGAGCGTGAATCCAACAGCGCAGGCCCCAGAGCACAAGGCGCCAGGACACAGCCCAGGATTTGGCCTCCCCTGGGACAGGCAGAGGCCCGGATGGCCCAGGACAACAAGGATTCTCCTGCCCAGAGCTGAGCAGATCAGCGGTCCCGGCCCAGACTCCAGACCCTGCAGATGGACTGCTCTGGAGTTACTGTGGGTGCTGAATACAGGTATCCAGAGCTGGCTGCTGCCACTGGGGTTGTTCCTCCTGAGGCCTCACGGGGTAAACTACGCCCACTGAGCCCTGCACCAGGCAGTGGACAGAGCAGCTCCCCCAAGTGCTAACATCTGAAAATCAGCACAACAGGCCCTGCCCCAGAAGTCCAGCTAGACGGACAAGTTCCAGGGGAAGTCAAGGGACTTAAAGTATACAGAATCAGAAGATACTCCCCCACGTTTTTTTTTTATTTCTGATTGCTTCGCCCTCCCTTTTCCCCCTTCTTTCCTTTTCTTTCTCTTTTTATTCTCTTTTTTCTTCTATCTTCCTTTATTCTTTTTTCTTTTTCTCTTTTCTTTCCTTCTTTCTCTCCTCTCTTTTTCTCCTTTTCCCAATAAAATTTGTTTTTGGCCACTGCACTGAGCAAAATGACTAGAAGGAGAAGCTCACCTCAAAAGAAAGAATCAGAAACAGTCCTCTCTCCCACAGAGTTACAAAATCTGGATTAGAATTCAATGTCAGAAAGCCAATTCAGAAGCACTATTATACAGCTACTGGTGGCTCTAGAAAAAAGCATAAAGGATCAAGAGACTTCATGACTGCAGAATTTAAATCCAATCAGGCAGAAAGTAAAAATCAATTGAATGAGATGCAATCCAAACTAGAAGTCCTAACGATGAGGGTTAACAAGGTAGAAGGACGAGGGAATGACATAGAAGACAAGTTGATGGCAAAGAGGGAAACTGAGGAAAAAAGAGACGGACAATTAAAAGACCAGAAAGACAGATTAAGGGAAATAAACGACAGTCTGACGAAGAAAACCTACGTGTAATTGGGGTTCCCGAGGGCACCAAAATGGACAGAGGGCCAGGATAAGTATTTAAACAAATCCTAGCTGAAAAATTTCCTAATCTGGGAAGGGAAACAGGCATTCATATACAGGAAATAGAGAGATTCCCCCCTAAAATCAATAAAAACCGTCCAACACCTTGACATTTAATAGTGAAGCTTCCAAATTCCAAAGATAAAGAGAAGATCCTTAAAGCAGCAAGAGACAAGAAATCCCTGACCTTTATGGGGAGGAGCATTAGGGTAACAGCAGATGTCTCCACAGCGACCTGGCAGCCCAGAAAGGGCTGGCAGGATATATTCAGGGTCCTCAATGAGAAGAACATGCAACCAAGAATACTTTATCCAGCAAGCTCTCATTCAAAATGGAAGGAGAGATAAAGAGTTTCCAAGACAGACAGGAACTGAAAGAATATGTGACCTCCAAACCAGCTCTGCAAGAAATTTTAAGGGGGACTCTTAAAATTGCCCTTTAAGAAGAAGTTCAGTGGAACAATCCACAAAAACAAGGACTGAATAGATGTCATGATGACACTAAACTCATATCTATCGATAGTAACTCTGAACATGAACAGGCTTAATGACCGTGTCAAAAGGCCCAGGGTTTCAGACTGGATAAAAAAGCAGGACCCATCTATTTGCTGTCTACGAGAGACTCATTTTAGACAGAAGGACACCTACAATCTGAAAATTAAATGTTGGAGAACCATTTACCATTCAAATGGTCCTCAAAAGAAAGCAGGGGTAGCCATCCTTATATCAGATAAACTAAAATTTACCCCGAGGACTGTAGTGAGAGATGAAGAGGAACACTAAATCATACTTAAGGGATCTATCCAACAAGAGGACTTAACAATCCTCAATATATGCCCCGAATATGGGAGCTGGCAAATACTTAAACCAATTAATAACCAAAGTAAAGAAATACTTAGATAATAATTATCTTATACTTGGTGACTTCAATCTAGTTCTTTCTACCCTCGATAGGTCTTCTAAGCACATCTCCAAAGAAACGAGAGCTTTAAATGATACACTGGACCAGATGGATTTCACAGAAATCTACAGAACTTTACATCCAAACTCAACTGAATGCACATTCTTCTCAAGTGCACATGGAGCTTTCTCCAGAATAGACCACATACTGGGTCACAAATAGGGTCTGAACCGATACCAAACGATTGGGATCGTCCCCTGCATATTCTCAGACCATAATGCCTTGGAATTAGAACTAAATCATAACAAGAAGTTTGGAAGGAGCTCAAACACGTGGAGGTGAAGGATCATCCTGCTAAAAGATGAAAGGGCCAACCAGGAAATTAAGGAAGTATTAAAAGATTCATGGAAACTAATGAGAATGAACATACAACCATTAAAATATTTGGCTTGCAGCAAAAGCAGTCCTAAGGGGGAAATACATCACAATATAAGCATCTATTCCAAAACGCGAAACTACTCAAATACAAAAGCTAACCTTACACATAAAGAGGCTAGAGCAAAAAAAAAGCAGATAGATCCTACACCCAACAGAAGAATAGAGTTAATTAACATTCGAGCAGAACTCAAGGAAATCGAGAGCAGAAGAAATGTGGAACAGATCAACGGAAGGAGGAGTTGGTTCGTTGAATGAATTAATAAGATAGATAGACCATTAGCCAACCTTATTAAAAAGAAGAGAGAGAATATTCAAATTAATAAAATCATGAATGAGAAAGGAGAGGTCACTACCAACACCAAGGAAATAAAAAGGATTTTAAAAACATATTATGACCAGCCATACACCAATAAATTAGGCAATCTAGAAGAAATGGACGCATTCCTGGAAAGACAGAAACTGCCAGAACTGGAACAGGAAGAAATACAAAACCTGAACAGGCCAAAAACCAGGGAGGAAATTGAAGCAGTCTTCCAAAACCTCCCAGGACACAAACGTCCAGGGCCAGATGGCTTCCCAGGGGAATTCTATCAAACATTTAAAGAAGAAACCATACCTATCCTACTAAAGCTGTTTGGAAAGTTAGAAAGAGATAGAGTACTTCCAAATTCATTCCATGAGGCCAGCATCACCTTAATTCCAAAACCAGACAAAGACCCCACCAAAAAGGAGAATTACAGACCAATAGCCATGATGAACATGGATGCAAAAATTCTCAACAAGATACTGGCCAATAGGATCCAAAAGTACATTAAGAAAATTATTCACCATGACCAAGTAGGATTTATCCTCGGAACACAGGCTGGTTCAACACTCTTCAAACAATCAATGTTATTCATCATATCAGCAAGAGACAAACCAAGAACCATATGATCCTCTCATTAGATGCAGAGAAAGCAATTGACAAAATAGAGCATCCATTCCTGATCAAAACACTTCAGAGCATAGGGAGAGAAGGAACATTTCTCGTCATCTTAAAAGCAATCTAGGAAAAGCCCACAGCAAATATCATTCTCAGTGGGGCCGCACTGGAGGCCTTTCCCCAAAGATCAGGAACAAGACAGGGATGTCCACTCTCCCACTGCTATTCAACATAGTACTGGAAGTCCCAGCCTCAGCAGACAGCAAAAAGACATTAAAGGCATTCAAATTGGTAAAGAAGCAGTCAAACACTCCCTCTTTTCAGATGACATAATACTTTACCTAGAAAACCCAAAAGCCTCCACCCCAAGATTGCTAGAACACATACAGCAATTTGGTAGCGTTGCAGGATACAAAATCAATGCCCAGAAATCAATGGCATTTCTATACACTGACAATGAGACTGAAGAAAGAGAAATTAAGGAGTCAATTTCATTTACAATTGCACCAAAAAGCTTAAGATACCTAGGAATAAACCTAACCAAGGAGGTAAAGGATATACCCTAAAAACAATAGAACACTTCTGAAAGAAATTGAGGAAGACACAAAGAGATGGAAAAATATTCCATGCTCATGGATTGGCAGAATTATCATTGTGAAAATGTCAATGGTACCCAGGCAATGAACACGTTTAATGCAAGCCCTATCAAAATACCATGGACTTTCTTCAGAGAGTTAGAGCAAATTATTTAAGATTTGTGTGGAATCAGAAAAGACCCCAAATAGCCAGGGGAATTTAAAAAAGACAACCTTATATGGGGACATCACAATGCCAGATTTCAGGGTGTACTACAAAGCTGTGGTCATCAAGACAGTGTGGTACTGGCACAAAAACAGACAAATAGATCAATGGAACAGAATAGAGAACCCAGAAGTGGACCTTGAACTTTATGGTCAACTAATATTCGATAAAGGAGGAAAGACTATCCATTGGAAGAAAGACAGTCTCTTCAATAAATGGGGCTGGGAAAATGGACATCCACAGTCAGAAGAATGAAACTAGACCACTCTCTTTCACCATACACAAAGATAAACTCAAAATGGATGAAAGATCTAAATGTGAGACAAGATTCCATCAAAATCCTAGAGGAGAACACAGGCAACACCCTTTTTGAACTTGGCCACAGTAACTTCTTGCAAGATACATACACGAAGGCAAAAGAAACAAAAGCAAAAATGAACTGTTGTGATTTCATCAAGATAAGAGGCTTTTGCACAGCAAAGGATACAGTCAACAAAACTAAAAGACAACCTACAGAATGGGAGAAGATATTTGCAAATGATGTATCAGATAAAGGGGTAGTTTCAAAGACCTATAAAGAACTTCTTAAAATCAACACTAAAGAGACAAAGAATCCAATCATGAAATGGGCAAAAGACATGAAGAGAAATCTCACAGAGGGAGACACTGACATGGCCAACATGCACATGAGAAAATGCTCTGCATCACTTGCCTCAGGGAAATAGAAATCAAAACTACAATGAGATACCACCTCACACCAGTGAGAATGGGGAAAATTAACAAGGCCGGAAACCACAAATGTTGGAGAGGATGCGGAGAAAAGGGAACCCTCTTACACTGTTGGTGGGAATGTGAACTGGTGCAGCCACTCCGGAAAACTGTGTGGAGGTTCCTCAAAAAGTTAAAAATAGACCTGCCCTATGACCCAGAAATTGCACTCTTCCCTATTTACCCAAAATATTCAGATGCAATGAAACGCCAGGACACCTGCACCCCGATGTTTTTACCAGGAATGTCCACAATAGCGACACTGTGGACGGAGCCATGGTGTCCATTGAAAGATGAATGAATAAAGAAGATGTGGTTTATGTATACAATGGAATATTCCTCAGCCATTAGAAACGACAAATACCCACCATTTGCTTCAACGTGGATGGAACTGGAGGGTATTATGCTGAGTGAAGTAAGTCAATTGGAGAAGGACAAATGTATGTTGTCATTCAATGCGTTAATATAAATAATAGTGAAAAGGAATATAAGGGAATGGAGAAGAAATGTGTAGGAAATATGAGAAATGGAGAAAGAACATAAAGACTCCTAACTCTGAGAAAGTAACTAGGGATGCTGGGAGGGGAGGAGGGCAGGGGGTGCGGGTGAATGGGTGACGGGCACTGAGGGGGGCACTTGCCGGGATGAGCATGGGTGTTATTCTGTTTGTTGGTAAACTGAACACCAATAAAAAATAAATTTACTAAAAAAAAAAGTTCAAACAACTAAACATTTATGCTGCCAACATAGGAGTACCTAAATATAGAAACCAATTAACAACAAACATACAGGAAATCACTGATAATAATACAATGACAGGGGATTTTAACACCCACTTATGGCAATGGACTGATCGTCTATGCAGAAAATCAACAGGGGAACAATAGCCTTGACACACTGGATGAAAGGGACTCAACAGATATAGTCTGAACATTTCTTCCTAAACATTTCTTCCTTGAACATTCCTTTCAAGTGCACATGGGACATTCTCCAGAACAGATCATATCATGGGCCACAAATCAGCCCTCAACAGGTACAACAGGTACAAGAAGGTTGATATCACCCCTTGTACATTTTCGGACCACAACGCTATGAAACTCGAAGTCGACAGTAGGAAAAAAAATTGGACAAACCAATAATACATTGAGATTATGAACATCCTACTAGAGAATGAATGGAGCAACCAGGAAATTAAAGAGGAAATTTAAAACAAATGAAAATGAAAACATGTTTCTCCAAACCTCTGGGATGTAGCAAAGGCAGTCCTAAGAGGGAAGTACATAGCAATACAGCCCTAAAGAAACAAGAAGTCTCCAATACACAACCTAACCCTACACCTAAAGGAGCTGGTAAAGGAATAGGAAACAAAGCCTAAATCCTACAGAAGAAGGGAAAAAATAAAGATGAGAGAAGAAATAAACAATGCAGAAAAAACAAAACAGTAGAATGGAATAACGAAACTAAGAGCTGGTTCTTCAAAAATTAATTAATAAAATGGATCAAGCCCTAGCCAGCCTTATCAACGAGAAAAGAGAAAACCTAAATAAATAAAATCACAAATGAGAGAAGAGAGATCACAATCAACACCAGAAAAATAAGATGATTATATGGAATACTACGAAATATTATACACTAACAAACTGGGAGACCTGGAAGAAATGGACAAATCCCTAGAAATGTGCAAACGAGCAAAACTGAAATAGGAAGAAATAGAAAATATGAACAGACCCATAACTAACAAAGAAATTGAATCAGTAAGGCACCTGGGTGCCTCAGTGGTTGAGCATCTGCTTTGGCTCAGGTCATGTTCCCGGGGTCCTGGAGGATCACGTCCGACATCAGGCTCCCTGCATGAAGCCTCATTTTCCCTCTGCCTATAACTCTGCCTCTCTGTGTCTCTCATGAATACATAAATAAAGGTGAAGCCACTGTGGAAAACAGTCTGGAGGGTCCTCAAGAAATTAAAAATAGGGGATCCCTGGGTGGCACAGTGGTTTGGTGCCTGCCTTTGGCCCAGGGCGTGATCCCTGAGACCCGGGATCGAATCCCACTTCGGGCTCCCAGTGCATGTAGCCTGCTTCTTTCTCTCCCTGTGTCTCTGCCTCTGTCTCTGTGACTGTCATAAAAAAAATTTAAAAAAGACTTTAAAAATAGAGCTACTCTACGATTCCAAAATTGCACAGCTAGGTATTTACCCCGAGGATACAAAAGTAGTTTAGTAGATTTTAAGAGGAACATGCAGCCCAGTGTTGGTAGCAGCATTATCAACAACAGCGAAAGTGTGTATAGAGCCGAGATGTCCATCGACAGATGAATGGGCAGAGACGATGTGTTAAATATACACACTGCAACATCACTGGGTCATCAGAAGGGATGAAATGAAGCCATTTACAATGACGTGGGAGAAGTGGAAGGGACTTATGCTAAATGAACTCAGTAAGTCAGAGAATACAGATTCCAAATACCATACAATTGCATTCACATGTGAATTTTAAGAAACCAAACAAACTGGCAAATGGGCAAAGGGTGGGATGAGAGATGCAAACCAAGAAACACACTCTTAACCACAGAGAATAAACTAATAAATACCAGAGGAAGGTGGGGGGTGGGAAATCAGGGGATGGGGATAGTGGAGGGCACCTGTGACCAGTACCAGGCGTTGTATTCAAGGGTTGAATCACTATGTGGTAAACCTGAAACTATATCATACTGTGTTTACAAAGAAGAATTTAAGTAAAACTTTAAAATAATAATTGGTAGTATAGAGAAAACAAGTGCACACAAGAGATAAAATCAGAAAGGCAACTGAAAATCCAAACAAAGAGTTTTTAGAGCCACAAATCCCCTCCTTCGCTCAGCTCACGAGAATCCTGCCATGCCTATTCTCACCCCAGAGAAGACTGGATTTTGATTCTCTGGGGAGGCCACTGACTTGGTGGAATCAGGCTATCTTTGAAACCAAAACCTAAATAGAGTGCATAAAACTAAACTGCCCAAGATGCTAGGAGTCCCAGTGCAGGCACATGCCAAGACAGAAACTCTAACCATACACAGACATAACCCTTACCCTACACGTAAGCCTAATGTTAACCTAACACTTAAACAAGAACTATCACTAATCAAAAACCAAACACAAACCCCAAGACCAAACCACATTCACTGAACCTACCTGCCAAGCCACACCCTAACTCCTAAACCTATTCTGAGGTTTCCTTAACCCTGACCCTTACCTTAAATCTAATCGTAACCCTAACCTCTAACCCTAACCTTAACTTAATGTACTCAAATCCTATTCCTAACCTTAATTTGTACCCTAACCCTAACCCTCTAATACTAACCCTATCTCATACCCCAAACTGTACACTACCCATACCCTAAAACTAATCCCTAACCCACTGCCTAACCCTATCTCTTACCCTTTTCCAAAACCATACCCTGACCCTACCCTGACCCTATCCCTAACCCCTAACCAAACACTAACCCTAACACTAGCACTAAACCCTATCCTAAGCCTAACCCTAAACCTAGGCCTAACTTTAACTCTAACCCTTAACGCTAACCCCTAACCCTAACTCACACCCTAACCCCTAACCCTAACTGCAAACCTAATCACAACCCTAACACCAACCATAACCCTAACCCCAACTCCTAACATCCTGCCCTAATCCCTAAGCCTAAACCCTAACCCTAACTCTAAATCCTGTCCCTAACACTAACCCTAACCCCTTTCCCTAATCCCTAACCCCCAGCCTAACTCCTAACCACTGACCCTTACCCTTATCCCTCACGCTATCCTCTAATCTGTAACCATAAGCATAATCACTAAACCCTAACATCTAACCTAACTTAACCACCAACTGCCTCCCCTCCCCTGACCCTACCATTCATTCTACCCATTCACTTACCCTGTGGTTCTGAGTAGTCCCTTCTGATGTGGACGTGGCCCCCAACAGCACCTCCAGAGTCCTCCAGGGGGTCCTGAGGAAGCCAGGATCCTGTGAGTGTGGATGTGGCCCCACGTGTTCTTGGGTCATAGTCAGCAGGTCCTGAGGACACGGGTCTCCTGTCACTGTGGACTATGCTTCACATCCTCTGGAAGCCTCACAGCAGGTCCTCAGGAGGCCAAGGGCTCCTGTCAGCCTGGACATGGGCCCATGGCCCCCAGAAAACTCACTGCCGGTCCTGAGGGGGCTGTGGGCTCCTGTCAGCATAGACGCAGGCCCATATGTCCTGAAGCCAAAGTGCTGATCTTAAAGAGGCTGGAGACTCCTGTCAGTTTGGATTCGGCACCCACATTTTTCTTACGCCTCACCACAGGCCCTGACAAGGATGGGGTCTTCTGTCTGCATGGAAGCATCCCCATATTTCCCGAAGTCTACACCGGGGGTCCTGAGGACGTCAGCGTCCTGTTGTTTGGGCGTGGCCCCCAGTCCTCCCATAGCCTCACTGTGGATTCTGAGGAAGCCAGGGCTCCTGACACCATGGATGCGGCCCCCACCTTCCAGAAGACTCAAATTATGTCCTGAGTGGCCCGGGAGCTCCTGCCAGAGTGGACGCAGCACCACAGCTTCCTGAAGCCTCCCTGCAGGTCCTGAAGTGGCCCAGGTGTTCCTGTCAGGGTGGATGCGGGCCCACATCTATCCTGGGAATCTGAGCAATCAGATGGGCAGAGAAAAAAACACTTTGACTCGCTCTTCGTCTTATAAAGAGAAAGGACAGCTTTTCTATGTACAAAGTCAGTTGTCAAGATAGCCTTAGGGAATAAGAGTTGCAGCATCAAATCCCGCTGCACAGCTGGGACGCCCGAGCCCCAGGTCTTCCTGATCCCAAATCCCTGGGCCTGTCCCCCAACACAAGCTGCCAGGCTGAGATCATTAACAATTGCTCTCTTAGGAGCTCTGGGGAAGGGGGAAGGAGCTAGATAGGATGGGAAGGAACACAAGGAGGCCGAGAAAATGAAGGCCTTTCCACTTTAAGTTCAGCGTCGAACACGTCCAGCCATCCCAGGCCCCTGTGAAGAAGAGCTGAAATTTACATTACTTCAGTTACAAGAAAATAACAAAAGTTTACAGCTTAATACCCTGGAAAGCCCCACAATAGAATAAAAACTGAGCCCAGGCCAAGTGCAGGAAGCCCCTATTAGAATGAGAATAGATCTCAATGCCTTTGAAGGCCCCATATCAAAATGTAAACAGATGGGATCCCTGGGTGGCACAGCGGTTTGGCGCCTGCCTTTGGCCCAGGGCGCGATCCTGGAGACGCGGGATCGAATCCCACGTCTGGCTCCCGGTGCATGGAGCCTGCTTCTCCCTCTGCCTGTGTCTCTGGCTCTGTCTCTCCTTCTCTCTCTCAAGAATAAATAAATAAAATCTTAAAAAAAAAAAAAAAACAAAATGTAAACAGAACTTGAGGGGGATCCCTGGGTGGCACAGCGGTTTGGCGCCTGCCTTTGGCCCAGGGCGCGATCCTGGAGACCCAGGATCGAATCCCACATCGGTATCCAGGTGCATGGAGCCTGCTTCTCCCTCTGCCTGTGTCTCTGCCTCTCTCTCTCTCTCTCTGTGACTATCATAAAAAAAATAAAATCTTTAAAAAAAAAAGTAGTTTAAAAAAAAAAAGAACTTGAGGAATTGCTCCAGCCCTTCGGGAGTACCCAGAGACCAACTCTTAAAACTAAGCTAAAACCCACCTCAGGGTCCAAGTCCCTGCTCTGCTCTGTCGGGTATACTTGGACACAAGCTCAAGCTTGTAAATAAACTCTCATGTGTTTGCCTTGGTGTCAGCTTCTCGGTGGTTTCTCGGATTAGCAACCTTGGGCATAACAGTCTGAGATAAAAAAACAAAACCAAAAGAAGCTCGGACACAGGTAGAGTGAACTCAGGGTTCTGAGAGAAGCCGCGGAGACCTGGGGGCTTGGCAGCTCTTCTGTGGAGGCCCCAGCAGACTGGGGTGGGGGATGCTCTGCCCCAGAGCCAGAGGACCCAGAGACCCCACCCGCATCCCGCCTATCAGGGCCAGGTCTCAGGAACAGGGCAGCGCAGCCCGCTGAGCCCAGAGGCGCTGACGCCCACCCCGCCTCTGACCCCCGCAGGTGCATCTCCCAGGCAGATGTGCACCTGACAATCAGCGCCATGGCCCATCCCCAGACCCCACACAGAGCATTCGTTGCCACCAAGTTGTTGGACCACAGTGGCTGCAGAGCTTAAGCTCTGCCTGGAAAGTAGGGTCTAGATTCCTTTGTACTTTGTGCTCTTTTTTCATTTATTTTCTTTGATTCTTTTTTATTAATTGCCTTATTTTAATTTCTATGTATGTACCTTATATATTTATTTTTGCTTTCATAGTACTTTAATTGTGATTCTTTTTTTAAATTTTTTTCAATTTATTTATGATAGTCACAAACAGAGAGAAAGAGAGAGAGAGGCAGAGACACAGGCAGAGGGAGAAGCAGGCTCCATGCACTGGGACCCCGACGTGGGATTTGATCCAGAGTCTACAGGATCATGCCCTGGGCCAAAGGCAGGCACTAAACCGCTGCATCACCCAGGGATCACTTTAATTGTTTCTATTTTGGGATTTAGAATCTTTTAACAAGCAGGCCAAAATAATCTGGGTTTTATTTTGTTTTGTTTTGTTTTTTGGGGGGGAGGGCAGTTGTTATTGTTTTTCTTGTTTTTTTCTTTTTCTTCCTTCTTTCTTTTCTGGAAAATATAATGAGATGGAGAAAATCACCTCCATAAAATAACATGAGGTCTACTCACAGCCAGGAAGTTTATCAATACACATATATGATGTCTAAATACAGTTTAAAACAATGATTATAAAGACAACAGCTGGGCTAGAAAAAGAGCACAGAAGAAAACTAGAGAAACCTTTACTGTAGAAATAAAAGAACTAAAATCTAGTCAGGCCAATGTTAAAAATGGTATAACTGAGATGCAGTCCCAAGTGGAAGCCTTCAAAACAAGAATGGTTATGGACCACAGAGACAGACGTAGGGAAGTCATCCACTTATTAAAACAATAACATTCATACCATAGGAGACTCAGAAGATGAAGAGAGAGAATAGGTGGGCCTTTCTCAGACATTAGAAACAGCAAATACCCACCATTTGCTTCAAAGTGGATGGAACTGGAAGGTATTTCGCTGAGTGAAGTAAGTCAATCGGATAAGGAGAAACATTGTATGTTCTCATTCATTTGGGGAATATAGATGATAGTGAAGGGAATATAAGGGAATGGAGAAGAAATGTGTGGGAAATATCAGAAAGGGAGACAGAACATAAAGACTCCTAACTCTGGGAAATGAACTAGGGGTGATGGAAGGGGAGGAGGGTGGGGGTGGGGGTGAATGTGTGACGTATACTGACGGGCTGAGCACTGGGTGTTATTCTGTATGTGGGCAAATTGAATACCAATAAAAGTAAATTTATTACTAAAAAAAGAAAAAGAAAGAAAAAGTGGCATCTGGGTGGCTCAGTCACATAAGCTATTGTCTTAGGCTCAGATCATGATCCAATTCCCAAGGCAGACTCCTTGTTTGCAGGGAACCTGCTTCTCCCTCTACATCTGCCCCTCTCGCTCTTGGTTTTTCTCTCCTCTCTCTTTCAAATAAATAAATGACATCTTTAAAAAGAAACAAACCCAGAAGGAAGAGAAATCTCCCATGTAGAAGAATTTCAAAGAAGTTGTACAGACATTCCACTCTCAAGTTGATTAGCATAGCCTCCCACTCATATGTATGGAATACACATAGTAACTTCCTTCTACAAAATAGAATATGAAAATGTGTATATAAAAATGATAATATAATAATAATAATAATAATAATCACTTTACTACGGAGAAAGCTGACAAACACTACCTCAGCAAGATGATCAGATTGATACCAAGACTGATAAATCATGTTGATAATATCTATCCTTTATATGATATAATTAAAATGGCAGTATATCTCTTTATATAACCCACAAAAAGAGTTTAATCATGAGATAACAGACATTTCCCAACTGAGGTAAATTTTACAAAATACTCTACTTCTCAAAGTGTTCCAGTTCAACGACAATAAGGAAAGGCAGAAAGACTGTCACAATCCAGAGGAGCCTAAGAAAACATGAGGACAAATGGAATGGGATATGAGGGATGGTAACTTAGCAAAAACTAAGGAAATCTGAATAAAGTATGGTCTTTGGTTAATGAGAATATTTTAATATTGATTCAAGGCTAATATTTATACCTTCTTAATATACCACCAACATCATATCCCTACCCCACAACATCCACCCCCACACCATCGGCCCCCAGCAAGGACCCAGTGCAGCTGCCCCCTGTGGGACATGCTCAGCCTCCCTGGGGTTTTCTGGATACCCTGCTCCCATCAGAAGCCTGATTGTCCCATAGAGAACCCAGAGGTTGCAGGGAGGAGGGAAGGCAGAGATCCCCGAAAGGCTGGGTGTAGGTGAGTGGTGCAGAGGATACATTGGGCCCTGCCTCCGCCCACTGTCTGTCCTGGAGGGCAGCACACCCTGCACAGGACACCAGCCCCTAACCCAGAGGGACCTGGGCTGACCTGGCTCTGTGCTCTGTGGGGACTAGGTTGAATTGAGCCCCTCCCAGGCCCAACACAAAGACTAATGGGATCCAGGCCTCCATGGTCCTGGCCAGCCCTGGATTCTGGCCCCAGGCTGAGCGAGCCCTCTCACAAGTGGATGTGGCCTCCTGGGCCCTGGGCGTGCCCCACAGATCCAGGTCAATAACCTAGGGCAGACTGGGGGATCCCGGGACACCCCAGGGTAGGGAAAGGATGGATAGGCCGGTTGGCCCCACCCAACCCCACACCAGGAGGCAGGCTCTTCCAGGTATTGGGGCCCCAGAGGGCCCAAGGCAGGTGTCCAGCTGCCCTGCGGGGCCCCAGTACAGGAGCCCATGAGCTGCAGGTCCAGGTCATCTCTGCTGTCCTCAGAACAGTCACTCAGGATGAAATCTCAGGACACACGCCCCCACCCGGAGTCCACACATGTTCCCACAATGTGGACTCTAGCACCCGCCTCTCCACACCGTGTGATTATTGCCCTCCCCTAAAGGACAGAAAGGTCTTCCTCCCCAGGGGAAGGCGCGCATTAGGCTCTGAGCCGCTTTGCTGTAAAAAGTCAATAAAGTGTTGTGAAAAAATGCACAGCCAGCCCGTTTCTGTGTATCCCAGAACTCTATGCATGGGGCGTGAAGAGACACCCAGAGAGGAGGGGGGGGCACCATCCAGGCCCCAAATAGCCCCTGCAGGGGCGCCACCAGGTACACACAGCTGACGTCCCCACGTGCCTTCCAGGGGCAGCCAGACGTCAGGACCCCACAGACTTTACTTAGACTCAGGCTGTGTCCCCCGGGCCAGGGGGGGCTGGGACAGAGTGACAGCCAGGGAGCTTCAGGTCACCAGAGTCTGTGCACAGCAACCTGGGAGGTCTGTGCCCCCTCTGTCCTGAGGGCCAAGGATGGCCGAGTTCCGGGGCACTTCCTCCCATCCTCGCATCCCCGTGCCTGTGTGCCTGGGGCACAAAGGGCCTGTGGGGCGGTCAGCGTGGCCCCGGAAGGGATGTCAGGACACCAGGCCCTGGTGTTGTGCCCAAGATTGTAAATCAGGGAAACCACCAAGGAGCCCACACCGATGGAAACTCCCGAGGGTTTCTTTACAAGCTGGAGCTTGGGTGTAATTTCACCAAACACAGCGGAGCAGGGACGTGGATCCCGAGACTAAGAGGCATAGCAGCTTTATAGGGGCCAGTGGCCCATGGGATATTCAGAAAGTTGGACAGTCATGATGGTCCACACGCAGGTGGCCGTTTGAATTACACCTTACCTGGGCAGCCCTGGTGGCTCAGCGGTTTAGCGCCGCCTGCAGCCCGGGGTGTGATCCTGGAGACCCGGGATCGAGTCCCACATCGGGCTTCCTGCATGGAGCCTGCTTCTCCCTCTGCCTGTGTCTCTGCCTCTCTCTCGCTCTCTCTGAATAAATAAATAAATAAATCTTTAAAAAAAAAATGAATTACACCTTACCCTATAGTATCCACTTGAGCTGGCCTATTACTTTGGTCAGAATTGTCGCACAGTTTTGGGGGGTACAAAGCAGGGTTACATTGTTATGAGCCGATTTCCGATTAGGGTGTGCCTAGCGGCCTGACTAGGGTGGGGCAGCACCTTAAGCAATAAGCAGCTCATGTGGGGGTCATAGGGGAGGAGGTGGGTGTAGCACAAAATGGAATCAGTCCTGCTCTGCTTGTCCAGGGGTAGAGGATTTTTGTTAACTTTCCTGGGTCCCACACTTGCAGCTCACAAACCTGGGCCACCCTCACCAGGTGGACTCACTGTGCACAGCTTGTGGTGCTGGATCTCTCACACCAGTGTGTAGAGGGCACCCTCCTCACCCTAGTGAGTAGGGGCTGGGTGAGCATGGGGCTCGCCAGAAGGCCAGGCAGCACAGGGGACTGAGAACCCCAGACCAGACCCCAACTCGACTCCCATACACAGGCAGCAACAGGGCTCCCGCCATGGGCAGCCAGCTCCTCAGGATCTCCCCCCAGGGCGGCGCTGAGATCTGGCTCCCTGCTGGAGAGGCATCTGGGAGAAGAGAAACAGCAGGTGCTCAGCGGGACCCCCTGAGGACATGGGAATTTGGCCGAGTTGGACCTTCCAGCTCAGCTGACCCTCCAGTGGGAAGTCACTGCAGGAGCGAGCCCCGAGTCGGCAAGGAGAGCCCAGCTATCTGCCCAGCGCCAGCACCAGAAATGATGTTGTGCCAACCATTTCGGCATTTGGGTGACCCAGCCAGAGGATCAGATACCTGCAGGTGATAGCTACATGTGATAGACACACACACACCCCAAAACCAACAGAAGTCGGAATCCCCCCCAATGTTGTCTAACAGGAGCCAGATGGTTACATACACGATGCTGTTGTCACCAGTAGGATACATGGAAGATGCAATAAACCATGACTGCAGAGGTGCTAGAGATACAGAGATGTGCTTGCTGGTTTCCAACAAGGAGCACAGAGGTGCAGGAAGAATCCTACGGAGGGGAGGCCCCTTCATGGAAAGGACACCATGTCCCTGTGATGGCTACGGATGGTGAAATCTGTCCTCCTCTCTCTTAGCTTCTGGTTTTCCTCCTAAATGCCATTTTCCTCAATCATAAGACCAAAAATTTATTTTATGTTTTTAAATTCCTTTTTATTGGAGTCCAATTTGTATGAATTCTTGCTTCAGCAAGGGTGTCATTCAGGAGAGAAGGAGAGAGAAAGATTTTCTGGACAGTCAACATATCAAGGAATTCATGACCACTTAACCAGTCCAGTAAGGGATTAAGAGGGACTCTTCTAGTGGGGGAAAAAAAGAGACCAAAAGCAATAAAGACTAGAAAGGACAAGAGAATGTCACCAGAAACACCAACTCTTCTGGTAACACAAAGGAACAAAGTTCATATCTGTGAATAATCACTCTTAATGCTGATAGACTAAATTTTCCAATCAAAAGATATAGGGTATCAGAGTGGCTTAAAACACAGGATCCGGGATACCTGGGTGGTTCAAGGGGTTGAGCATCTGCCTTTGCTCAGGCTGTGATCCTGGAGTCTGGGATTATGTCCCATATTGGGCTCCTGGTGGGGAGTCTGCTTCTCTCTCTCCCTAATTTTCGGCCTCTCTCTCTCTCTGTGATAAATAAAATCATTATTAAAAAAACAAGATCCATCTGTATGCTGCCTACAAGATGCTCACCTTAGACCTATAGACCCCAGCAGATTGATAGTCAGGGGAGGGAAAATCATCTACCACGCTAATGGATATCAAAAGAAAGCTGGAGGACCCATACTTATATCAGACAAACGAGATTTGAAACCAAACCCTGGGGGACACCTGGTGGCTCAGTTGTTGAGCATCTGCCTTCGGCTCAGGGTGTGATCCTGGGATCCCAGGATCGAGTCCCACATCACCCTCCCTTTGGGGAGCCTGCCTCTCCCTCTGCCTATGTTTCTGCCTCTGCTTCTCTGTGTATCTCTCAAAAATAAATAAATAATATATTTAAATCTCAAAAAGAAACAACAAATATTGTAAGAAGAGATGAAGAAGAGCATTATTTCATAATTAAAAAGACTATCAAGATCAAACAACTAACTATTTATGCTGCCAACATGAGTACCTAAATATAGAAACTGATTAACAACCAACGTACAGGAAATCACTGATAATAATACACTGACAGAGGATTCCAACACCCACTTAATGCAATGGACCGATCGTCTATGCAGAAAATCAACAAGGGAACAATAGCCTTGACACACTGGGCAACAGGGACTCAACAGATATAGATAGAATATTAGTTCCAAAAGGAGAATAAACATTCTGTTCAATTGCATATGGGACATTCTCCAGAACAGATCCTATCAGGGCCCACAAATCAGCCCTCAACAGGTACAACAGGTACAAGAATGTTGATTTCACACCCTGTTCATTTTCAGACCAAGGCGCTATGAAACTAGAAGTCGACAGTAAGAAAAAAATTGGACAGACCAAAAATACGTGGAGTTTATGATCATCCTACTAGAGAATGAATGAAGCAACCAGAAAATTAAAGAGGAAATTTAAAACAACTGAAAATGAAAACATGTTTCTCCAAACCTCTGGGATGTAGCAAAGGCAGTCCTAAGAGGGAAGTACATAGCAATACAATCCTACCTCAAGAAACAAGAAGTCTCCAATACACAATCTAACCCTACACCTGAAGGAGCTGAAAAAGGAATAGCAAACAAAGACTAAAGCCTACAAAAGAAGGGAAAAAATTAAGATCAGAACAGAAATAAACAATACAGAAACAACAAAACAGTAGAATGGAATAACAGAACTAAGAGCTAGTTCTTTAAAATAAGTAATAAAATGGATCAAGCCCTAGCCAGCCTTATGACGAGAAAAGAGAAAAGACCTAAATAAATAAAATCACAAATGAGAGAAGAGAGATCAGAATCAACACCAGAAAAATAAGACAATTATAAGGGGATACTATGAAAGATTATACGCTAACAAACTGGGAGACCTGGAAGAAATGGACAAATCCCTAGAAATGTGCAAATGAGCAAAACTGAAATAGGAAGATATAGAAAATGTGAACAGACCCATTACTAGCAAAGGAATTGAATCAGCAAGGCACCTGGGTGCCTCAGTGGTTGAGCATGTGTTTGGCTCAGGTCATGATCCCGGGGTCCTAGGTGTTCAAGTCCCACATCAGGCTCCCCGCATGGAGCCTCATTTTCCCTCTGCCTATACCTTTGCATTTTGTGTCTCTCATGAATACATAAATAAAATATTTTAAAAAAAAAGATAAAAAGTTGAGAAAGGACCCAAATAAAATCAGATGAGAAAAGAGAAATAAAAAACAACACTAGAGAAATACAAACGATTATAAGAGAATATGATGAAAAATTATATGCCAGCAACCTAGAACCTGGAAGAAATAGATCAATTCCTAGAAATATATAACATAGCAAAAATTAAAAATGAAGAAATAAGAAATTTGAACAGACAGATAACCAGCAAAGAAATTGAATCAGCAATCAGGGTTCTCCCAACAGGAGACGCTTAGATCAATAGAACAGAATGGAAAGCCAAAACAAGATACAAACCTGTATCTATGACCCATAAAGGATAACAAGGCAGGAAGGAATACCAATGGCAGAAAGACAGTCTCTTCAACAAACCCTAACCCTGACCCCAGGATAAGAATAAATGGTGTTGGGAAAACCAGGCAGCCACATGCAGAAGAATGAAACTGGATCACATTCTTACACCATATATATAAAAAATAAATTCAAAATGGATGAAAGATCTAAATGTGAGACCTGAAACCAATCAAAGAAGAAAAGATAGGCAGCAACGTCTTTGACATTGGCCACTGATTTTTCTTTCTAGATATGCCACTGAGGTGAGGGAACAAAAGCAAAAATGCTACTGGGACTTCATCAAAATGAAAAGCTTCTGCAAAGTGAAGGAAACAACCAAAGTTAAAAGGCAACATACAAAATGAAAGGAGATATTGGTAAACAACACATCTAATAAAGAGTTAGTATGCAAAACACATAAAGGAAATATTAATCTCAAGATCTTAAAAACAAATTATGCAACTAGAGATGGGCAGAAAAATGAATGGACTTTGTCTCTGACAAGACAGCCAGATGGCTACCAGACTCACGGAAAGACACAAAGCGTCACCCATCATCAGGGAAATGCAAACCAAAACCACAATGATATGTCAGCTGAGAGCCGTCATAATGGCTAAAATTAACAACACAAGAAACAACAGGTGTTGGTGAGGCTTTGGAGAAAGGGTAGCCTCCTTACATTCCTGGTGGGCATGCGAACACATTTAGCCACTGTGGAAAACAGTGTGGAGGGTCCTAGAGAAGTTAAAAAAAATTGGATCCCTGGGTGTTGCAGTGGTTTGGTACCTGTCTTTGGCCCAGGGTGCGAACCTGGAGACCCGGGATTGAATCCCACTTTGGGCTCCAGGGCATGGAGCCTGCTTCTCCCTCTGCCTGTGTCTCTGTCTCTCTCTCTGTGACTATCATAAAAAAATTTTAAAAAAGAAGTTAAAAATAGAGCTACCCTACGATTCCAAAATTTCACAGCTAGGTATTTATCCCGAGGATAGAGAAATACTTTAGTAGATTCGAGGAAGGACACGCAGCCCACTGTTTGTAGCAGCGTTATCAACAACAGCCAGACTGTGGATACAGCCCAGATGTCCATCGACTGATGAATGGGCAGAAAGGTGTGGTAAATATACACACTGCGACATCACTTGGTCATCAGAAGGGATGAAATGAATCCATTTACGGTGACGTGGAAGGAGTGGAAAGGATTTATGCTAAATGAACTCAGTCAGAGAAAGACAGATACCAAATACCATACAATTGCATTCACTTGTGAATTTTGAGAAACCAAACAAACTGGCAAAGGGGTGGAGGAGGCATGAGAGAAGCAAACCAAGATACACACTCTTAACCACAGAGAATAAACTAATAAATACCAGGGGAAGGTGGGGAGGATGGTGAATCAGGGGATGGGGATAGTGGAGGGCACCTGTGACCAGTACCAGGCGTTGTATCCAGGGGTCTAACCACTATGTGGTAAACCTGAAACTATATCATACTGTGTTTACAAACAGGAATTCAAGTAAAACTTTAAAATAATAATTGGTAGTATAGAGAAAACATGTGCACACAAGAGATAAAATCAGAAAGGCAACTGAAAATCCAAATAAAGAGTCTTTAGAGCCACAAACCCCCTCCTTAGCTCAGCTCGGGAGAAACCTGCCATGTCTATTTTCACCCCAGCAGAAGCCAGGATTTTGATTCTCTGGGGAGGCCACTGACTTGGTGGAGTCAGGCTATCTTTGAACCCAAAACCTAAATAGAGTGCATAAAACTAAACTGCCCAAGATGCTAGGAGTCCCAGTGCAGGCACATGTCAAGACCCAAACTCTAACCATACACAGACATAAGTCTAATCCTACACTTAATCTTAATGTTAACCTGACCCTTAAACAAGAACCATCACTAATCGAAAACCAAACACAAACACCAAGACCAAAACACATTCACGGAACCTTCATGCCAACCCTCACCCTATATCCTAAACCTATTCTAAACCCTTAACCCTGACCCCTACCTTAAATCTAACCCTAACCTCTAACCCTAACCTTAACTTAATGTACTCAAATCCTATTCCTAACCTTAACCTGTACCCTAACCCTAACCCTCTAATACTAATCCTATCTCATACCCCAAACTTTACTCTAACCTGTACCCTAAAACTAACTCCTAAACCACTCCCTATACCTATCTCTTACCCTTTTCCAAAACCGTACCCTGACCCTGACCCTGACCTGACCCTAAACCCTAAATAAATACTAATCCTATCCCTAGCCCTAACCCCTATCCTATACCTAACCCTCGCCCTAACCCTAAACCTAGCCCTAAATTTTACCCTAACCCCTAACCCTTACCCCTAACCCTAACTCACACCCTAACACCTCACCCTAACTGCAAACCTAAGCCCAACCCTAACTGTAACCATAACCCTAAACCCACCTCCTAACCTCCTGCCCTAAACCCTAAAGCATAACCCTAACCCTAACTCTAAATACTGTCACTAACCCTAACCTCATTCCCTAATCCCTAACCCCCATCCTAACTCCTAACCACTGACCCTTACACTTATCCCTCACCCTAACCTCTAATCCGTAACCATAAGGTTAATCACAAACACCTAACATCTAACCTAAGCCTAACCACCAACTGCCTCACCTCCCCTGACCCTACAATCCATTCTAACCATTCACTTACCCTGTGGTTCTGAGGAGTCCCTTCTAATATGGACGAAGTCCCCAATGTCTTGTGCTCTTTTTGTTCAGTCTCATTATTTATTCTCTGTGATGCACCTGAGAAGGGAGTCACATCCATCATTTCCTTCCTGAATGCTCACTGTCAGGACACAGCAAGCCCCACAATAGAATAAAAACTGAGCCCAGTCCAAGGGCAGGAATCCCCTATTAGAACAGATCTCAATGCCCTTGAAGGCCCCATATCAAAATGGAAACAGAACTTGAGGAATTACTCCACCCTTCAGGAGTTCCCCGAGACCAACTCTTAAAAATAAGCTAAAACCCACCTCAGGGTCCAAGTCCCCGCTCCACTGTGTTGGGTATACTTGGACACAAGCTCGAGCTTGTAAATAAACCCTCATGTGTTTGCATTGGTGTTGGCTTCTCGGTGATTTGTGATTTCTCAGATTCACAGATTCACAATCTTGGGCACAACAGTCTGAGATAAAAAAAGAAAACCAAAAGAAGCTTGGGTGCAGGTAGAGTGAATGCAGGGTTCTGAGAGAAGCCGCGGAGACCCGGGGGCTTTGGGGTTCTTCTGTGGTGGCCCCAGCAGACTGGGGGGTGGGATGCTCAGCCCCAGAGCCAGAGGACCCAGCGTCCCCACCGGCATCCCACCATCAGGGCCAGGAATCAGGGAGCAGCACAGTGCCGCCCGCTGGAGCCCAGAGGCGCTGACGCTCACCCCGACTCTGACCCCCACAGGTGCAACTCCCAGGCAGATGTGCACCTGACAATCAGCGCCAAGGCCCATCCCCAGACCCCACACAGACCATTCGCTGCCACCAAGTTGCCAGACCACAGAGGCTGCAAAACTTCAGCTCTGCCTGGAAAGTAGGGTCTAGATTCCCTTGTACTTTGTGCTCTATTTTTAATTATTTTCTTTGATTCTTTTTTATTAATTGCCTTATTTTAATTTAATGTATGTACCTTATATATTTCTTATTTTTACTTTTATGGTAGTTTAATTGTGTTTCATATTTTGGGATTTAGAATCTTTTAACAAGCAGGCCAAAATAATCTGGTGGGTTTTTTTGGAGGGCAGTTGTTATTGTTTTTCGTGGTTTTTCTTTTTCTTCCTTCTTTTTTTCTGGAAAAAATAATGAGATGGAGAAATTCTCCTCCATAAAATAACATGAGGTAGTACTCACAGCCAGGAAGTTCATCAATAAACATATATTATGTCTAACTACGGTTTAAAACAATGATTATAAAGATAGCAGCTGGGCTGGAAAATGAGCACAGAAGCAAACTAGAGAATCTCTTACTGTAGAAATAAAAGAGCTAAAATCAAGTCAGTCCAACGTTAAAAATGCTATAACTGAGATGCAGTCCCAACTGGAAGCCTTCAAAACAAGAAAGGTTATGGACCACAGAGGCAGACGTAGGGAAGTCAGCCACTTATTAAAACAATAACATTCATATCATAGGAGACTCAGAAGATGAAGAGAGAGAAAAGGTGGGCCTTACTCAGCCATTAGAAACAACAAATACCCACCATTTGCTTCAAGGTGGATGGAACTAGAAGGTATTATGCTGAGTGAAGTAGGACAATCGGAGAAGGACAAACATTGTATGTTCTCATTCATTTGGGGAATATAGGTAATACTTAAAGGGAATATAAGGGAAGGGAGTAGAAATGTGTGGGAAATATCAGAAAGGGAGACAGAACATAAAGACTCCTAACTCTTGGAAATGAACTAGTGGTGATTGAGGGGAGGAGGGCAGGGTTGAGGGTGAATGGGTGACGGGCACTGAGGGGTCACTAGATGGGATGAGCACTGGGTGTTATTCTGATTTGGCAAACTGAACACCAATAAAAAATAAATTTATTATTTAAAAAGAAAGAAAGAAAGAAAGAGTGGCACCGGGGTGGCTCAGTCAGTTAAGCTTCTACCTTAAGTCAGATCATGATCCAGGTCGCAAGGAAGGCTCCGTTTTCAGCAGGGAACCTGCTTCTCCCTCTCCCTCTGCTTCTCTCAGTCATGCTTTTTCTCTCTTCTCTCTCTCAAATAAATAAATAACACCTTTGAAAAAGAAACAAAAAAAAGAAACCCACAAGGAAGAGAAATCTCCCTTGTAGAAGAATTTCAAAAATTTGTGCAGATATTCCACTCTCATGTTGATGAGCATAGCTTCCCACTCTTACGTGTGGAATACACATAGTAACTTCCTTCTACAAAATATATTATGAAAAACAAAATAACATGATGATGATAATAACAATAATTAATAATAATGAAAAGAATCACTTAACTATGGAGAAAGATGACAAACACTACCTCAGCAAGATGATCAGATCGATACCAAAACTGATAAATCATGTTGATAGTATCTATCCTTTATATGATATAATAAAAATGGCAGTATATCTCTGCATAAAATCCACAAAAACAATTCAATCATGAGGTAAACAACAGACATGTCCCAACTGAGGGAAATTTTACAAAATACTCTACTTCTCAAAGTGTTCCAGTGCAACAAAAAGGAAAGGCTGAAAGACTGTCACAATCCAGAGGAGCCTAAGAAAACAGGAGGACAAATGGAATGTGATATGAGGGATGGTAACTTAGCAAAAACTAAGGAAATCTGAATAAAGTATGGTCCTTGGTTAATGCGACTATTTTAATATTGATTCATTAGCTAACATTTGTACCGTACTAATATAAGATATCATTAATTGGAGAAATTGAGTGCAAGTGCATGCGAATGCTCTGTACTATCTTCTCAATTTCCCTATATATCTTTGTTTTTTTCCTAATAAATAAGATTTATTTTGAAAATTGACTTAAATGAATCAGACTCCAAGTGTGAAGACATTTTAAGAATAGTTTAATTAACTGTTGCCTTATTCTTAAAGAGTTCCTTTGATGGAAACAAAGTAAAAATTTTAGGTCAGAAAGAAATAAAAACACTTATGAACACGTATAATGCCTCCCTAACCTCAAAAGCAGGAACGGATAATAAATAGCAAAAATCAGATAAAAATACTTTTAGTATAATAGACACCATATTGCAAGTGCAATTAAAATTAGCAATGCATAACATTTATTTCCTTGACATTTGTCTTCAAAAGAGTTCAGTGTTTCAGTGTCAGTTGAAATAGGGGAAGAATCTCAGGGAAGAATCCTTCACATAATAATAGGACCATTGATAATAATGTCTCTCAGTTCTTT
Organism: Canis lupus baileyi; assembly: GCF_048164855.1. Taxonomy (NCBI): domain Eukaryota; kingdom Metazoa; phylum Chordata; class Mammalia; order Carnivora; family Canidae; genus Canis; species Canis lupus. The sequence goes on along the minus strand of NC_132863.1, from coordinate 655,682 downwards.
CCAAATCCATAAAGATGCATTTCCTGAGGAGTGACTGAGCCGGAAAGAAAGAGACGAGAAACCCTCATCCCTCTGAATTACTTGTGTCAGAATATTTTAACCATAGTACTATGGATAGTAAATTATCCTTATTAACAGGAAATACATCTCAGATTGGAATCTGAGCAATCAGATGGGCAGAGAAAAAAGGCTTTGACTCGCTCCTCATCTTTTAAACATAAAGGACAGCTTTTCTATGTACAAAGTCAGTTTTCAAGATAGCCTTAGGGAATAAGAGTCTGCAGCATCGAATCCCGCTGCACAGCCGGGTTGCACGCAACCCAGGTCTTCCTGATCCCAAATCCCTGGTCCTGTCCAACACACACTGCCACGCTGAGGTCATTTGCAACTGCTCTCTCAGGAGGTCCGGGGAAGGGGAAAGGAGCTAGATAGGATGGGATGGGACGCAAGGAGGCTGAGAAAATGAAGGCCTTTCCGCTTTAAGTTCAGCGTTCGAACACGTCCAGCCATCCCAGGCCCCTGTGAAGAAGAGATGAAATTTACATTACTTCAGTTACAGGAAAAAAACAAAAGTTTACAGCTTCATGTCCTAGAAACCCCCACAATAGAATAAGAACTGAGCCCACGCCAAGGGATGGAGGCGCCTATTATAATGGGAACAGAGGTCAATGCCCTTGAAGGCCCCATATCAAAATGTAAACAGAACTTGAGGAATTACTCCAGCCCTTCTGGAGGTCCCCGATACAAGCCCTTAAAACTAAGCAAAAACCCACCTCGTGGTCCAAGTCCCTGCTCCGCTGTGTCGGGTGTACTTGGACGCAGGCTCGAGTTTGGAAATCAACCCTTGTGGGTTTGCATCAGTGTCAGCTCCGTAGTGGTTTCTCGGATTTGCAATCTTGGGCACAACATCCCCATGTCCCCTCCCACCTGGGCTGAAACCTTATCCCCTCCCACCCAGGCTGACCCTCAGTCACCTCCTCGCCCACAACAGCTGGGCACAGGCCCTCACACAGGTCCTACGGGCATGGTGGGAACTCTCACCATGCCGCTCCCAGGGGAAGGAAGGAGGTTTCGGCAGGACACACTCCCATGGTAGCCCCAGTGCTCCCTGGCCAGCATGGCAGCTCGTGACAGGTGGGGGTCTGTGTCCTTTACGCCTGCTCCTCCTCCGCAGTTTTCCCACAGGAAATGAAGGAGGAGGTCCTGGTCTCCACCAGGGACATCACCCAGGTAGACTTAGACAGCAACAGGACATTCGGCAGCCACACCGTATTTTGGGATGGCTAGGGGGTCGGGTAAGGCTGCTGGGACAGGGGGCTTCGGGGCCCCGAGGGAGGCCCGGGGCCTTCTGGGTAGGGAAAACGGGTTTCTGAGGCCGGGGGGAGCAATAGCAGCCAACAACACACTGTTCCATGGTAGGATGCTGGGGATGACTCCAGTGCCCACAATCCCGGTGCCTCGGGGATGAGGAGGCCAGTAGGATGGGGCCTCCAGGGGTTGCCATGGGAGCTGAATGTCAAAGGGGAGAGGGACGGCCCCCTGAGAAGCAGGGGATGGGGTGGGAGACGTGGGGGGCAGGAGGGCCTGGGACAGAGTGACAGCCAAGAAGCCTCAGGTCACCAGGGTCTGTGCAAAGCGACCCGGATGTCTGTGCTCCCTCTGTCCAGGAGGTCGTGGCTGGCCAGGTACGGGGCACTTCCTCCCCTCCCCACATCCCCTTGCCTGTGAGCCTGGGGCAGAGAGGGCCTGCAGGGCCGTCAGCATGGCCCTAGAAGGGATGTCAGGACAGTAGTCCCTTGTGTTGTGCCCAAGATTGTGAAACCGAGAAACCACTGAGGAGCCAACACCGATGCAAACTCCCAAGGCTTTCTTTACAAACTGGAGCTTGTGTCCAAGTGCACCCGACACAGTGGAGTAGGGACTTGGACCCTGAGACTAAGAGGCATATCAGCTTTTTAGGGGCCAGTGGACCATGGGATATGCAGAAATTTGCACAGTCATGTCAGTTCACATGCAGGTGGCCGATTGAATTGCACGCTACTGTATAGTATCCACTTGAGCTGGTCTATTACTTTGGTCAGAATCGGCGCACAGATTTGGTGGGCACAAAGCGGGGTTCACTGTTATGAGCTGATTTCTGATTAGGGTGTGCCCAGCAATCTGACTAGGGTGGGGCAGTGCCTTAAGCCATAATCAGGTGATGAGGGGGTCATAGGGGAGTTGGAGGGTGTAGCACAAAATGGAATCAGTCCTGCTCTGCTTGCTCAGGGGTAGGAGATTTTGTTAAATTTCCTGGGTCCCACACTTGCAGCTCATGCACCTGGGCCACCTGCACCAGGTGGACTCAGCGTGCACACCTTACGGTGCTGGATCTCTCACACCACCGTGTGGAGGGCACCCTCCTTGCCCGAGTGAGTAGGAGCTCGGTGAGGATGGGACTCAGCCTGAAGGCCAGGCAGCACAGGGTCTGAGGAACCCCATCCCCGTCCCCACCCCAACTCCCACACACAGGCAGCCCCAGGGCTCCCCTCCATGTGCACCCGTCTCCTCAGGAGCACCCCCCAGAGCGGCCCTGAGGTCTGGCTCCCTGCTGGAGAGACATCAGGGAGAAGAGAAGCACATGGTGCTTGGCAGGACCCACTGCAGGACCTAGGAATGTAGTCAAGCCGGAACTTCCATCTCAGCAGACACTCCAGCGGAAAGTCATTGCATGAGCCAGCACAGGGTCGGTAGGAGACCCCAGTAGCTGCCCAGCTCCAGCACCAGAAATGATGTTATGCCCACCATTTTGGCATTTGGGTAACCCAGCCAGAGGATCCGATAGCTGCACGTGATAGCTGCATGTGATAGACACACACACACCCCAAAACCAACAAAAATCAGAATCCCCCCAATGTCAAACAGCAGCCAGATGATTCCATACATGATGCTGTGGTCCCCAAAAGGATACATGGAAGATGTTATAAACCACGACGACAGAGGTGTCAGAGGTACAGAGATGTGCCTGCTGGGTTCCAACAAGGAGGGCAGAGGAGCAGGAAGCATCCTATGGAGGGGGGGGGCCCTCCTAGGAAAGGACACCAGGTCCCTGTGAAGGCTACGGAGGGTGAAATCTGTCCTCCTCCCTTTCAGCTTCTGGTTTTCCTCCTAAATGCCATTTTCTTCAATCATAACACCAAAAATTTATTTTATGTTTTTAAATTTCTTTTTATAAGAGTCTAATTTTTATAAATTCTTTCTTCAGCAAGGGTGTCATTCAGGATAGAAGGAGATATAAAGATTTCCCATACAGGCAAAATATAAAGGAGTTCATGACCACTTAACCAATCCAATAAGGAATTTTAAGAGGGACTCTTCTAGTGGGGGAAAAAAAGAGACCAAAAGCAACAAAGACTAGAAAGGACCAGAGAACGTCACTGGAATCGCCAACTCTACTGGTAACACAAAGGCAGTAAGTTCATATCTTTCAATAATCACTCTGAATGCTGATAGACTAAATGCTCCAATCAAAAGATAGAGGGTATCAGAGTGGCTTAAAAAACAGGATCTGGGATGCCTGGATGGCTCAGGTGTTGAGCCTCTGCCTTTGACTCCGGGTGTGATCCTGGAGTCTGGGATTGAGTCCCATAGTGTGCTAGTAGTGGGGAGCATGCTTCTCTCTCTGCCTAATTTTCTGCCCCTCTCTCTCTCTCTCTCTCTCTCTCTCTCATGCTCTCAAATATAAAATCGTTATTAAAACAACAAGATCCATCAGTATGCTGCCTACTAGATGCTCACGTTAGACCTATAGAAACCGGGAGATTGAAAGTCAGGGGATGGAAAATCATCTATCACGCTAATGGTTATGAAAAGAAAGCTGGAGAACCCATACTTATATCAGACTAACTAGATTTGAAACCAAACCCTGGGGGACACCTTGTGGCTCAGTGCTTGAGCATCTGCCTTCGGCTCAGGGTGTGATCCTGGGATCCCAGGATCGAGTCCCATATTGGCATCCCTTTGGGGAGCCTGTCTCTCCCCCTGCCTATGTTTCTGCCTCTGCTTCTCTTTGTGTCTCTCAAAAATAAATAAAATATTTAAATCTCAAAAAAGAAAGAATAACTACTGTAAGAAGAGATGAAGAAGGACATTATTTCATAACTAAAAAGACTCTCTATCAGGATCAAACAACTAAATATTTATGCTGCCAACATGGCAGTACCTAAATATGGAAACCAACTAACAACAAACATACAGGAACACACTGATAATAATACACTGACAGGGGATTTCAACACCCACTTATGGAAATGGACTGATTGTCTATGCAGAAAATCAACAGGGGAAAAATAGCCTTGACACACTGGACCACAGGGACTCAGCAGATATAGTCTGGACATTTCTTCCTAAAGCAGAATACACATTCCTTTCGAGTGCACATGGGACATTCTCCAGAACAGATCATATCATGGGCCACAAATCAGCCCTCAACAGGTACAACAGGAACAAGAAGGTTGATATCACACCCTGTACCTTTTCGGACCATGACTCTATGAAACTCGAAGTCAAATGTAAGAAAAAATTTGGACAATCCAAAAATACGTGGAGATTATGAACATCCTACTAGACAATGAATGGAGCAAACAGGAAATTAAAGAGGAAATTTAAAACAAATGAAAATGAAAACATGTTTTCCAAACCACTGGGATGTAGAAAGGGCAGTCCAAAGAGGGAAGTACATAGCAATACAGGCCTACCTCAAGAAACAAGAAGTCTCTAATACACAACCTATCCCTACACCTAAAGGAGCTGGAAAAGGAATAGCAAACAAAGCCTAAAGCCTACAGAAGAAGGAAAAATAAAGATGAGAGCAGAAATAAACAATACAGAAATTAAAAAAACAGTAGAATGGAATAACGAAACTAAGAGCTGGTTCTTCAAAATAATTAATAAATGGAATCAAGCCTTATCCAGCCTTACGAATGAGAAAAGAGAAAAGACCTAAATAAATAAAATCACAAATGAGAGAAGAGTGATCACAATCAACACCAGAAAAATAAGACAATTATAAGGGAATACTATGAAAGAATATATGTTAACAAACTGGGAGACCTGGAATAAATGGACAAATCCCTAGAAATGTGCAAAAGAGAAAAACTGAAGTAGGAAAAAATAGAAAATGTGAACAGACCCATAACTAGCAGAGGAGTTGAATCAGCAAGGCACCTGGGTGCCTCAGTGGTTGAGCATCTGCTTTGGCACAGGTCATGATCCCGGGGTCCTGGGGAATCAAGTCCCACATCAGGCTCCCCGCATGGAGCCTCATTTTCCCTCTGCCTATACCTCTGCCTCTCTGAGTCTCTCATGAATATATAAATAAAATATTTTAAAAAGAGAAAAGATAAAAAGATGAGAAATTACTGAAATAAAATCACAAATGAGAAAAGAGAAATAACAACCAACACTAGAGAAATACAAACGATAATAGAGAATATAATGAAAAATTATATGCCAGCAACCTAGAACCTGGAAGAAATAGATCAATTCCAGGAAATATATAACATAGCAAAAATGAAAAATAAATAAATAAGAAACTTGAAAAGACCGATAACCAGCAAAGAAATTGAATCAGCAATCAGGGATCTCCCAACAGGAGATGCTTAGATCAATAGAACAGAATGGAAAGCCAAAACAAGATACAAACATGTATCTATGATCCATTAATGGACAATAAGGCAGGAAGGAATATCCAATGGCACAAAGACAGTCTCTTCAAGAAACCCTAAACCTGACCCCAGGATAAGAATAAATTGTGTTGGGAAAACCAGGCAGCCACATGCAGAAGAATGAAACTAGACCACTTTCTTACACCATCTATATTAAAAATAAATTCAAAATGGATGAAAGACCTAAATGTGAGACCTGAAACCATACAAAGAAGAAAAGATAGGCAGCAACATCTATGACATAGGCCATTGGATCTTGTTTCTAGATATGCCTCTGAGGTGAGGGAAACAAAAGCAAAAATGCTATTGGGACTTCATCAAATTGAAAAGCTTCTGCACAGTGAAGGAAACAACCAAACCTAAAAGGCAACATACAGGAAGAAGGGCAAGATGGCGGAAGAGAAGGGTCCCCAAGTCACCTGTCCCCACCAAATTACCTAGATAACCTTCAAATCATCCTGAAAATCTAGGAATTCGACCTGAGATTTAAACATATATCAGCTGGAATGCTACAGAGAGAAAAGTTCGCGCTTCTATCAAGGTAGGAAGACCAAAAAAGGAGTAAAGAAACAAAAGGCATCCTAGGGGGAGAGGCCCCCGAGGAGCCGGGCTAAGGCCAGGGCGAGTGCCCCCCGGTCAGGAGAGCTCTGTCCCAGAGATGCAGGAGCTGCACCAATCTTCCAGGGTGGAATGGCGCCCGCAGGGATTCAGAGCAGGACCCCAGGAGGGTGGGGATACCCTCGGGGTCCATGGGAAACTAACAGACACCTGCACTCCCAAGAGAGTGAACCGAGCTCCCTAAGGGCTGCAGGGCACATGCATTGACCCAGGAGCAGCTCTGAGGGGCTCAGGTGGTGGCTGTGTGTGGAGGGGGCTGCGGGTTCCTGGGAGCAGCTAGGTGGCGGCACCTAGGGCAGAGGAAGAGTCTCCATGTGGAGGGGGCTGCGCAGCTCCTACAGCAGCTCAGAGGGGCTAGGGCGGCGGCTCCGTGGAGAGGTGGCTGCACGGCTGGGAGTGAGAATCCAACAGCACAGGCCCCGGAGCACAGGGCGCCATGACACAGCCCAGGATTCGGCCTCCCCCAGGACAGGCAGAGGCCCGGAGGGCCCAGGACAGCAATGACGCTCCTGCCAAGAGCTCAGCAGATCAGCAGCCTCACCCTGGAGCCTCCAGGCCCTGCAGATGGACTGTTCTGGAGTTACTGTGGGGGCTGAATACCGGTTTTCAGACCTGGCCACTGCCACTGGGGTTGTTTCTCCTTGGGCTTCATGGGGTAAACTACCCCCATTGAGGGCTTCACCTGGCAGGGGGAGAGGAGCTCCCCCAAAGGCTAACACCTGAAGATCAGCACAACAGACCCCTCCCCCAGAAGACCATCTAGACGGACAAGTTCCAGGGGAAGTCAAGGGACTTAAAGTATACAGAATCAGAAGATACTCCCCCATGTTTTATTTATTTCTGATTGCTTCCCCCACCCTTTTTCTCCCCCTTTCTTTCTTTTTCTTTCTCCTTTTATTCTCTTTTTTGCTTTTTTTTAGTCCTTTTTCCTTTTTTCTTTTTCTCTTCTCTTTCCTTTTTTCTATCCTCTCTTTTTCTCTTATTCCCAATACACTTGTTTCTGGCCACTCTGCTTTGAGCAAAATGACTACAAAGAAAAGCTCACCCCAAAAGACAGAAACAGTCCTCTCTCCAACAGAGTTACAAATCAGGATTACAATTCAATGTCAGAAAACGAATTCAGAAGCACTATTATACAGCTACTGGTGGCTCTAGAAAAAAACATAAAGGACTCAAGAGACTTCATGACTGCAGAATTTAGATCCAATCAGGCCGAAATTTAAAAGTCAATTGAATGAGATGCAATCGAAACTAGAAGTCCTAAAGATGAGGGTTAACGATGTGGAAGAACGAGTGAGTGACATAGAAGATGAGTTGATGGCAAAGAGGGAAACTGAGGAAAAACGAGACAGACAATTAAAAGACAAGGAAGACAGATTAAAGGAAATAAACGACAGTCTGAGGAAGAAAAACCTATGTGTAAATGCAGTTCCCGATGGCACAAAAAGGGATAGAGGGCCAGAATATGTATTTGAACTACTCCTAGCTGAAAACTTCCCTAATCTGGGAAGGGAAACAGGCATTCAGATCCAGGAAATAGAGAGATCCCCCCCCTAAAATCAATAAAAACTGTCCAACACACCTCGACATTTAATAGTGAAGCTTGCAAATTCCAAAGATAAAGAGAAGATCCTTAAAGCAGCAAGAGACAAGAAAATCCTGACCTTTATGGGGAGGAGCATTAGGGTAACAGCAGACGTCTCCACAGCAACCTGGCAGGCCAGAAAAGGCTGGCCGGATATATTCAGGGTCCTCCATGAGAAGAACATGCAACCAAGAATACTTTATCCAGCAAGGCTCTCATTCAAAATGGAAGGAGAGATAAAGAGCTTCCAACAGGCAGGAACTGAAAGAATATGTGAACTCCAAACCAGCTCTGCAAGAAATTTTAAGGGGGACTCTTAAAATTTCCCTTTAAAAAGAAGTTCAGTGGAACAACCCACAAAACAAGGACTGACTAGATATCATGATGACACTAAACTCATATCTGTTGATAGTAACTCTGAACGTGAACGGCCTTAATAACCCCCTCAAAGGCGCAGGGTTTCAGACTGGATAAAAAAGCAGGACCCAACTATTTCCTCCCTCAAGAGACTCATATTAGACAGAAGGACACCTACAATCTGAAAATAATGGGTTGGAGAACCATTTAGCATTCAAATGGTCCTCAAAAGAAAGCAGGGGTAGCCATCCTTATATCAGAAAAACTAAAATTTACCCCGAAGACTATAGTGAGAGATGAAGATGGACACTAAATCATACTTAAAGGATCTATCCAACAAGAGGACTTAACAATCCTCAATATATACTCCCCGAATATCGGAGCGAACAAATATTTAAACCAATTAATAACGAAAGTGAAGAAATACTGGTGACATCAATCTAGGTCTTTCTACCCTCGATAGGTCTTCTAAGTACAACATCTCCAAAGAAATGAGAGCTTTAAATGATACACTGGAGCAGATAGATTTCACAGATATCTACAGAACTTTATATCTAAACTGAACTGAATAAACATTCTTCTCAAGTGCACATGGAACTTTCTCCAGAATAGACCACATACTGGGTCACAAATAGGGTCTGAACCGATACCAAAAGATTCAGATCGTCCCCTGCATATTCTCAGACCATAATGCCTTGAAAGTAGAACTAAATCACAACAAGAAATTTGGAAGGACTTCAAACACATGGAGGTTAAGGACCATCCTGCTAAAAGATGAAAGGGTCAACCAGGAAATTGAGGAAGAATTAAAAAGATTCATGGAAACTAATTGGAATGAAGATACAAATGTTCAAAATCTTTTGCATGCAGCAAAAGCAGTCCTAAGGGGGAAATACATCACAATACAAGCATCCATTCAAAAACTGGAAAGAACTCAAATACAAAAGCTAACCTTACTCATAAAGGAGCTAGAGAAAAAAACAGCAGCTAGATCCTACACTCAAGAGAATAAGAGATTTAATTAAAATTTGAGCAGACCTCAAGGAAATTGAGACCACAAGAAATGTGGAATAGATAAACAAAACCAGGAGTTGGTTCTTTGAAAGAATAACATACATAAACCATTAGCCTGTCTTATTAAAAGAGAGAGAAAACTCAAATTAATAAAATCATGAATGAAAAATAATAAAATAAAATCATGAATGAGATAGGAGAGATCACTACCAACACCAAGGAAATACAAACGATTTTAAAAACATATTATGAACAGCTATATGGAAATAAATTAGGCAATCTAGAAGAAATGGAGGCATTCCTGGAAAGCCACAAACTACCAAAACTGGAACAAGAAGAAATAGAAAACCTAAACAGGCCAATACCCAGGGAGGAAATTGAAGCAGTCATCAAAAAACTCCCAAGTCACAAAAGGCCAGGGCCAGATGGCTTCCCAGGGGAAATCTATCAAACGTTTAAAGAAGAAACCATACCTACTAAAGCTGTTTGGAAATATAGAAAGAGATGGAGTACTTCCAAAAAGCTGTTTGGAAAGATAGAAAGAGATGGAGTACTTCCAAATTCGTTCTATGAAGCCAGCATCACCTTAATTCCAAAACCAGACAAAGACTCCACCAAAAAGGAGAATACAGACCAATATCCCTGATGAACATGGATGCAAAAATTCTCAACAAGATAAAGCCAATAGGATCCAACAATACATTAAGAATATTATTCACCATGACCAAGTAGGATTTATCCCCGGGACACAAGGCTGGTTCAACACTCGTAAAACAATCAATGTGATTCATCATATCAGCAAGAGAAAAACCAAGAACCATATGATCCTCTCATTAGATGCAGAGAAAGCATTTGACAAAATAGAGCATCCATTGCTGATCAAAACACTTCAGAGGGTAGGGATAGAGGGAACAATCCTCGACATCTTAAAAGCCATGTAGGAAAAGCCCACAGCAAATATCATTCTCAATTGGGCAGCACTGGGAGCCTTTCCCCTAAGATCAGGAACAAGACAGGGATGTCCACTCTCACCAGTGCTATTCAACATAGTATTGGAAGTCCTAGCCTCAGCAATCAGACAACAAAAAGACATTAAAGGCATTCAAATTGGCAAAGAAGAAGTCAAACTCTCCCTCTTCGACAATGACATGATACTCTACCTAGAAAACCCAAAACCCTCCCCGTGAAGATTGCTATAACTCATACAGCAATTTGGTAGCATTGCAGGATACAAAATCAATGCCCAGAAATCAATGGCATTTCTATATACTAACAATGAGACTGAAGAAAGAGAAATTAAGGAGTCAATTTCATTTACAATTGCACCCAAAAGCATAAGATACCTAGGATTTAACCTAACCAAGGAGATAAATGATCTATACCTAAAAACTATAGAAAACTTCTGAAAGAAATTGAGGAAGACACAAGAGATGGAAAATATTACATGCTCATGGATTGGCAGAATTAATATTGTGAAAATGTCAATGTTACCCAGGCAATGTACACGTTTAATGCAATCCCTATCAAAGTACCATGGACTTTCTTCAGAGAGTTAGAACAAATTATTTTAAGATTTGTGTGGAATCAGAAAAGACCCCGAAAAGCCAGGGGAAGTTTATTTTATTTTATTTTTAATTTTTATTTATTTATGATAGTCACACACAGAGAGAGACAGAAGCAAAGACACAGGCAAAGAGAGAAGCAGGCTCCATGCACCGGGAGCCCTATGTGGGACTTGAAACCGGGTCTCCAGGATCGTGCCCTGGGCCAAAGGCAGGCGCCAAACTGCTGCGCCACCCAGGGATCCTAATCCAGGGGAATTTTTAAAAAGAAAACCATATCTGGGGGCATCACATGCCAGATTTCAGTTTGTACTACAAAGCTGTGGTCATCAAGACAGTGTGGTACTGGCACAAAAACACACATAGATCAATGGAACAGAATAGAGATCCCAGAAGTGGACCTTGAACTTTATGGTCAAGAAATATTCAATAAAGGAGGAAAGACTATCCATTGGAAGAAAGACAGTCTCTTCAATAGATGGTGCTGGAAAATTGGACATCCACCTTCAGAAGAATGAAACTAGACCACTCTCTTTCACCATAAACAAAGATAAACTCAAAATGGATGAAACATCTAAATGTGAGACAAGAGTCCATCAAAATCATAGAGGAGAACACAGGCAACACCCGTTTTAAACTTGGCCACAGCAACTTCTTGCAAGGTACATCCATGACGGCAAAAGAAACAAAAGCAAAAATGAACTATTGTGACTACATCAAGATAAGAAGCTTTTGCACAGCAAAGGATACAGTCAACAAAACTAAAAGACAACCTACAGCATGGGAGAAGATATATGCAAAAGACGTTTTAGATAAAGGGCTAGTTTCCAAGATCTATAAAGAAATTCTTAAAATCAACACCAAAGAGACAAACAATCCAATCACGAAATGGGCAAAAGACATGAAGAGAAATCTCACAGAGGAAGACATTGACATGGCCAACATGCACATGAAAACATGGTCTGCATCACTTGCCCTTAGGGATATACAAATCAAAACCACAATGAGATACCACCTCACACCAGTGAGAATGGGGAAAATTAACAAGGCAGGAAACCACAAATGTTGGAGAGGATGCGGAGAAAAGGGAAGACTCTTACACTGCTGGTGGGAATGTGAACTGGTGCAGTCACTCTGGAAAACTGTGTGGAGATTCCTCAAAGAGTTAAAAATAGACCTGCCTGACGACTCAGCAATTGCACTGTTGGGGATTTACCCCAAAGATTCAGATGCAATGAAACGCCGGGACACCTGCACCCCGATGTTTATAGCAGAATGTCCACAATAGCCAACTGTGGCAGGAGCCTCGGTGTCCGTCAAAAAATGAATGGATAAAGAAGATGTGACTTATGTATACAATGGAATATTACTGAGACATTAGAAACGACAAATACCCAACATTTGCTTAAACGTGAATGGAACTGGAGGGTATTATGCTGAGTGAAGTAAGTCAGTCGGTGAAGGACAAACAGTGTATGTTCTCATTCCTTTGGAGAATATAAATAATACTGAAAGGGAATATAAGGGAATGGAGAAGAAATGTTTGGGAAATATCAGAAAAGGAGAGAGATCATAAAGACTCCTAACTCTGGGAAAAGAACTAGGGTTGCTGGAAGGGGAGGAGAGAGGGGGGTGGGGGTGAATGGGTGACGGGCACTGAGGGGGACACTTGACGGGATGAGCACTGTGTGTTATTTTGTATGTTGGTCAATTGAACACAAATAAAAAATAAATTTATTTTTTAAAAAAGATCAAACAACTACATATTTATGCTGCCAACATGGGAGTACCGAAATATAGAAACCAATTAACAACAAACATACAGGAACTCACTGATAATAATACAATGACAGGGGATTTTAACACCCACTTATGGCAATGGACCGATTGTCTATGCAGATAATCAACAGGGAAACAATAGCCTTGACACACTGGACCACAGGGACTCAACAGATATAGTCTGAACATTTCTTCCGAAAGCAGAATACACATTCCTTTCAAGTGCACATGGGAAACTCTCCAGAATAGATTATATCATGGACCACAAATCAGCCCTCAACAGGTACAACAGGTACAAGAAGGATGGTATCACACCAGTACATTTTCGGACCATAAGGCTATGAAACTCGAAGTCGACAGTAAGAAAAAAATTGGACAATCCAAAAATTCATGGAGATTATGATCATCCTACTAGAAAAGGAATAAAGCAACCAGGAAATTAAAGAGGAAATTTAAAACAAATGAAAATGAAAACATGTTTCTTCAAACCTCTAGGATGTAGCAAAGACAGTCCTTAGAGGGAAGTAGATAGCAATACAGACCTACCTCAAGAAACAAGAAGACTCCAATACACAACCCAACACTACACCTAAAGGAGCTGGAAAAGGAATAGGAAACAAAGCCTAAAGCCTACAGAAGAAGGGAAAAATAAAGATGAGAGCAGAAATAAACAATACAGAAACAACAAAACAGTAGAATGGAATAATGAAACTAAGAACTGGTTCTTCAAAATAACTAAGAAAATGGATTAAGCCCTAAGCAGCCTTATCAACAAGAAAACAGAAAAGAACTAAATAAATAAAATCTCAAAAGAGAGAAGAGTGATCACAATCAACACCAGAAAATAAGACAATTATAAGGGATACTATGAAAGATTATACGCAAACAAACTGGGAGACCAGGAAGAATTGGAAAGATCCCTAGAAATGTGCAAACGAGCAAAACTGAAACAGGAAGAAATAGAAAATATGAGTAGACCCATTACAAGCAGAGGAATTCAATCAGAAAGGCACCTGGGTGCCTCAGTGGTTGAGCATCTGCTTTGGCTCAGGTCATGATCCCGGGGTCCTGGGGAATCATGTCCCATATCAGGCTCCCTGCATGGAGCCTCATTTTACCCCTGCCTATACCCCTGCCTCTCTGTGTCTCGCATGAATACATAAATAAAATCTTTAAAAAAGAAAAAAGATAAAAAGATGAGAAAGGGGATCCCTGGGTGGCGCAGTAGTTTGGCGCCTCCCTTTGGCCCAGGGCGCGATCCTGGAGACCCGGGATTGAATCCCACGTCGGGCTCCCGGTGCATGGAGCCTGCTTCTCCCTCTGCCTGTTTCTCTGCCCCTCTCTCTCTCTCTCTCTCTCTCTCTCTCTCTGTGACTACCATAAATAAAAAAAAGAAATCTTAAAAAAAAAAGATGAGAAAGGACCCAAATAAAATCACAAATGAGATAAGAGAAATAACAACCAAACTGGAGAAATACAAACGTTTATAAGAGAACATTATGAAAAATTATATGCCAGCAACCTAGAACCTGTAAGAAATAGATCAATTCCTGGAAATATATAACATAGCAAAAATGAAAAAGGAAGAAGTAAGAAACTTGAACAGACAGATAACCAGCAACGAAATTGAATCAGGAATCAAGAATCTCCCAACAAGAGATGCTTAGATCAATAGAATAGAATGGAATGCCGAAGCAAGATACAAACCTGTAACTCTATGATCCATTAATCGACAACAAGGCAGCAAGGAACATCCAATGGCACAAAGACAGTCTCTTCAACAAACCCTAACCCTGACCCCAGGATAAGAACAAATGGTGTTGGGAAAATCAGGAAGCCACATGCAGAAGAATGAAACTGGACCACTTTCTTACACAATATATATAAAAAATAAATTCAAAGTGCATGAAAGACCTAAATGTGAGGCCTGAAACCATACAAAGAAGAAAAGATAGGCAACAACGTCTTTGACATTGGCCATTGGATCTTCTTTCTAGATATGCCTCTGAGTTGAGGGAAACAAAAGCAAAAATACTATTGGGACTTCGTCAAATTCAAAAGCTTCTGCAAAGTGAAACAAACAACCAACGCTAAAAGGCAACATACAAAATGAAAGGAGATATTTGTAAACAACACATCCAATAAACAGTTAGTATGCAAAATACGTAAAGCAAATATATATCTCAGCATCCTAAACACAAATTATCCAACTGCAGATGGGCAGAAGAAATGAATGGACTTTGTCTCTGACAAGACATCCAGATGGCCACCAGACATCGAAAGACACTCAGTGTCACCCATCATCAGGGAAATGGAAATGAAAACCACAATAAGATGTCACCTGAAAGCCATCAGAATGGCTAAAATTAACAACAGAAGAAACAACAGGTGTTGTTGAGGCTATAGAGAAGAGGAAGCCCCCTTAAACTCCTGGTGGGCATGCGAACAGGTGCAGCCACTGTGGAAAACACTGTGGGGGGTCCTCGAGAAGTTAAAAATAGGGGATCCCTGGGTGGTACAGGGGTTTGGCACCTGCCTTTGGCCCATGTCACGATCCTGGAGACCCAGGATTGAATCCCATGTCGGACTAACAGTGCACGGAGCCTGCTTCTCCCTCTGCCTGTGTCTCTGCCTCTCTCTGTGTGACTATCATAAAAAAATTTTTAAAAAGAAGTTAAAAATAGAGCTACCCTACGATTCCAAAATTGCAGAGCTATGTATTTACCCCGAGGATACAAAAGTCGTTTAGTAGATTCCAAGTGGGACAAACAGCCCATTGTTTGTAGCAGCGTTATCAACAACAGCCAAACTGTGGATACAGCCCAGATGTCCATCGACAGATGAATAGGCAGAGACGATGTGGTAAATATACCCACTGCGACATCACTGGGTCATCAGAAGGGATGAAATGAAGCCATTTACAATGACGTGGGAGAAGTGGAAAGGACTTATGCTTAATGAACTCAGTCAGTCAGAGAAAGATACCAAATACCATACAATTGCATTCACATGTAAATTTTAAGAAACCAGACAAACTGCAAAGGGGCAGAGGGGGGATGAGAGAAGCAAACAAAAAAACACACTCTTAACCACAGAGAATAAACTAATAAATACCAGAGGAAGGTGATGGGGATGGGGAATCAGGGGATGGGGATAGTGGAGGGCACCTGTGGCCAGTACCAGGCGTTGTATCCAAGGGTTGAATCACTATGTGGTAAACCTGAAACTATATCATTCTGTGTATACAAACAGGAATTCAAGTAAAACTAAAATAATAATAGGTAGTATTGATGAAACATGTATGCACTAGAGATAAAATCAGAAAGGCAACTGAAAAATCCAAATAAAGTCTTTAGAGCCACAAATCCCCTCCTTAGCTCAATTCCGGAGAAGCCTGCCATGTCTTTTCTGACCCCAGCAGAAGCCTGGATTTTCATTCTCTGGGGAGGCCACTGACTTGGTGGAGTCAAGCTATCTTTGAACCCAAAACCTAAATAGAGTGCATAAAACTAAACTGCCCAAGATAATAGGAGTCCCAGTGCAGGCACATGTCAAGACCCAAACTCTAACCATTCACAGACATAACCCTAACCCTACACTTAATCCTAATGTTAACCTAACCCTTAAA
Organism: Canis lupus baileyi; assembly: GCF_048164855.1. Taxonomy (NCBI): domain Eukaryota; kingdom Metazoa; phylum Chordata; class Mammalia; order Carnivora; family Canidae; genus Canis; species Canis lupus. The sequence continues at coordinate 639,434 of NC_132863.1, read as the reverse complement.
TAAGACCCATCACTAATAGAAACCAAACACAAACCCCAAGACCAAAACACATTCACTGAACCTACCTGCCAAACCTCAACCTAACTCCTAAACCTATTCTAAACCCTTAACCCTGACCCCTACCTTAAATCTAACCCTAACCCTAACCTCTAAACTTAAACTTAACTTAATGTACTCAAATCCTATTCCTGACCTTAACCTGTACCCTAACCCTAACCCTCTAATACTAATCCTATCTCATACCCCAAACTTTACCCTAACCCATACCCTAAAACTAACCCCTAGCCCACTCCCAAAACGTATCTCTTACCCTGTTCCAAAACCGTACCCTGACCCTGACCCGGACCTGTCCCTAACCCTAACCAAGCAATAACCCTAACCTCTAGTCCTAACCCCTATCCCAACCCTAACCCTCGCCCTAATTCTAAACCTAGCCCTAACTATAACCCTAACCCCTCACACTAAACCCTGACCCTAACTCACTCCCTAACCCCTAACCCTAACTGCAAACCTAAGCCCAACCCTAACTCTAACCATCACCCTAACCCCAACTCCTAACCTCCTGCCCTAAACCCTAGAGCCTAAACCCTAACCCTAACAGTAAATCCTGTCCCTTACCCTAACCCCCATCCTAACTGTTAAATACTGACCATTACTCTTATGCCTCAGCTAACTTCTAATCTGTAACCATAAGCATAATCACTAACACCTAACATATAACCTAAGGCTAACCACCAACTGCCTCCCCTCCCCTAACCCTACCACTCATTCTATACTTTCACTTACACTGTGGTTCTGAGGAGTCCCTTCTGATGTAGACGTGGCCCCCAATGGCTCCTCCAAAGTCCTCCAGGGGGTCCAAGCGAGCCGGGCTCCTGTGAGTGTGGACATGGCCCAACGTGTTCCTGAGTCATAGTCAGCAGGTCCTGAGGAGGCCGGGTCTCCTGTCACTGTGGACTATGTCTCACATCCTCTGGAAGTCTCACAGCAGGTCCTCAGGACGCCGGGGGCTCCTGTCAGCCTGGACATGGCCCCATGTCCCCTAGAAAAATCACCGCGGGTCCTGAGGGGGCTGTGGGCTCCTGTCAGCATAGACGCAGCCCCATATGTCCTGAAGCCAAAGTGCTGATCCTGAGGAGGATGGGGTTCCTGTCAGGGTTGACGTGGCCCCACATTTTCCTCAAGCCTCACCATAAGACCTGAGGAGGCTCGGGGCTCCTGTCAGCATGGATGTGGCACATAATCTTCCCAAACCTTCACAGTGGGCTCTGAGAAGGCTGGAGAATCCTGTCAGTGTAGATGCAGCACCCACATTTTTCTTAGGCCTCAACACAGGCCCTGAAGGCTGGGGTCTTCTGTCCCCATGGACGCATCCCCATATTTCCCCAAGTCTACACCGGGGGTCCTGAGGAAGTCACCGTCCTGTTGTGTCGATGTGGCCCCAAGTCCTCCTGAAGTGTCACCAAGGGTTCTGAGGAGGCCGGGGCTCCTGTAACCATGAATGCAGCCCCCAGCTTCCAGAAGCCTCAACTTAGGTCCTGAGGGGCCTGGGAGCTCCTGCCAGAGTGGATGTCGCACCACATCTTCCTGAAGCCTCCCCGCAGGTCCCGAGGTGGCTCAGGGGCTCCTGTCAGCGTGGATGCGGGCCCATATCTTCCTGAAGCCTCCCCGTGGGTCTTGAGGCTGCTGAGGGGCTCCTGTCAGCGTGGATGCGGGCCCACAATTTTCTGAAACCTCCCCGCGGGTCCTGAGGTGGCTCAGGGCTCCTGTCAGTGTGGACGTGGACCCACATCTTCTTGAAGACTCCCCGCTGGTCCTGAGGCAGCCCAGGGGCTCCTGTCAGGGTGGATGCGGGCCCACATCTTCCTAAAGCCTCACCGCGGGTCCTGAGGAGACTGGGGCTCCTGTCAGCATGAACGAGACCCAATTTCCCCCTGAAGACTTCCTGAGGGTCCTGTGGAGGCTGCAGCTCATCAGCGTAGATGCGTCCCCACGTCCCCCTCAGGCCTCCCCAGCACAGGCTGGCTCCTGTTAGTGCAGGCAGAGGAGGCCTACTGCACATGCCTGCCCCATGGGAGGGGCCTGGCTCGGGCGCCCCCTGTGGGACACTCAGGCGCTGCAGGAGGCTGTTCAGGAGGCAGTGCAGGAGGCAGCGGGTGCTACATGGGCCCCACCTGCCTCCTTTCAGGCTCCAGCTGGGGCCTGTTAATTTCGGAAACATCTCACTGAAAAGGAGCCCAACACCCTGCTTCCCCAGAAATACTTAAGGACAAGGAATTGGAGCCCACGGGTTGCAAAATGAAATGTGGACCAGACTTTTACCACGTCCTGCAAAACTCGCTCAACCCTCTTCCACTGTGGGCGGGACCGTGGGTTCGTGGAGCTGCCCTGGAAACAATGTGGAGGCCCCTCAGGAAGTTACAAATAGAGCCGTCCTGTGACCAGCAGGTGAACGGCCTGGAGATCACTCCGAAGATACAGATGCAGTGAGACTTGGGACACCTGCACCCCAATGTCCACTGCAGCTGTGTCTACAGTAGCCACACTGTGGGAGGAGACTCAGTGCCCTGTTGCAGATGATGGATAAAGAGGATGGGAGGTAGATGATGGTCATAGAGAGAGGAATGGTACTCAGCTATCAAAGAGAAGGAAATCTTGCCATTTGCAATGTTGTGGATAGAACTAAAGGGAAAATGTTAAGTGAAGTAAGTCACTCGGGATAGAGAATGACCGTGTGGTGTCATTCATAGGTAGAATTAAAGAAGCAAAGCAGATGAACATCAGTGAAGGGAAGGAGAAACAAATAAGATCAAAACAGATGCAGGAAATACAGACTCTTAATGATATGAAATGAACTGAGGGTCGCTGGAGGGGTGGGGGCATAACAGGGGAAATAGGAAAGTGCTGCGTCTCACTCTGTCCTGCTTCTCTAATACTGGTTTGTTGTCAGGGGTTATTTGTTGAGGAAGATGGATGTTATAGGTTTTTTTTTTCCTATTTCTAAGGTCTGCCACCATGATTTTGATAGGAATGACATTGAAACTGAGGGTGGCTTCAGGAACTGCGGACATTTTCACAAGATGAGGCTCCCACCCCACGAGCCCAGGACGGCCTCCCAGAGCCTGGTATGGCTCAGTGCACAAGTCTTGTGCTCCTTTGGTTCAGTCTCATTATTTATTCTCCTTGATGCTCCTGAGAAGGGAGTCACATCCGTCATTTCCTTCCTGAGTGCTCATTGTCGGTACACAAAAGGCTACTCTGCTCTGTAGGGTCAGTTTGTGTCCCATGACTTTACTGAACTCACTCCTAGTTCTAACAGGTTTATGTGGAGGCTCTGGGGTTGCCTGTTTCTAGTTCTGCATCTTCAGCATATAGGGACAGTGTGACGTCCCCCTTCCAGGTGTGGAACCTTTGCTGTTTACAGCTTAATGTCCTAGAAAGCCCCACAATTGAATCAAAACTTAGCCCAGGCCAAGGGCAAGAAGCCCCTATTAGAATGAAAACAGAGCTCAATGCCCTTGAAGGCCCCATATCAAAATGTAAACAGAACTTGAGGAATTGCTCCAGCCCTTCTGGAGGTTCCCGAGACCAGCCCTTAAAACTAAGCTAAAACCCACCTCAGGGTCCAAGTCCATGCTTCGCTTGTTGGGTACACTTGGACACAAGCTCGAGGTGGTAAATAAACCCTCGTGTGTTTGCATCACTGTTGGCTTCTCGGAGGGTTCTCGGATTCGCAATCTTGGGCACGACAGTCTGAGATAAAAAAAGAAAACCAAAAGAAGCTCGGACGCCTGTAGAGTGAACGCAGGATTCTGAGAGAAGTGGCGGAGACCCGGGGACTTGAGGGATCTTCTGTGGAGGCCCCTGCAAACTGGGGGGCAGTATGCTAAGCCCCAGAGCCAGAGGACCCAGAGACCCCACCCGCATCCCGCCCATCCGGACCGGGTCTCTGGGAGGAGCACAGCGCCACCCGCTGGAGGCCAGACGCGCTGACGCCCACACCGCCTCAGACCCCGCAGATACATCTCACAGGCAGATGTGCACCTGACAATCAGCGCCATGGCCAATCCCCAGACCCTGCACAGACCACTCGCTGCCACCAAGGTGTCAGACCACAGAGGTTGCAGAGCTTCAGCTCTGCTTGGAAAGTAGGGTCTAGCTTCCTTTGTACTTTGTGCTTTATTTTCATTTATTTTCTTTGATTCTTTTTTATAAATTGCCTTATTTTAATTTTTATGTATGTACCTTATATATTTCTTATTTTTATTTTCATGGTACTTTAATTGTGTTTCTTATTTTGGGACTTAGACTCTTTTAACAACCAGACAAAAATAATCTGGTAGTTTTTTTGGGGAGGGCAGTTGTTATTGTTTTTCTTGGTTTTCTTTTTCTTCCGTCTTTCTTTTCTGGAAAAAATAATGAGATGGAGAAATTCACCTCCATAAAATAATATGAGGTAATACTCACAACCAGGAAGTCCATCAATACAAATATATGATGTCTAACTACAGTTTCGAACAATGATTATAAAGATAGCATCTGGGCTGGAAAAAGAGCACAGAAGAAAACTAGAGAATCCCTTACTGTAAATAAAAGAATTTAAATCTAGTCAGGCCAACGTTAAAAATGCTATAACTGAGATGCAGTACCAAGTGGAAGCATTAAAAACAAGGAAGGTTATGGACCATAGAGGCAGATTTCGGAACTCAGCCACTTATTAAAACAATAACATTCATATCATGGGAGACTCCCAAGATGAAGACAGAGGAAAGGTGGGCTTGCTCAGCCATTAGAAACGACAAATAACCACCTTTTCCTTCAACATGGTTGGAACTGGAAGGTATTATGCTGAGTAAAGTAAGTGAATCAGAGAAAGACAAATATTGTATGTTCTCATTCACTTGGGGAATATAGGTAATAGTGAAAGGGAATATAGGGGAAGGGAGAAGAAATGTGTGGGAAATATCAGAAAGGGAGACAGAATATAAAGACTCCTAACTCTGGGAAACGAACTAAGGGTGATATAAGGGGAGGAGGGCGGGGGTGGGGGTGAATGTGTGACGGGCACTGAGGGGGGCACTTGACGCGATGAGCACTACTGGGTGTTATTCTGTATGTTGGCAAATTGAACACCAATAAAAAGTAAATTTATTTTTAAGGAAAGAAGAAAGAAAGAAAGAAAGAAAGAAAGAAAGAAAGAAAGAAAGAAAGAAAGAAAGAAAGAAAGAAAGAAAGAGTGGCACCTGTGTGGCTCAGTTAGTTAAGCTTCTGCCTTAGGGTCAGATCATGATCCAGGTCCCAAGGAAGGCTCCCTCTTCAGCAGGGAACCTGCTTCTCCCTCGCCCTCTGCCCCTCTAGCACATGTTTTTCACTCCTCTCTCTCTGAAATGAATAAAGATCATCTTTCAAAAAGAAACAAACAAACCCAGAGGGAAAAGAAATCTCCCATGTAGAAGATTTTCAAACAATTTGTGCAGACATTCCACCCTCAAGTTCCTGAGCATAGCTTCCCACTCTTAGGTGTGCAATACACATAGTAACTTCTTCTACAAAATATATTATGAAAAACTTAAAATAATAATAATAATAATAATAATAATAATAAAGAATCATATTACTACGGAGAAACCTGACAAACACTACCTCAGCAAGATGATCAGATCAATACCAGGACTGATAAATCATGTTGATAGTATCTATCCTTTATATGATATAATAAAAATGGCATTATATCTCTGTATATAATCCACAAAAACAGTTCAATCATGAGATAAACAACAGATATGTCCCAACTGAGGGAAATTTTACAAAATACTCTACTTCTCAACGTGTTCCAGTTCAACAACAACAAGGAAAGGCTGCGAGACTGTCACAATCCAGAGGAGCCTAAGAAAACATGAGGACAAATGGAGTGTGGTATGAGGGATGGTGATTTAGCAAAAACTAAGGAAATCTGAATAAAGTATGGTCTCTTGTTATTGCGAAAATTTTAATATTGATTCATTAGCTAATATTTGTACCGTACTGATATAAGATATCGATTATTGGGGAAATTGAGTGCAAGTGCATGAGAATTCTCTGTACTATCTTCCCAATTTCCTTATAAATCTTTGTTTTCTTTCTAAAAAATAGGATTTAATTTGAAAATTGAACACGTATAATGCCTCCTCAACCTGAAAAGCAGTAAAGGATAATAAATAGCAAAAATCAGATAAAAATACTTCTAGTATAATAGACACCATATTGCAAGTGCATTTAAAATTAGAAATGTATAACATTTATTTCCTTGACCTTTGACTTCCAAAGAGTTCAAAGTGTTTCGTGTCAGTTGAAATAGGGGAAGAATCTCAGGGAAGAATCCTTCACATAATAATAGGAACATTGGTACTAATGTCTCTCAATTATTTCCAAATCCATAAAGATGCATTTCCTGATGAGTGACTGAGCTGTGAAGAAAAAGATGAGAAACACTCATCCCTTTGAATTACTTGTGTCAGAATATTTTAACCATAGTATTATGGATAGTAGTAAATTATCCTTATTAACAGGAAATACGTCTCAGATTGGAATCTCAACAATGAGATGCGCTGAGAAAAAATGCTTTATCTCGCTCCTGCACTTTTAAAGACAAGGGAGAACTTTTCTATGTACAAAGTCAGTTGTCAAGATAGCCTTAGGGAATAAGAGTCTGCAGCATGGAATCCTGTTGCACTGCCGGGATGCCTGTGCCCCAGGTCTTCCTGATCTCAAATCTCTGGGCCTGTCCCACAAAACAGGCTGCCATGCTGAGGTCATTTGCAATTTCTCTCTTAGGAGCTCCAGGGAGGGGGGCATGAGCTAGATAGGACGGGACGGGATGCTTGGAGGCCGAGAACATTACGGCCATTCTACTTTAAGTTCAGTATTAGCACACATCCAGCAATCCCAGGCCCCTGTGAAGAAAGCTGAAATTTGCATTACTTCAGTTACTGGAAAAAAACAAGTTTACAGCTTAATTTCTTAGAAAGCCCCACAATAGAATAAAAACTGAGCCTAAGCAAAGGGCTGGACACCCCAATTAGAATGAGAGGAGAGCTCAATGCCCTTGAAGGCCCCATATCAAAATGTAAACAGAACTTGAGGAATTGCTCCAGCTCTTCTGGACATCCCCGAGACCAGCCCTTAAAACTAAACTATCACCTTCCTCGGGGTCCAAATACCTGTTCCACTGTGTGGCCTATACTTGAACACATGCTCGAGTTTGTAAAACAACCCTTGGGTGTTTGCATCAGTGTTGGCTCCTTAGTGGTTTCTCAGATTCGCCATCTTGGGCACAACACCCCCATGACCCTTCCCCACCTGGACTGGCCTCCTGTCCCCTCCCACCCAGGCTGACCCTCAGTCACTTCCCCGCCCACTACAGCTGGGCACAGGCCCTCACACAGTTCCACAGGCACGGTGGGCATTCCCGCCGTCCCCAGCCTCCCAGGGGAAGGAAGGAGATTTCGGCAGGACACACTCCCATGGTGGCCCCAGGGCTCCCTGCCCAGGAGAGCACAAGGTGACAGGTCGGGGTCTGTGTCCCTGATGCCAGCTCCTCCTCCCCGTTTTTCCCACAGGAAATGAAGGAGGAGGCACTGGTCTCCTCCAGGGACATCACGCAGGTGGACCTGGACGTCAACAGGACGTTCAGCAGTCACATCATACTTTGGGACTACTACGGGATAGGGTGAGGTTGAGGGGCCAGGGGGGATCAAGACCCAGGAGAGTACCGGGGGATTCTGGGTAGGGAAAACGGGGCTTCCGAGTCGGGGGGCAGAACAGCAACCAACAACACACCGCTCCATGGTAGGGTGTTGGGGATTACCTCTGTGCCCCCACCCCCGGGGCCTCAGACATGAGGAGGCCACTAGGATGGGGTCTCCAGGACTTGCCATGGGAGCTGAACCCCAAAGGGGAGAGGGACGACCCCCTGAGAAGCAGGGGATGGGTTGATGGCGTGGGGGACAGGAACCGAACCTGGGTGCCAGGCGGAATGGCCGCAGCGGAGCAGGACACACTTCGATCCCATGAGGGTCAGACGGGTCAGAGTAACACCCACTCTCGGTGCTTTACAGGTTTCTCAATTCTATGCATTTAATTTGAGACAATTTGCAATTTGAAAACACACATAGTATGATGAACCCCAGATAATGCCCCTGGTCCAGCCAGGGTCCTGCACTGACCACACCATGCCCCAGGGGCAGATGTCACAGCAAACCCCAGACTGGAGTCTCCTTTAAGTGTAGACGTCTCCTTGTGCATCTTAGAGGAAGGGGATGCCCTGTGTCAGCAGGCCCACCACGACATCCCCCTCATTCCCCACTCCCACTCCATCTGCCTACATCATCATTCCCCATGGCATCCCACCTACACCATCCCCCTCAAACCCACACAGCCCCACACAATCCCCACCCACACTATACCCCAACACCATCCCCCCTACACCATCCCCCATAATCCACCACCATCATACCCCTGCCCCCACACAATCCACCCCCACACCAATGGCTCCCAGCAAGGACGCGGTGCAGGTGCCCCCTGTGGGACATACTCAGCCTCCCCGGGGTTCTCTGGAAACCCTGCTCCCATCAGAAGCCTGGGTGTCCCATAGAGTAGCCAGGGGTTGCAGGGAGGAGGGAAGACAGGGAGCCCCTGAAAGGGTGTGTGCAGGTGAGTGGTGCTGAGTATGCACTGTGCCCTGTCTCCACCCACTGTCCCTCCCAGAGGGTGGCTTACACTGCACAGAACACCAGCCCCTAACCAGGGGTATCTGGACTGGCCTGGCCCCGGGCTCTGTGAGGGTGGGTGTGATTTGAGCCCCCGCCCCAGTCCCAACAAAAAGACTAATGGGATCCAGCCCCCCATGGCCCTGTCCAGCGCTGGATTCTGGCCCCACGCTGAGCGAGCCCTCTCACAACTGGATGTGGCCTTCTGGGCCCTGGGGGTGCCCCACAGATCTAGGTCGCTGACCTGGGGCAGCCCTGGGGATCCCGGGACACCCAAGGTTGGAGAGAGCAGAGGTGGGCCGGTGGGGCCCACCCAAACCCACACCAGGAGGCAGGCTCCTCCAGGTGCTGGGGCCCCAGGGGCCAAGTGGCTGGGGTCCAGCTGCCCTGTGGGGACCCAGCTAGGAACCCATGAGCTGCAGGTCAAGGTCAGCTCTGCTGTCCTCAGAACCGTCTCTCAGGCTGAAACCTCAGGACACATGCCCCCACCCGAGGTCCACACGTGCTCCCAGGTGGGGGACTCCAGCACTCACACCCCACCCATGTGATTCTTGCCCTCCCCTAAAGGACAGACATTCCCTCCACAGGGAAGGTGCACACCCTCCACTCTAAGCCCGTTTGCTGTAGAATGTCAATAAAGTGTTGTGGTGCGAAAATGCACAGCCAGCCCGTTTCTGTGTCTCCCAGAACTCTATGAACGGGGCGTGGACAGACCCACAGAGAGGAGGAGGGGGCACCACCCAGTCCCCAAACAGCCCCTGCATGGGCACAGCAAGGCACACAAGCTGACGTCCCCACGTGCCTTCCAGGGGCGGCCAGATGCCAGGGTCAGGACCCCACAAACTATACTGGGACTCAGCCTGTGTCCCCGGGCCAGGAGGGCCTGGAACAGAATGATGGCCAGGGAGCCTCAGGTCACCAGGGTCTCTGTAAAGGGACCTGGGATGTCTGTGCTCCCTCTGTCAAGGGGGCAGAGGCTGGCTGGTTTCTGGGGTACTTCCTCCTCTCCCCGCATCTCTGTGCCTGTGTGCCTGGGGAACAGAGGGCCTGTGGGGCCATCAGCGTGACCCTGGAAGGGATGTCAGGACAGTAGGCCCTTGTGTTGTGCCCAGGATTGCAAATCCAAGAAACCACCGATGAGCCAACATCGATGCAAACTTCCGAGGATTTCTTTACAAGCTGGAGCTTGAGTCCAAGTGCACCCAACACAGCGGAGCAGGGATTTGGACCCTGAGACTAAGAGGCGTAGCAGCTTTATACAGGCCAGTGGCCCATGGGATACACAGAAAGTTGCACAGTCGTGTCGGTCCACGTGCAGGTGGCCGAATGAATTATACCTTAACCTATAGTATCCACTTGACCTGGCCTATTACTTTGGTCAGAATCGGCGTGCAGTTTTGGCGGGCACAAAGCAGAGTTACATTTTTATGAGCCTATTTCTGATTAGGGTGTGCCCAGCGGCTTGACTGGGTTGGGGCAGCGCCTTAAGACATAAGCAGGACATGAGGGGGTCATAGGGGAGGTGGCGGGTGTAGCACAAAATGGAATCAGTCCTGCTCTACTTGTCCAGGGGTAGGGGATTTTTGTTATATTTCCTGGGTCCCACACTTGCAGATCACGCACCTGGGCCACCCTCACCAAATGGACTTAGTGTGCACACCTTGTGGTGTTGGATATCTCACACCAGTGTGTAGAGGGCACCCCTCCTCACCCTAGTGAGTAGGGACTGGGTGAACATGGTGCTCGGCCTGAAGGCCAGGCAGCACAGGGCACTGAGGAACCCCAGCCCCATCACCACCCCTACTCCCACACACAGGCTCCCCAAGGCTCCCCATAATGGGCACCCGGCGCCTCTGGAGTTCCCCCCAGGGCAGCCCCGGGGTCTGGCTCCCTGCTGAGAGGCATCGGGAGAAGAGAAGCAGGCGGCGCTTGGGGAGACCCACTGCTGGACATGGGAATGTGGCCCAGCCAGACCTTCCACCTCAGCTGACCCTCCAGCTGAAATTCATGACAGGAGCGAGCCCCGGGTCGGCCAGGAGAGCCCAGCTAGCCACCCAGCATCAGCACCAGAAATGATGTTGTACCAACAATTTCGGCGTTTGGGTGACCCAGCCAGATGATCCGATAACTGCACGTGATAGCTTCATGTGATAGACACACAAACACCCCAAAACCAACAAAAGTCAGAATCCCCCCAATGTTGTCAAACAGCAGCTGGATGGTTACATACACAATGCTGTGGTCCCCAATAGGATACCTGGAAGACGCTATAAACCATGACTGCAGAGGTGCTGGAGGCACGGAGATGTGCCTCTTGTGTTCCAAAAAGGAGCGCAGAGGGGCAGGAAGCATCCTCTGGAGTGGGGGGCCCTCCTAGGAAAGGACACCAGGTCCCTGTGAAGGCCACGGATGGTGAAATTTTCCTCCTCTCTTTCAGCTTCTGCTTTTCCTACTAAATGCCATTTTCCTCAATCATAATAGCAAAAATTTGTTTTAAGTTTTTAAATTTCTTTTTATTGGAGTCCAATTTGTATGAATTCTTTCTTCAGCAAGGGTATCATTCAGGATACAGAGAAAGATTTTCCCAGACAGGCAAAGTATAAAGGAGTTCATGACCACTAAACCAGTCCAGTAGGGAATTTTCAGAAGAACTATTCTAGTGGGGGAAAAAAGAGACCAAAAGCAACAAAGACTAGAAAGGACCAGAGTATGTCACCAGAAACACCAACTCTACCGGTAACACAAAGGCACAAAGTTCATATCTTTGAATAAGCACTCTGAATGCTGATGCTAAATGCTCCAATCAAAAGATATAGGGTATCAGAGTGCCTTAAAAAACAGGATCCGGGATGCCTGGGTGGCTCTGGGTTTGAGCCTCTGCCTTTGACTCAGGGTGTGATCCTAGAGTCTGGGATCGAGTCCCATATTGGGCTCCTGGTGGGGAGCCTGCTTCACTCTTGGCCTAATTTTCTGCCTGTCTCTCTCTCTCTCTCTCTCTCTCTCTCTCTCTCTCATGCTCTCAAAAATAAAATCGTTATTAAAAAAACAAGTCCGTCGGTATGCTGCCTACTAGATGCTCACCTTAGACCTATAGAAAACAGCAGATTGAAAGTCAGGGGATGGAAAATCATCTATCACGCTAATGGTTATGAAAAGAAAGCTGGAGGACCAATACTTATATTAGAAAAACTAGATTTGAAACCAAACCCTAGGGGACACCTGGTGGCTCAGTGGTTGAGCATCTGCCTTTGGCTCAGGGTGTATTCCTGGGATCCCAGGATCGAGTCCCACATCGGCATCCCTTTGGGGAGCCTGTCTCTCCATCTGCCTATGTTTCTGCCTCTGCTTCTCTGTGTATCTCTCATGAATAAATAAATAAAATATTTAATCTCAAAAAAGAAAGAACAAATAATGTAAGAAGTGATGAAGAAGGGCATTATTTCATAGTTAAAAAGACTCTCTATATCAATCAAAGAACTAAATATTTATGCTGCCAACATGGGAGTACCTAAATATGGAAACCAAATACCAACAAACGTACAGGAACTGACTGTATTGAAAATAATACAATGACAGGGGATTTTAAAACCCACCCACTTATGGCAATGGACTGATCGTCTATGCAAAAAATCAACATGGGAACAATAGCCTTGATACACTGGATGACAGGGACTCAACAGATATAGTCTGAACATTTCTTCCTAAAGCAGAATACACATTCCTTTCAAGTGCACATGGGACATTCTCCAGCACAGATCATATCATGGGCCACAAATCAGCCCTCAACAGGTACAACAGGTACAAGAAGTTGATATCACACCCTGTATATTTTTGACTACGACGCTATGAAACTCGAAGTTGACAGTAAGAAAAAATTTGGACAGACCAAAAATATGTGGAGATTATGAACATCCTACTAGAGAATGAATGGAGCAACCAGGAAATTAAAGAGGAAATTTAAAACAAATGAAAATGAAAACATGTTTCTCCAAACCTCTGGGATGTAGCAAAGGCAGTCCAAAGGGAGAAATACATAGCAATACAGGCTTACCTCAGGAAACAAGAAGTCTGGGATCGCTGGGTGATGCAGCAGTTTAGCGCCTGCCTTTGGCTCAGGGCGCGATCCTGGAGACCCGGGATTGAATCCCACGTCGGGCTCTCGGTGCATGGAGCCTGCTTCTCCCTCTGCCTATGTCTCTGCCTCTCTCTCTGTGTGACTATGATAAATAAATAAAAAGTAAATAAAATGTTTTTTAAAAAAAGGAAACAAGAAGTCTCTAATACACAATCTAACCCTACAGCTAAAGGAGATGGAAAAGGCATAGCAAACAAAGCCTAAAGCCTACAGAAGATGGGAAAAAATAAAGATAAGAGCAGAAATAAACAATACAGAAATAAAAAAACAGTAGAATGGAATAAAAAACTAAGAGCTGGTTCTTCAGAATAATTAATAAAATGGATCAAGCCCTAGCCAGCCTTATCAACGAGAAAAGAGAAAAGACCTAAATAAATAAAATCACAAATGAGAGAAGAGAGATCACAATCAACACCAGAAAAATAAGACAGTTATAAGGGAAAACTATGAAAGCTTATACACTAACATACTGGAAGAAATGGAGGAAATGGACAAATCCCTTGAAATGTGCAAATGAGCAAAACTGAAATAGGAAGAAATAGAAAATGTGAACAGACCCATAAATAGCAAAGGAATTGAATCAGCAAGGCACCTGGCTGCCTCAGTGGTTGAGCATCTGCTTTGGCTCAGGTCATGATCCCGGGGTCCTGGGGGATCACGTCCCACATCAGGCTCCCCACATAGAGCCTCATTTTCCCTCTGCCTCTCTGTGTCTCTCATGAATACTTAAGTAAAGGTGCAGCCACTGTGGAAAACAGTCTGGAGGGTCCTCGAGAAGTTAAAAATAAGGGATCCCTGGGTGGCGCAGCGGTTTGGTGCCTGCCTTTGGCCCAGGGCGTGATCCTGGAGACCCAGGATCGAATCCCACATCGGGCTCCCTGTCCATGTAGCCTGCTTCTCCCTCTGCCTGTGTCTCTGCCCCTCTCTCTGTGACTATCATAAAAAATTTTTGAAAAAAGAAGTTAAAAATAGAGTTACCCTCTGATTCCAAAATTAAACAGCTAGGTATTTACCCTGAGGATACAAAAGTAGTTTAGTAGATTCAAAGAGGGACACACAGCCCGGTGTTGGTAGCAGCGTTATCAACAACAGCCAATCTGTGGATACAGCTAAAATGTCCACCGACAGATGAATGGGCAGAGATGATGTGGTAAATATACACACTGCGACATCACTGGGTCATCAGAAGGGATGAAATGAAGCCATTTCCAATGACGTGGGAGAATTGGAAAGACTTATGCTAAATGAACTCAGTCAGTCAGAGAAAGACAGATACCACATACCATACAATTGCATTAACATGTGAATTTTAGGAAACCAAACAAACTGGCAAACCAAACAAACTGGAGAGATGAGAGAAGCAAACCAAGATACACACTCTTAACCACACAGAATAAACTAATAAATACCAGAGGAAGGTGGGGAGGGGAGGTGAATCAGGGGATGGGGATTGTGGAAGTCACCTCTGACCAGTACCAGGCGTTGTATCCAAGGGTTGAATCACTATGTGGTAAACCTGAAACTATATCATACTGTGTTTACAAACAGGAATTCAAGTAAAACTTTAAAATAATAATTGGTAGTATTGATGAAAAATGTGCGCAATAGAGATAAAATCAGAAAGTCAACTGAAAATCCAAATAAAGAGTATTTAGAGACACAAAACCCCTCCTTACCTCAGCTCAGGAGAAGACTGCCATGCCTATTCTCACCCAAGTAAAAGCCTGGATTTTGATTCTCTGGGGAGGCCACTGACTTGGTGGAGTCAGGCTATCTTTGAACCCAAAACCTAAATAGAGTGCATAAAACTAAACTGCCCAAGATGCTAGGAGTCCCAGTGCAGGACATGCCAAGACCCAAACTCTAACCATACACAGACATAAGCCTAACCCTACACTTAAGCCTAATGTTAACCTAAACCTTAAACAAGACCTATCACTAATCGAAAAACAAACACAAACCCCAAGACCGAAATGTGGACCAGACTTTTACCAAGTTCCGCAAAACTCACTCAACCCTCTTCCACTGTGGGCGGAACCGCGGGCTGGTGCAGCCGCCCTGGAAACAGTGTGGAGGCTCCTCAGGAAGTTACAAATAGAGCTGTAGGGTCAGTTTGTGTCCCCTGACTTTACTGAACTCACTCCTTAGTTCTAACAGGTTTTGGTGGAGGCTCTCAGGTTTCCTGTTTCTAGTACCACCTCTTCAGCATATAGGGACAGTGTGAGTTCCCCTTCCAGTTGTGAAACCTTTACTGTTCACATCTTAATGTCCTAGAAAGCCCCACAATAGAATAAAAACTGAGTCCAGGGATCCCTGGGTGGCGCAGCGGTTTGGCGCCTCCCTTTGGCCCAGGGCGCGATCCTGGAGACCCGGGATCGAATCCCACGTCGGGCTCCCGGTGCATGGAGCCTGCTTCTCCCTCTGCCTGTGTCTCTGCCTCTCTCTCTCTCTGTGACTATCATAAATAAATAAAAATCTAAAAAAAAAAAAAAAAAAAAAAACTGAGTCCAGCTCAAGGGCAGGAAGCCCCTATTAGAATGAGAACAGAGCTCAATGCCCTAGAAGGCCCCATATCAAAATGTAAACAGAACTTGAGGAATTGCTCCAGCCCTCCTGGAGGTCCCAAGACCAGCCCTTAAAACTAAGCTAAAACCCACCTCGGGGTCCAAGTCCCTGCTCCGCTCTGTCGGGTATACTTGGACACAAGCTCAAGCTTGTAAATAAACCCTCGTGTGTTTACATCGGAGTCGACATCTCGGTGGTTTCTCGGATTCGCAATCTTGGGCACAACAGTCTGATATAAAAAAAACAAAACCAAAAGAAGCTCGGACGCAGGCAGAGTAAAAGCAGGGTTCTGAGAGAAGCAGCGGAGACCTGGGGGCCTAGCGGCTCTTCTGTCGAAGCCCCTGCAGACAGGTGGGGGGGCGGAAAACTCAGCCCCAGAGCCAGAGGATCCAGGGTCCCCACCCGCATCCCGCCCATCAGCACAGAGACTCAGGGAGCAGCACAGTGCTGCCCACTGGAGGCCAGAGACGCTGATGCCCACCCCGCCTCTGACCCCACAGGTGCATCTCCCTGGCAGATGTGCACCTGAGAATCAGTGCCAAGACCCATTCCGAGACCCTGCACAGACCATTCGCTGCCAGCAAGTTGTCGGACCACAGAGGCAGCAGAGCTTCAGCTCTGCCTCGAAAGTACAGACTAGATTCCTTTGTACTTTGTGCTTTATTTTCATTTATTTTCTTTGATTCTTTTTTATTAATTGCCTTATTTTAATTTTTCTGTATGTACCGTATATATGTCTTATTTTTACTTTCATGGTACTTTAATTGTTTTTCTTACTTTGGGATTTAGATTCTTTAACAAGCAGGCAAAAATAATCTGGTGGGTTTTTTTTGGGGGGGAGGGCAGTTGTTATTGTTTTTCTTGGTTTTCTTTTTCTTCCTTCTTTCTTTTCTGGAAAAAATAATGAGATGGAGAAATTCACCTCCATAAAATAACATGAGGTTCTACTCACAGCCAGGAAGTTCATCAATACACATATATGATGTCTAACTACAGTTTAAAACAATGATTATAAAGACAGCAGCTGGGCTAGAAAAAGAGCACAGAAGAGAACTAGAGAAACCTTTACTGTAGAAATAAAAGAACTAAAATCTAGTCAGGCCAATGTTAAAAATGCTATAACTGAGATGCAGTGCCAAGTGGAAGCCTTCAAAACAAGAAAGGTTATGGACCACAAGACAGACGTAGGGAAGTCAGCCACTTATTAAAACAATAATATTCATATCATGGGAGACACAGAAGATGAAGAGATAGAAAAGGTGGGACTTGCTCAGACATTAGAAATGACAAATACCCACCATTTGATTCAACGTGGATGGAACTGGAAGGTATTATGCTGAGTGAAGTAAGTCAATCGGAGAAGGACAAACATTGTATGTTCTCATTCACTTGGGGAATATAAATAAGAGTGAAAGGGAATATAAGGGAATGGAGAAGAAATGTGTGGGAAATATCAGAAAGGGAGACAGAACATAAAGACTCCTAACTCTGGGAAATGAACTAGGGGTGATGGAAGGGGAGGAGGGTGGGTGTGGGTGTGAATGGATGACGGGTACTGACAGGCTGAGCACTGTGTGTTGTTCTGTATGTGGGCAATTGAACACCAATAAAAAGTAAATTTATTATTAAAAAAAAGAAAAAGAAAGAAAAAGTGGCATCTGGGTGGCTCAGTCACTTAAGCTTCTGCCTTAGGCTCAGATCATGATCCATGTCCCAAGGCAGGCTCCCTGTTCAGCAGGGAACCTGCTTCTCCCTCTCCATCTGCCCCTCTCGCTCTTGGTTATTCTCTCCTCTCTCTTTCAAATAAATTAATGACACCTTTAAAAAGAAACAAACAAACAAACCCAGAAGGACAAAAATCTCCCATGTAGAAGAATTTCAAAGAAGTTGTGCAGACATTCCACCCTCAAGTTGATTAGCATAGCTTCCCACTCTTATTTCTGGAAGACACATAGTAACTTCCTTCTACAAAATATAATATGAAAATCAGTATACAAAATTGATACAATAAGAAGAAGAAGAAGAAGAAGAAGAAGAAGAAGAAGAAGAAGAAGAAGAAGAAGAAGAAGAATCACTTTACTATGGAGAAAGCTGACAAACACGACCTCAGCAAGATGATCAGATCGATACGAAGACTGATAAATCATGTTGATAATATCTATCCTTTATATGATATAATGAAAATGGCAGTATATCTCTGTATATAATCCACAAAAACAGTTTAATCATGAGATAAAAAACAGACATTTCCCAACTGAGGTAAATTTTACAAAATACTCTACTTCTCAATGTGTTCCAGTTCAACGATAACAAGGAAAGGCTGAAAGACTGTCACAATCCAGAGGAGCCTAAGAAAACATGAGTACAAATGGAATGGGATATGAGGGATGGTAATTTAGCAAAAACTAAGGAAATCTGAATAAAGTATGGTCTTTGGTTAATGAGAATATTTTAATATTGATTCAAGGCTAATATTGTACCTTCCTAATATACCACCACCATCATATCCCTACCCCACAACATCCACCCCCACACCATCGGCCCCCAGCAAGGACCCAGTGCAGCTGCCCCCTGTGGGACATGCTCAGCCTCCCTGGGGTTCTCTGGATACCCTGCTCCCATCAGAAGCCCAATTCTCCCATAGAGAACCCAGAGGTTGCAGGGAGGAAGGAAGGCAGAGATCCCTGAAAGGCTGGGAGTAGGTGAGTGGTGCAGAGGACACATTGGGCCCTGCTCTTGCCCACTGTCCATCTTGGAGGGCGGCACACCCTGCACAGGACACCAGCCCCTAACCCAAAGGGACCTGGGCTGACCTGGCCCCACGCTCTGTGGGGGCTGAGGTGATTTGAGCCCCACCCAGGCCCAAAACAAAGACTAATGGGATCCAGGTCCCCATGGTCCTGGCCAGCCCTGGATTCTGGCCCCAGGCTGAGCGAGCCCTCTCACAGGTGGATGTGGCCTCCTTGGCCCTGGGAATGCCCCACAGATCCAGGTCACTAACCTAGGGCAGGCCGGGGGATCCCGGGACACCCCAGGGTGGGGAGTGGATGGATAGGCCGGTTGGACCCACCCAACCCCACACCAGGAGGCAGGCTCTTCTAGGTATTGGGGCCCCAGAGGGCCCAAGGCAGGTGTCCATCTGCCCTGTGGGTCCCAGGACAGGAGCCCATGAGCTGCAGGTCCAGGTCATCTCTTCTGTCCTCAGAACAGTCACTCAGGATGAAATCTCAGGACACACGCCCCCACCTGGAGTCCACACATGTTCCCACAATGTGGACTTTAGCACCCGCCCTCCACATCTTGTGATTATTGCCCTCCCCTAAAGGACAGAAAGGTCTCCCTCCCCAGGGGAAGGCGCGCATTAGGCTCTGAGCCCCTTTGCTGTAGAAAGTCAATAAAGTGTTGTGCGAAAATGCACAGCCAGCCCGTTTCTGTGTCTCCCAGAACTCTGTGCATGGGGCGTGGAGAGACACCCAGAGAGGAGGAAGGGGCACAATCCAGGCCCCAAACAGCCCCTGCAGGGGCGCCACCAGGTACACAGAGCTGATGTCCCCACATGCCATCCAGGGGCAGCCAGACGCCAGGGTCAGGACCCCACAGACTTTGCTTGGACTCAGGCTGTGTCCCCCGGGCCAGGGGGGGCTGGGACAGAGTGACAGCCAGGGAGCTTCAGGTCACCAGGGTCTGTGCACAGCGACCAGGAGGTCTGTGCACCCTCTGTCCTGATGAATGAGGATGGCCGAGTTCCGGGGCACTTATTCCCCTCCCCGCTTCCCCATGCCTGTGTGCCTGGGGCACAGAGGGCCTGTGGGGTGGTCAGCGTGGCCCCGGAAGGGATGTCAGGACACCAGGCCCTGGTGTTGTGCCCAAGATTGTAAATCAGGGAAACCACCAAGGAGCCCACACCGATGGAAACTCCCGAGGGTTTCTTTACAAGCTGAAGTTTGGGTGTAATTGCACCCAACACAGTGGAGCAGGGACGTGGATCCCGAGAATAAGAGGCATAGCAGCTTTATAGGGGCCAGTGGCCCATGGAATACGCAGAAAGTTGCACAGTCATGCCGGTCCACACGCAGGTAGCCAATTGAATTACACCTTACCAAATAGTATCCACTTGAGCTGGCCTGTTACTTTGGTCAGAATCGTCGCACAGTTTTGGGGGGCAC